>NC_132923.1:46890474-47192349 GCF_047675955.1 Chlorocebus sabaeus | reverse complement strand
TGTGGAGAGCAGTTTGGAGATTTCCCAGAGAACTGAGAGTTGAATTACCATTTGACCCAGCAATCCCTCTTCTGGGTAAATGATGATAAATCATTCTACCAAAAAGACACATGCACACATATGTTTATCGCAGTGCTTTTCACAACAGCAAAGATGTGGAATCAAACCAGATGCCCATCAATTCTGCACTGGATAAAGAAAATAGAGTATATATACACCATAAACAAATGAAATCATGTCCTTTGCAGCAACATGGATGGAACTCGAAACCACTATCCTAAGCAAACTAACACAGAATCAGAAAACCAAATACTGCATGTGCTCACTTATAGGTGGTAGCTAAACATTGGATACACATGGTCATAAAAATGGGAACAATAAACGCTGGCAAATACAAGAAGTGGGCAGGGGTCAGTGTTGAAAAAAACTAACTATTGGGTGCCATGTTCATTCTCTGAGTGATGTATTTGTATTCCAAACTTCAGCATCACACAATATAGCTTTGTAACAAACCTCCACATGTACCCCAATTCTAAAATAAAGGTTAAAAAAATTATTTTTAGAAATGATCTGACAGTGGAAACTACCAAATAATTAGCTCACCTGCAAACTGAAAGGTAACAGATAACCATCCCAGCAGGAAACTGAGAAGACAGCATTAGGGAACCATTCCCTAGGGCCTGCATACAAATGACCAATTACACATATGAAACAGGATTCAGCCTCACTAGGATTCTAGGAAATTTCAGTAAAAATGAGATTCTCATTTTCAACTGTCAAATTCGTAAACTTTTACTTTGAAGACTGAATGTTGTTGAGAATGTAGATAAAGAGTTACTCCCTTTAAAACTCTTTAGGAGAATAAATTGGTGCATCCTTTCTGGAGGCCAGTTTGGCAAGATTATAGCGAAAGACTTGAAAATGTTTAAGCTTTGTCAGCCAGCTATTCCATTTCTGGGAACTTGCCATTAGGAAGTAATTAGAGATTCTTGAGAAGATTTACACATAAGGCTGTTCTGTGTCTGTGTTACATACAACAGTGACAAAAATGACAACAAATTATTTGTGGTTCCCAACAAGGGATTTCTTAAATAAATTATGATACATCTACACAACTGAACGATACATAGCTATTAAATATCATGTTGTATATGAATACTTAACTGCATGGGGAAATGTGTGTGATATATTGTTTAGCAGAAAAATATCAAAACCCTATTAGAATGTACGATTTTAGTTGTGTATATTTTTAATCATATGAATAGAAAAAATACTTGAGGGATATTCACCAAAATGTTAATGCTGTTTATTAACATTATAAAGTTGGTTTATTATAATGTTTATTAACATTATATAGGTGGTTTTTATTTTCTTCTTTGTGTTTCTCTGTATTTTTAAATTTTCTACAATGAAAATGTATGACATTTAAAATAGAAAAGCATTTTTTTAAATTAAGGTTGTCGATTATGTTGGTAGTGTTAAATTGTAAGAGAAGTAATGGAAAGTGTGCAACCGCCACCTACAGAAGTGCCATACTAGATAAAATGATTAAAGTAGCAGCAGGCATCAGCTAGTCTAGACTTGTAGGCAGTAAAGCTTTTAAAGAGGCTAAGTGCCTTTGGAGTCCTTTCCAGAAATTCCTCCCTGCTTTTGGTAGCAGCAGAAGTGCTTTAATTAATCAAGATAAAATGTTTTCAGCAAGAGATAATTATGTATATGAAGTTCATCTTGCAACCAAAGATGCAGACGGTTTGTAAAAATAGAGGGAATTTTCCCCTTGTTAGGTTCTTGCTAATGTTTTCACCCAGAAAAGTTTCCCAGTACCTGGAAAAGGAGAGAGGAGAGTAGCAAGGAAAGATTTAACCAGACTCAACAACCAGAAACCTCAGCTAATCTGAAATTCTTCCACCTTTGACTTTCAGAAGAAAACGGAAGATCTCAAGAAAGTAACTCTGAATTGAGATTTGCCCATAACCAATTTTCAGGCTATTTCTCAGGACTTTACCAACTCAGACTAGTGTCCAGATTTTCTATGTCAATATACTCATCCTATCCAATGAAAATAATTTCTAACGGTAAACGTGAGATTCCAGGAGAATTTTCAGAATCAATGAAAATAGATTAAATCATGTTCTACACACTCTACTTACTATGCAGAAGGAAGAGAGGGAGGGAGAGAGAAAGGATAGGGAGGAAGGAGGGGAAGGGAGGAGGAGGGAAGAAAGAAAGAAAAAAGAAAAGAGAGTGACTATGTAGACTGGGTCCCACCAAAAAACTCACAAGTCTGTGTCACACATCTGGCTTCCAAGAGTGAGATACACCCTATGCAGTCTGGCCAGATGCCTAGCATCACACTTTGGTATTTTCCTTGGAAAATGAGAGTCCTGCTATCTCACAGCCTCCCTCCTCCTCCAGAGAGAAGGAAAGGGCCTTTTCCTTCACAAACTGGTTTGGAGGCTCATGGACATTGAATGGTATTCCCATTCCTCATGCCCATCAGTCATTGCACCTACCTTAGTTTCACTGCCAATGTTGCTTCCGAATCTCCCTGATGCTCTTCCAGGAGTAGCTGATGAACTATCTAGACAATTCTGCTTGGACATTTCCCTTCCTGTTGTCTTTTATTACAGAAGTTACTTGTGCTTTGGCATTTGGAAACTTAATGACTTTCCCTTCTTCTCCCGATTCTAACAGATATTTAAAGGGGAAAAAAGTAGTCTTCTATTTCTAAAGTGACTTGGATGGGTAATGGGGTTTGGGATTAGAAGCAGAGACAGAGGACAGTTGATGGACAAATGATGGCAACTATGGGTCTCAGAAGATGATGATTCTGTTGGAGTCACTATTTTTGTGACCCAGGCTGTGTGAACAGGACTGGATTATATGTGGGTCTCAGTAGATAGGGAAAAACAAGGACAGAAGAGAAGAACTTTGAAGAAACATATTTGCTTATATTATTTCAAAGTAGATTGTAAATAGTTGAGATTGGTAGATGCCGTAGGCAGAGGCAGGATAAAATGAATGAACAATTTCACATGTATGAGAGGTCACACTGCAAGTCTAACCCTGCCTCAGTCGGCAGCAGGGTTCATCCAGAAGCAATTAAATTTCTGGCTCCTGTGAACACTTGGAACCCAGTTGCCTGCCCCTTCCCCCACTTGATGTGTGTGTGCATGCACACACAAACACACATAGACACACACACCCAGCATGTGGCACATATAAGTCAACAGCAACAGCTCCTGCTCCAGGACTGACATTCACCTGCTGTGTCTAGGTCTCCAGTGCTACGGTCTCTGACTCCTGGCTCCTGAACCATGTGTACCCAGAGCCTTGGTGCCTGCCTGAAGGAGTCTCAGCTGATCTGAGATTCTGTCCTGTACATCCCAGGATTTCGATCCCAACTGGGTTTGTTCTTTGAAGCTTGACTTCTGTTTACAAAAGACTTGAACATATTTAAGCTCTGTCAGCCAGCTATTCCATTTCTGGGAATTTGCCATTAGGAAATAATTAGGGATTCTTGCGAAGATTTACGCATAAAGCTGTTCATGTCTGTGTTACATACAACAGTGAGAAAAATGACAACAAATTAAGTGTAGTTCCCAACAGGGGATTTCTTAAATAAATTTTGATACATCTACACAACTGAACACTATGTAGCCATTAAATATCATGTTGTATATGAATACTTAACTGCATGGGGTTAAATGTGTGTGATATATTGTTTAGTAGAAAAATATCAAATCCCTATTAGAATATAAGATTTTAGTTGTATATTTGTTTAAATGATATTAATAGAAAAAATACTTGAGGGATATTCACCAAAATGTTAATGATGTTCATTACCTAGTGGTGTGATTATAGGTGATCTTTATTTTCTTCTTTATTTTCATTTTCTCCTCATGCTGTACTATACACTGCACCAGTTACTGTCTGTATGTTGGTATATGCAGTACCTATGGTAACTAACCAGATGACAGAAACATACCTTAACAGACACGTTACTTCAGTATTTCACTCATGTGAAAACACATGTCTCCTGAAACCTAAGTAATCTCTCCACTTGACTATGGTGGTCTTCCCCAGACATTGAGACCTCACCCTTTACCAACTATAGCCCAGATGGACTAAGAAGGTTCTGCCTTTCCCACATTTCTAACCCAGGCTCTATTTCCATTCATTCTGAATTTAGCTTCTTTCTGGTGTGATTTACCTCACCTTTGCCAAGAAGCAGTATGTATAATTTTGTACTGTAAAAAACACTCAGAGAAAACTATTAGTAATCAAAATCCTGTTGGACATAAATCATAACTAGTGAGGCAGAGTGACCAGGTGGAATATCAGAAACCTGGGAATGAATGAGAACTGCTTTCCAACCCAGGCTTGTGAACTGTGAGATTGTGGACATGCTTCCTAATCTCTGTGAGCCTGTTTCCTCATTTATGAAACAGAAATAATAATACATGCCTCACAGGGTTGTTAAAATGGTCAAGTGACATAATGCATGCCAGGCTGTTAGCAGTAATAGGTGACAAGGCTTCTAACAATTTAATTCTGTTTCCCTCTCCCCTTTTCCTAACTTATCTGTGGCTATAAATAGACACTTTTAGAGATTTAAATGTACAGTGTTATATTCCATGAGATCCAGAACTTATCTGTATCCCCAAGGAGTATTACTTAGCACATAGTTAGGGTTCAATAAGTATTTGTTTAATGAATGAATGAACCATTGGTCTCTGCCTTTATCTAGGGAAATGGCCAGTATCTGCTCTTTGATGGATTACTTAGTCTAAGAGGGCAATTCATCTTAAGTAAGTTCTCCTCAGCCAGCCTGCTGCCTGGCAGACCATGCTGCCTCTGCACATCACCCTCTTAGTATAGTCATGTGTTGCTGAATGACAGGGATACCTTCCGAAAAATACATCGTTAGGTGATTTCATCAGTGTGGGAACATCATAGCGTGCACTTACACAAACCTAGGTGTTACGGTCTGCTATACACCTAGACTATATGGAATAGCCTATTGCTCCAAGGTACAAACCTACACAGCATGTCACTCTACTGAATACTGTAGGCAACTGTAACACAATGATAAGTATTTGCATATCTAAACACAGAAAAAAAGGGACAGTAAAATGTTATAAAAGATTTAAAAACGTACATTTGTATAAGGCACTTACCATGAATGAACCTTGCAGGACTGGAAGCTGCTCTGTGTGAGTCAGTGAGTGAGTGGTGAGTGAATATGAAGGCGTAGGACATTACTGTACGCTACCATAGACTTTATAAACACTGCAAACTTAGGCTACACCCAATTTATAAACAAATTTTTTTTATTCTTTCAATAACAAATTAGCCTTAGTTTACCGGAGCTTTTTAACTTTAAAATTTTTTTAAATTTTTAAACATTTTCTCTCTTTTATAACACTTGGTTTAAAGTACAAATATATTGTACAACTGTACAAAAATATTATTTATATCTTTGTTCTTTAAGCTTTTTCTTTTTTTTTTTCTTTTTAAACTAAAACACAAACACACACATTAGCCTAGGCCTACCCACACTCAGGATCATCATATCCCTGTCTCCCACCTCCATATCTTGTCCATTGGAAAGTCTTCAGGGGCAGTAACACACATGGAACTACCGTCTCCTATGACAACAATGCCTTCTTCTAGAATACCTCCCGAAGGACCTTCCCGAGGCTGCTTTACAGTTAACTTTTTTTAATAAGAAGAAGGAGTATACTCTAAAATAACAACATATGGTATAGTAAACACATAAACCAGTAGCACAGTCATTTATTATCAAGTATTATTTACTGTACATAATTATACGTGCTATGCTTTTATATGACTAGCAATAGGTTTGGTTACACCAGCATCACCACAAACACGTGAGTAATGTGTTGCACTACAATGTTACAACAGCTACAGCATCACTAGGCAGCAGTGACGATACTTTCCACGGTACTTTCAGGGCTGCGAGCCAAGCCGTGGCGGGGCTGAGGGCAGTAGGAATTTTTCAGCTCCATTATAATCTTATGGGACCACTGTTGTATACGTGATCTGCCGCTGACTGAAACATTGTTACGTGGTGTGTGACTGTACAAGAAGACGGGCCAGTTCTGCACAGTTCTCTTAGTCAATTCCCTGGTACAGTGTCTCAGAGAGGTAAAGTGAAGTAAGGGAGTGGGTGGGGCCCTCTCTGCTCTGGCTCCAGCCCCAGATTACTTTCTGAAGGCCAGAAGAGTCCTGACTGTCCCAGTGACCTCAGGACCAATTCATCCATTAGGAGCAATAGGCACAGAGGGCTTTTAGAGGCCCACAAAAATGTTTTAATTTTAATTTCTTTTCAAATCAGAAGAAAAATAAATTGCTTATATAATAATAAATCTGGCCTTATATTAATTTTTATACCAACACACTCGTAAAATCTTTAAAAAATTTAATGGAGGAAAAGGCTCATGAAGGCAAAAGCCATTGGGGCTCATGAAAGCCGTAGTGCAGCCCTCGGTGACCTGAGCAATACAGCAAAACCAGCCAAGCACTGAACTGCCCTGGGAGGGGCTGCTCCCAGGCTCTGCCCGGTCAGGGCAACCCTCAGTTTAGAGGCAGAAGGCCTTCCAAACCACCTCAACCTCTTAAATAAGGTGTACTGGGCACCGTGTACCTCCTCCCCTCACTTATTGATACAAAATAAGGGAAACAGCATGATCTCACTCTTTCTTCTCCCAAATAACACAAACCCAGGTGTGACCTCATCCCCTGACTCTCAAGTAAGGAAAGCTCATCAATGATCTCACCTCCTTTTTCCTCAAAAAGCAAGCTCACCCATGGCCTCCCCTTAGTCCAGGCAAGATCAAGCCTGATGTCACCCCCACCCCACCCCCCGCCGCCTCCCAATCCCTCCACCCCCATCTGGCTTGGTTCCTCCTCCCCTTCCCCACAGCCTAAGTCTCCTCGTCCCGCCCTCTGGCAGATGACACATTTCTACCCCACTGCTTCTCAGAAGCAGCTCTGTCTGAAGGTGTGGGTGTCTGGCTGGACGCTGCTTCCTCTCAGCCCCAGGGCCAGGCAGCCGTCTAGAGACAGCATGGACCCAGCACCTAGGCAGTAACTCAGCCGTGGCAGCAGATGAAAATTTATTCAAGGCTCAACACTAAAAGGGGAGTTTTTAGGCAAGTCTGAAGGACAGGCTGAGCCAACTCAGGATGAGAAACTAAAAAGCAAACGGGGAAATCCAGGGCTGAGAAATTCCTAGAAAATAATTTATAACCTTGGCTGGGAGAAGGTTCTCTAAGTTGACAGGACGAAGCAGGGACAGCCCTCAGCCCCGCAGCTTGCAGCCCCAAAAGTACTGTGGAGCCACGCCATCTGCTTGCCCATGTGCCCTGCTCACTGTTGTACATCCTTTGCAGGTACTGTGCATCTGCAAGGAGAGAATGGCAGGCCTGTGACAGCCTGGACAGCCCAGGTGGGCAATGGGGGACTCAGGACCCAAAGAGCAATACCAATGGAACCTGTAGCCCAGATTTGATCTGTGAGAAAGGGGCAAGACAGGGAAGAAGTTACCCTTGTAAATAAGTCTGTTCTGGAAATATGTCATTAGTTGGGGAGATTATATGGTGTGAGGGTAGGGGGTTTGTGGGAACACTCTGTACTTCCTATTCAATGTTGCTGTGCACCTAAAACTGCTAAAACAAAAACAAAGTCTAATTAAAAATTGGCTGAGAAAACAACAAAAAGCTGTTCTGTGGTCACAGAGCCCTGCCTAGCATCAGAAGTGGTTTGTTCTAGGTCAAGAGGAAGACTAGATAAGCAGGACCCACCAACCAAGGCGTTGTAATTGTAGGAGTTCCAAGAGATGAAAGCTCTCCTCTTCTCTCAGACCTTCAGCACAACTTTTGGTGTTAAAATTCCTTAACCATGTACAAATTGTTTTACATTCTACTGCTAAGGAACAAGTGCCATGCAAATACTTAGGGAAGAGATAGACTCTAACATATGAATAGCTGATAACAGATCTTTTCCTAAGAAAAAGTTTCATATTCTAAGCTTCAGTTTCCTAATCTGTGAAATGATAACAATATAATCTGTCTGATGCGATGTCCTCTGGATCAGTTTGTGTTTGTTTTTTTAAATACAGATGGGCTCTCACTATGTCTCAAACTCCTGATCCCAAGCAATCCTCTAGCCTACACCTCTCTAAGTACTGGGATTATAGGCGTGAGCTGCCGCACCTGGCCCCAGATCAGTTTGAAGTGAGATCTTTACCAGGTCACCACATTTAAAAGAGTTACCTTCCCCTCCTCAACTCTCACTAGCATTTCCTAGCACCCTTCTTTGTTTTATTTTTCTATATAACATTTATTATCATTTCCATATCATATATTTTACTTTTTAAATTCTCTTATCTCTCTCCCTTTGGAATGTAAATTCCATGAAGTCAGAGATTTTTGTCTGTTTTCTTCTATATCCTCAGCACCTGGAATATTTTCTGGCATATACTAGGTCATCAGTAAATACTTATTGAATGAATAATTCATATAACATCCTCAGCACAATACCAAGTATGTGATCCTGTTAACTATTATTTGTTTTATTTTCTTTTCAAAGCCCGGACAAAGGTGGCATTGTCCTGATGCTTTGGGAGGACCAGTGTGAAACTAGTTGTTTGGTTTTTCATCTCTGCTCCTACTTTCTTCACATGGAGGTCCTCTCAGGCTTGAGCCAGGTAGACCAGCAGCTGAGCTAGCCTGAAGGCAGTTTCTGAAGTCCAGGCAAACTGTCCTGGCTTGGCTTTCTCAAATGAAAAACAAACAAACAACAACAACAACAAAAGCCCTTTTCTCCACTCACACTCTTTTGATGCCAAATTTATGGGTCATATGAGCAATTCTCCAATTCTCAGGGGACACCAACTGGGTGTTGGATGTCCACTTTACTTCAATTATGACACTGGTTAGCTTGTGCTGACAGTTAACACGAGCCCCCACAGGTTAAGGACTCAGTCCCACAAGACTGCCCCCCCTTCATTTGTCAATTGCAAGCAGTGGGTCCCCAGGTGACCCATAACTTCCAGCTTGCTTACAGATCAGGGGCTCTCACAATTCCCTAAGCTTTCATCATTTTCTGCAGTGTCTCACAGAACTCAGAAACATTTTACCATTACTAGTTTATTATAAAGGAAAATATAAAGAATACAAATGAGCACACAGACAACGCAGTACCTGGAGGGAGGTCCAGAAGGGTACCAAGTGCAGGAGCTTCTTCCCCACGGAGTTGGGGTGCACCACCCTCCCAGCACGTGAATGTGTCCACCAACTCAGGAGCTCTCTGAACCCTGTTGTTTAGGGTTTTTATGGGGGTTTCATTGCGTAGATATGGTTGCTTCAATCACTGGCTGTTAGTGATTGACTCACTCTCCAGCCCCTCTCCCTCCCAGGAAGTTGAGGTGGGGAATGGGGAAGGGAGATATGGCTGAAAGTTCCAACTGTCTCATCAAGGCTTGGTTTTCTGGTGACCAGCCCTCATCCTGAAGCTGGCTAGGGACCCCAGGTACTAGTCATCTCATTAGCATAAAAAAGACACTCATCACTCTGGAGATTCCAAGGGTCTTAAAAGCTCTTGTGTCAGGGAACTGAGAATAAGACTAAATACAACAAATGGTGCTTCTCTTACTCCTATCATTCAGGAAATGATGAGGTTTTTAAGACCCATGTGTCAGGAACTGGTGTAGAAGACCAAATATGTATTTTGTATTATGTCAGACAGCTATAGGCAGAGGATTCAAGGGGCACAGCTACACCTCTAATGCCTTTGTGCAAATTATAAAAAGGTGGCTCCTTCAGGCCCATGGACTGGGGAAAAAGCTTTTATTCCTCTGGGCTGAAACATCGCTGAGACTGGTGAGAGAAGCAGGGTTATATTTCAACCCACTGTCTTCCCTCCCCATCAGCTGGACACTTTAGCACAGTACAGAGACAGCACAGCTGTACCTGGTGGCTGACTATGGGAGAAAGTGGTACTGGCAGGCTAGGGATATGTGGAAGACAAAATGCCTTACCTCTACTGTGCTCACCCCAAGGATGAGACTCTTTTTCTTTCCAACTGCAGTTTAATTGTTGTAGGGTTTCAGGATGATGCTCACCCCCTGGTCCTTCTCCACTATGCCTTGACCTGTTCCAGGTCTGTGGCATCAATACTTAAACAGGGCTGACCTAGGAAGAATGGCTTTCTTGGGTGTAAATATTGAACAAGCAATGGACAGAGCCATTTGGGGAGGGGCAATGTGTTGTCATGGAAAGGCCACACATCCTGGAATCAAGGGACCTGGTATGGTGGCTTGATGGGTGTCAACTTGATGAGGCTGAACTGCATTTCCCAGAATTTCCTTTGCTGCATGTTTTCCATTAGTGTGGACCACAGGAGATATTGTGTGAGAGTGGGAGGGAAGAAGTGAAACCACAGCCATTAAGTAGCTCACACATGTCTGTGTTGGCATGAATCTGCTGGCTCATTCACTACCTCCTCCAAACACATGGATGTTTTTGCCTTCCCAGAGATCTCCACTGTGAGAGCACTTGCTTCTGCGGACTGGCCCCACCTCCTAATACTACCACCTTGGGATTAGGATTTCAATACATGAATTTGGGGGAGACATAAACATTCAGTCCATCACAAATCTCTTGCATTCTTAGCAGACAGCTAAACAAACCAACCCCATCCCTGTCAATTGATCTTCTCCCAGTTAAAACACCAGCATTTTCTCAGGATATTTGAGAGCTAGTGCTTGTACTCAAAGAAAGAGTATGGGTAGAACCTGTAAGCACCCTATTAGGCTAGTCGGGGAGGTATTTTGGGGTGGTTCTCCCCAAATCCTACCATGAGCAGCATCATATACTTTATTTGGATTCATAATAAAGGTGATTATTTGTGACCTTATTTACAGGAAATATAAATGCCTCAAAGAAGGCTTTCACTGTTTAAAATTATTTTCCAATTTTATGAGTTTGCTGGAATATGAGGTTATTCAGAGAAGGAGCCCTCTTGCAAGTCCCTGGTATCTTACCCTTAGTTCAATCTGCATCTTCTACTCTCAACATCCACGCATAAACAGCCAGCATCCAACCACTCTCTGCATTTTATCCTGCTGTGTTATCACCCTGTCCTCCCTCTGTCTTGTCAAAAATGAGAAAAGGCATATTAGCCACCCTAGGACGGCTTGACACGGAAAAAGCGTCCTTTGAAAATCCCAGAATGTCATGATGAACTAGTTGAGAAAACACTATGATGGACTGTACTGGCTTCTCCAAAGTCAGCCTCTGTGGAAAAATATTGAACATTTGACTCATTCACTGACATTTGGGACAGTTAAATGGGAGAGGAAAAAAAGAAAAAGAAAGAGATGAATGAATAAATTGCTTCTTTTTTCTCCATAGGTATCTGAATCAGGCGCCAAAGCTTATGAATCTTGGAATATAGTCAGCTACAATCATGGGTGATTCTCCAAATGAAGAGTCCAAACACTGGCAAAATAAAAAGCACATTTGGTCCATCACATTCCTAACAGAAATGGATGCACTGTAACAACCCACAAGTTTCCTGGTACTGCTGCTGTCATTGCAAAACCACGGCTCCTTCAAAGTATCCATCTCTTGCCTCTGCCAGAAAAAGCCAGCCGTTAACAGAAACTAAATCCAAGGTCACTTACTTTCACATAAAAAGAATATTTTGGCAGCTGCCAAAATTCATTTTTCTAATGTGCACTTACCCAATAACTTAAGCTTGGCATCCTGGGCGGAATCCAACTTGGGTAATTCCATTTTCACAACCGAATTCCCCCAAGGAGTTTGAACTGAACATCACATTATTCTTCACTTCTCCGGCTATCCTCTCAGTAATCAAACGAATGCTTTTCATCCCTGAAGCGTCATGGAAATATAGGGGTGGGCGTTCAAAAAAGGGTTTCTTCTTAAGAATATAGCGATAAGAGGTTCCATTATATGAACTCAGTAAAGTCCTTTGGAAGTCAAGACTGGTTTTATTTTTTTTAATTATTATTGATTGATTGATTGATTGATTGATTGAGATAGAGTCTCGCTCTGTCACCCAGGCTAGAGTTCAGTGGCGCAATCTTGGCTTACTGCAACCTCTGCCTCCTGGGTTAAAGTGATTCTCCTGCCTCAGCCTCCTGAGTAGCTGAGATTACAGGCGTTTGCCACCACACCTGGCTAATTTTTTGTATTTTAGTAGAGATGGGGTTTCACCATGATGACCAGGCTGGTCTCAAACTCCTGGCCTCAAGTGAGCCACCTGCCTCAGCCTCCCAAAATGCTGGGATTACAGACATGAGTCACCGCGCCCACCTGGTTTCATTTATTTAACCAACAGGTATTGAGATTTGTACCACGTGCTGGTCTCAATATTGCAGGTGCAGCAGGATGTAAGGCTTCTGCCCTCAAGAAGTAAATATTAGAATAAGTATGTGAAATAGGGCTGGAGAGAGACACAGGAATCAGACCATTAAGGCCATGATATGAGTTTGGATATTATTATAAGTAGAGTTGGAGAGTATTTGTGGAGTGATGATCAGATTCAGGGTTTTTAATAAGATCACTGTGAAGAGGAAGAGCCATTGTACAGGATACCTGTGGAACCAGGGTCTTAATCTTCTGTTGTTTTCCATTGGAATCTAATCATTCTGGGGGTCAACACAGCTATGGCCAGATTTTCCTCCGTGCCATTCTTCAAACAGCCTTGGATTCTCGGTAACTCACAGCCAAATAGTCCAAAGCCATGGTTTGACCACATGGGTCATCAGCACTGCTCCACGACTGATGCTGCTTCCCCTTCTTCTCTAGCCAGCTGTACTTCATGAGCTCCCTTTGGTCATTCAGGACACCAGAAACAAGTAAACTAAGAAGGATTAGTTCATCTCCATGAGCTGCTCCAAGAACTTGAAAAGTAGGTCAGTGGCAAAGTCTAAGAGCAGAGAAGTATGTATACATATATGAGACTTACTAAATGATGGCATTCTGGGAAGAACATCACCACTGATAAAGAATCATTGAAACTTTCTATTTCTGTGAACAGAAGTAAATATAAATCTTAAAGTCATAGAACCTGAGTGTAATAGAGGACTTCAGTGTTTATCAAGTCCAACCTCCCATCCAAGGTAGGATTCTTCTATGTGGCCCTGACAGGGAGTCTCATGTCCTATACCCCTCCCATATCACATAAAAATATCAGAGGAGTCAATTTAAATGCACACTGTTCTGTTGGCTAGGGAAGGTCGTTGACTGTGACATCTATTGCTCAAAATTGCAGTCTGAAGGGCCAAATCGCAGATAGAAAAAGTCGTATCTTAAAGAGGGGGGAAGGTCACAACCTAGAAAGAGAACGCCCAATAAGCTTGTCAATCTCAGCAGCAAGTTGGAAGAAGGGCATCAAGTATACAGAGCCAGAACAAGAAGATACCCAAGATGCTGATGGGTGACAAATATGGACTAAGTAGATTGGAGGTGAGCACATTTGGAGGGATTTCTAAGGGTGTCTGCAGGTTCTCACGATAAATTTTTTATATGGTTCTCACATAGATTTATATAATTGTGCCAGGTACTTTTGGGGGGTCTAGAAGGGAATTTCTATCTTGCTTCTGCTAAATGATCCGTCTCTCACAATGGTAACCCATTCCATCATTAGGAAATGCCGACAATCAGAATATTCTCCGCACCCTGTTGCCTCTGGCCATAGATCTGTTCTTGCATGACACGCAGAGCAAATCTAAATTTCTTTTTCTCATGACCACCTTTCAAATAATTAAAGCAGATCCTATATTCCTGTTCAGTATTTCCTGCTCTAGGCTACATCTCTCCTGATTCCTTCAACTGTTCTCAGATGATGTAATTTTATAGCTTCCAAACTTTCAAGTTGGAAAGGGCCTCAGAAATTCAAGTACAGATCTCCCTCTTTGCCCGGGAGGAAGATAACGTTTACAGAGATGAAATGCAGCTTTGGGTAGAGGGGGGAGTAGATTTTGCCCAATGTCATCCGGAAGTGGCAGTTTCAGAACTTAAACCTGAATCTCTTCATCTGAAGTCTAGTGTTTTCCCCGTATCTTTCAACAAACCTTAGGATCCTACTCACTTTCCTCTGGCTTCATTCCAGCTTCTCAGTCTTCTTCAAATGGAGCCCCTTTTGTTGAACCCACCAGCAGATGTGGTCCAGCCAACCAAGAGAACAAGGGGATTGTTACCGATTTTATTCTAAACTTCATAAATCCATTAATGCTGCTATGATTACTTTAGATTTCTTTGGCAGGCCCTGGTGATTCATACTGAACATGTAGTTAACTAAAACCATTTGTTTTGTGTGGTTTTCTTTTACTTGAAATGTGTCAAGCAAGACATTTTCCACCTTGTACTAAAATAGTTCATTTTTAATTTAACCAAAGTGGGGGACTTTATATTTAATCTTCCTAAATATCTCTTTGTTAATTTAGTATATCTTTCCACTTGGTTGAGATATTTTTGAATTTTAATTCTATCAAACATATTAACTAATCATCCATGTTTTATGATATACATAGATTCAATAAGCACACTGTGGCAAAGACAATTCTTGCCAAATATGCCATGTACTCCTTTACTTTACCCAGATGCTGTTGCAATTGGGTTGGAGCCATGTGACTTCCTCCAGCCAATGGACAGTGAATAAAGGTGATGTCACTTCTGGGCCAAGGCATTTAAGAGACAATCTGATACTTCTATTCCTCTATTCCCCTGATGCAGAGACCTTGAACGCCATATGTTCTAGACATAACTGTAGGTGGAGCTTACATGAGCCTGTGGCAATACATTAAAGACATTTGACTATATTCTATGAATTCAAATTTTTATCAACTACAAATTCGTTTCCACCCAAAAACATCATTAAAGATTTAGGTAAATGTTGAATATGTCAAATTAGCTTGATTTAGCCATTCCACAATGAATATATATCAAAACATCATGTTATACACCATGTGTGTGTGTGTGTGTGTGTGTGTGTGTGTGTGTGTGTGTGTGTAGTTTGGTTGGTTGGTTGGTTTTTTTTTAGACAGAGTTTTGCTCTTGTCGCCCAGGCTAGAGTGCAATGGCGTGATCTCGGCTCACTGCAACCTCCACCTCCCAGGTTCAAGTGATGATTCTCCTGCCTCAGCCTCCCAAGTAGCTGGGATTACAAGCATCCACCACCAAGTCCAGCTATTTTTTTTTTTTTTTCAGTAGAGATGGGGTTTCACCATGTTGGCAAGGCTGGTCTCGAACTCCTGACCTCAGACGATCCACCCGCCTCAGCCTCCCAAAGTGCTGGGATTACAGGTGTGAACCACCGCACCCAGCCTAGTTTTTATTTATCGATTTAAAAAATATTTTAGTTAAATGCCTTGTTAAAATCTAAATACGTTAAGTCCCAAGAACCATGGTAATCCATGTAAGGTTTATAAGCATGGGCATGATATGATCAGATTTGCATTTTAAAGATGCATCTGGGTGGGGAGTGATTGGAGGGAACTAAGACTAGGAGCAGGGAGAAGAGCTAAGAGGCTGGTTCATGGGCATTTGAAAAGGGAACTGTGGTTATTGGAGCCATTGTGAAATCACTAAAACAAAGTTCTGTCAAAGTCACCTATTTTTATTTTTGCTAGTGTTGCTAGACTGGCGTGTTAGAGAAATGACAAAGTTCATAGTCTTGAACTTCTTACCTGCTACTCAGTTTTGTCCTGCCACTCAGGTTTGTCCTGTCGCATTCTCCTCCTCTGTCCTCCAGCCACATGGACCCCTTTTGGTTTACTTCTGTGTCTTGAGGATTCTGTCGGATGCTTTTGCAGAGGCTCTTCCCTCTATTTAGAATGCTTTTCTACTCTGTCCCCTTTTCCAGGCTAATTTCATGCTTTAGATCTCTCATTTTTTTCAGAGAGGCCTCCTCTGATTCCCCAAAACCAAGTTAGATCCCCTTGCTTAAATCTTCATTGCTCCAACCCCTTTCAAAGCATTCATTGCCACTGTAATCACTTCTTACAAAATCACTTTTTCTTTTGACACTAAAAATTCCTTGAGTACAAAGGCCACTTCTGTTGTGTTTACCATTAGTAACTTAAAATAGTGCAAAGTAGATGTTCACATTTGTTATACAGGATTATCTAATCATTTGTTCTGGAAATGTGTCTAAACCATGTGAATTACAGATTTTAGAATCTTTTTATTCTTTGCCCTTCTCCAGATTCTGAGCAGTTCCTCTTTCTTGCAGCATTTTTCAGAGATTACTGACAGTGGTTCTATGTTGCAACAGCAAGTTCTCTCAGTTGTCTGCGTTGTCACTGCTTTAGTGCAGGGATCAGCAAACTGCAGGCCAGCGCAAATCTGGCTAGTAGCCTATTTTTGTAAATAAAGTTTTATTGGAACACAGCCATGCCTATTTCCAACTGTCCATGACTGCCTTCACACTATAACAGTGGAGTTGAGTAGTTTCACCAAGACCATATGGCCTGCAAAGCCTAAAATATCACTTTTATAGAAAAAAATTGCTGACCTCTAGTCTAGTATAAATATTTGAGCTCATTTAAGACAGCTAGTGCTTCCTTTGTATCACCTCATCTACATTTGACGTCTTTTCATCTTTGCCCATCTTTGATCAGCCTTTACAATTTGGAAATTATTCTATTGAAGAATTTAGAACAAAATTGACAGCTGCTGCCCATAGTCATCTGCTGACATAAATCTTCTGCCCCATGTGGTGCCTGCTCCACATTGTTCTCTTTGCTCTATACATGTCTAACAAAGCCCATTTTATTGCCCTTAGAATTTTTATAAAATGTATTTCACACTCTGCTTCTTTTTGCAGGTTATATTCTGTCTTGATTATGTACTCCTCCTTCCTACAGTTCTTCATGACCCTTTAGGAACTCACCAAAGAGCTCTCTTGGCAGCCAGACGCTCCCTTTGTTCAGAATCACTTTCACTTGTGTTATCAGAATTTTATTTTTTGAAAGTCATCTATCTCTCATTAATGAGTCTTTAGATCAGGTCTTTAGGTTATACCTGTGAGTTTTCCTTTCTCTTTTTCTGAAACATCCAAATGTTTCCAGGAGAGTTTTGAGAGCATGTCAGAAGGTCAGATATCCTTAGCCATTTCAGACTCTCAGATGACAATCCATTCCACTTCTATTCCTCCTCAACCAGTTATTCTGCTTGGTCAGTGTTACAGTTAAATTGTGGTCCCTCAAAAAGATATGTTGGACCCCCAGTACCTCCCAATATGAGTTTATTTGGAAACAGGGTCTTTACAGAGGTCAAGTTAAACTGAGGTGAAAAGGGTGAGTGTCTGTGAGCACAGGGTTCTGGGAAGCATAGAGGCAGACGCCTGACTCAGAGTCTGAAGGCGGGGAGGTAGAGAGGAACGCCTTGTGGAGAAAATTCTGTTTCAACTGAGTCCGAAAACAGTGAAGAGTGTTTAGCAAACGCACCACTAGGGGTGTTCTGGAGGAGCTGGAGCCTTCCCTATGATTTCTGTTACTCCCCGTACCCCATCACCAGCAACCTCATAGTAAAAACTAACATTTATTCAATATTCATGTACCAAGCACAGTTATCATAAGATAACTTAACAGTCATTATTTTATTTAATCATCACAAGAATCCTATTATTACTATCCTAAGTCCATAGAGAGACTGGGGTACATGGAGGTCAAGACCCTTGTCTGGGTTCACTAAGCCGAGTGAGGCACCTAGCGCTTGAACTCAGGCAGGCTGCTTGCCGGAGCTGTGCCCTTAACCTACCTTTCCTGCAAAGGAAAAGAGCATACCTGCCCTGCCAGGCAGCTTTGAAACAAGTCCTCTAGCATTGTTCTACCCACGCCAGGGCTTCACACAGATGGCCGCCACTAAGCCCTTCCTTTAGAGAAATGCTAGAATGCTCTTGAAAACGAGCCAAACAAATAAAAGAAGTATGGGAAGTTGGGAGAAGGGAGAAATCCTCAGGCTCTCCAGAGACAGCAGGAAGTTTTTTTTGTTTGTTTGTTTTTTGATACAGGATCTCACACTGTCACCCAGGCTGGAGTGCAGTGGCACGATCACAGCTCACTGCCACCTCAACCGCCCTGGGCTCAGGTGATCCTCCCACCTCAGCTTCCCGAGTAGCTAGGACCACAGGTGCGCACTACCACACCCAGCTAATTTTTCTATTTTTTTGTAGAGATATGGTTTTGCCATGTTGCTCAGGCTGGTCTCAAACTCCTGGGCTCAAGTGATCTGCCCACTGCAGCCTCCCAAAGTGCTGGGATTACAGGGTTGAGCCACTGTGACTAGCCGGCAGGAAGATTTTTAATAACAAATAGCTAGAAAGTGGGCCGGGGTCAAAAGTTCTTCAGCCCTGATCCTGTCCTACTAGGAAAGTGCTTCTCAGCAGAAAGGAAATCCCTTTCTAGAATGAGACTTACTAACACCATTTACATGTAAGAGCATGTCCAGGGACACATTCAAGATGTGCCTAAGAGCAGGTCTGCGTGGGTGAGCCTCAACTGACCCATTGGTCACTCATTTCATCTCTGACTCTCCCCTTGCCTACTCTCTCTCCATCTCCCCAGCTTCTCTTCTGTGCTACTCAACCTGCCCCACAAGCCACAAAAACAACCTGTTAATGTTCATGGCCTGCAGTTTTTTCAGACCTTAACAGGTGAAACTTCAGGGTCAGAACCTCATAGCACAGCCCCAGATCATCCTCACCCCACGGCAGCCATTCAGGTTGGCCTCACAGAAGCCTGCAAGGATATCAGTTCCTGGCTGGAATTAAATAACAAGGAGCCTCTAGAAATCAAGATTTGACACTGACAACTGAAGAACTTAAGTTATTGGGCATAAGACAGCATGACAGATACTACCCCAGTCCCAAGCATGTGGACTTGCCTCGAGCACACTGTAAGTGTTTAGATAGCTTTGGACAAATGCTGTCTTGAACTGCCAGGTTATACCTTGGTATTTAAGAGACCATTACTCGGCACAACATGGCAGCTAATATTTAAAACAAATGGTAAAGAGGAAAGGCAATCATTTCCTCACTAAATGAAATAGGAGATATGAATCTGAGGAACACAATCTGGCACTGATTGAAAGTAAATTACCAGCTGATTAGACGGCTGTAAATACAGGGAAAGAAGCCTCAACCAGCAGCTGGATTTTGTAAGAAAGAGGGCAATTAGAGAGGGCACCAGCGAGGCAGAGCACAGGCAGGGCTCTGCACAGAGCAGACAGGGCAGCTCTGCATCCCCAGGATTACAAAGGCAGGAAGGGGTTTTTAGGAAGTGTTCTATGAATGGAGCCTGCGTGACGGGAGAGCTCCCCACTCCCACTCTCCCCGCCCTACCTCCGTAGTGAGCATGAAGAGAACTGCCAGCCCCTATCTAGTAGCAGTTAGGATGGGTATTTGTTATCGCAACACAGGAAGTATCAACAAATTCTCTTCCTTTTTCAGGCTGTACTCAATCTGGAAGCTTTTTGCTTCCTATCAAAAGCCAGGGACTTGAAAACTACTTAGATCCCTGCAGCCTACAGGGACAAAGTTCATGCAGATCTCAGTGGGAGATGCCATCTCCAGATAGCAACTAGGGCCAGTTTTTGCAGATGGCACGTGCTTAAAGATGCAAGCCTCCATGATTACCAAGAACTGAGAACTCTCTGCAATTAGCAGGAGTGTAACTGGAAAACCGAGGGCTCCTCTGTGCCTTACCAAAAGACATTCCCTCCTCCTCTGGCAAGTTGGAGAAGACAATTTGGCCAGCCTAGGAGGAAGTCATTGATTGAGACAGAAATGGTGGAGAGAAGGATGACTGTGATTTTTACTTTGGTGATGGGCATGAACATAACAAAGAACAGATGGTGGATGCCTTAGTCCCACTGGTGTTATCAATTCCATAGCCCTGAGCCCTGCCCTGCTACAGGCTTGTGTAATTCTCAAGCATGTGCTCTCATGGCCCAAGGGGAGAATATGCAGCACACACCCGCCAGCTGCGAGGTTAACTCAGCAATGCTCCACGTTTGTCATCTTTGGATTCCAGCACTCAGGCCCTGGATATGCCTCTCACCAGAAGTGAACACCTGGTGGGGGCTGCAGTAGATCCAATGACCACATCAGCTGCAGTTTGCATCTTGAAGAAACGATTCCAAAGTAACATGACAGGGGACATATGAGATGATAAGTAAACAATAGAGAATAAAAATAATGGAGGAAGAGTTGAGGAAAAGGTCTCCTTTGAGCTAAGATAAAGTCATTTCCTTAGCCAGATCTAAGGGTTTAACTCTTAATTTAGAGGCACCAAGAAGTTACAACACATAGTGCTACTCGAAGCTTATTTTATAGATAATATACTTAACTGTTAACAGATTCAGTTAGCTGTTTACAATTTAGTTAACTGGATATAGTTCTCAACCCACATGGGGTCAGTCATTTTCAACAAATCTTTTTATTTTCTCTATAGAATTCAGGGTTAAAGAACTCCTTAAAGGATACACAAAACTGTCATCAGTAGTTAAGATTTCAGTGGTCTGGGGGTGAATTCCAGGTAAGTAGTCCCTCTTATCAAATGTTTCTTTAACAATGCTTGCAGCTGTCTTGACGTGACAGCCATCACAAAAGTCAATATTAATCAGATCACTAAAGGGACACAAATAACCGACACTAGCCAAGAAAGAATTCAAAGATATTTTTGAACTAGTTTGGGGCCAACTTTTGTGTGAGAAGAGAAGAGGAATTGAGTTCACTTCATCTGGTGTTAACTGAAATAAGAGTTAATGTGCGAAATATCTTCATCACTGACTAAAACTAAGATCACAGATTAGAGTGCCGAAGGGTGTGACTAGAAGGAAGTGTCAGCATTGCAGAAAAGAATGCAAAACCAGGAGGATCTCATGTTAACAGCTGGCTGCCTAATGGATAAGAAATATGGCCAGAACACAAGGAAGGAGACTGGCGAGTAATGAAGCTGAATTTAAAGGCTTTCAACAAAGCCACCTTCTCTTGAAGAATTACCACTCCTCCTGCTGCCCTCAGGACAATTCCTGAGCGTGCTGGTGAGAGGCTTTTGTTCAATCATCCCCAGGGTCCTTCAGCTCTTCCTTCCCTGGTAAAGTAGAGGTGAAGATCAATTTTACCTAAGTAAACATTTGGTTCTCACAGCCATAAGAGAGAACATTCGGTTCTCACAGAAGTATGTACAACTTCTCTTAAGACAGCTCCATTTTCTTAAAGACAGTGTATGAACCCCCAAAAACCTACAATGTTCCCTGGAGCCAGTTTAAAGTGTTGAGTCCTCTCTGGTTCTAGGATTCTAGAAGGATCAAAGTTTATTAACAAATCATATAGCAACTACGGCTGCCCAACTTTTCCACACAGTTTCATCTCTGTAACTAGATCATGCTAATGCAATTACTATCAAAATTTAAATAAGTTTTTTTCATAGACATAGACAAGCTTACTCTAAAACTTAGATGGAAAGGGAAAGACCCAAGAATTGCTAAAAAAAAAAAAAAAAGAAAGAAAGAAAGAAAGAAAACAAACAAACAAAAAAAACTTTAAAAACAAGAATAAATTGGGAAGAATCACTCTTCCCAATGTTAAGGCCCAATATATAACTGCAGTATCCAGACAGTATGGTACTGGTAGAGGGAATAGGCAAAGCAATCAGTGAAACAGAATACAGAACACAGATACCCACTCAAAATTCCCATTAATTTTAGACAAAGAAGTAAAAGCAATGCAATAGAGGAGAAATAGCCTTTTCAATAAATGGTGCTGGAGCAATTGGACCTAAACCAATACCAAAATTAACTCAAAATGGATGATGGACTCAAATGTAAACACACAACTATATAAGAGAAAAATCTTTGGGGTGTAGGACTAAGCAAAGTTCTTAGACTTGACATCAAAAGCATGAGCCATAAGAAGAAAAATTTATAAATTGGATCTCATCAAAATTAAAAACTTTTGTTCTGTGAAAGACCTTGGACAAGGGATCAAAAGACAAATTATAGACAGGAAGAAAATATTTAGAAATTACATATCTAAGAAAGGTCTTGATCTAAAATGTATAAAGAACTCTCAACATAAAAAAAAAAAAAGGACAGCTGTCATCTGAATGTTTGTGTCTCTCCAAAACTCATGTGTTGAGATCTAAACCCCAAGGTGATGGTATTAAGAGGTGGGACCTTTGGGAGGTGATTAGGTCATGAAGTGGAAGGCTCATGAGTGAGATCAGTGCCCTTATAAAAGAGCCCAGGGGAGCTTATCTGCCCCTTTCACTAGGTGAGGACACCGGGGAAAAGGACTGTTCTAGGAAACAGGAAGTGAACACTCACCAGACACCAGATCTGATCTTGGACTTCCAGCCTCCAGAACTGTGAGAATTAAATTGCTGTTGTTTATAAGTCATCCAGTTTGCAGTGTTTTGTTATAGCAGCCTGAGTGACCAAGACAAGGGCTCAAGGCCTCCTTCAGTACCACGTTTTATGATATGTGTCCTGTGAACCGTTTGACTTCGGATCTTAGGGGAGGAGGAGGTAGCAGAGGGATTGGTAAAATGCCGGTTCCCGTACACCACTCCAGAAATTCTGATTCCATAGATTTGGGCAGGACCTGACAAATCTGCATTTAAAACAAACTTCTTGGGAGTTTTTAAAATTATTATTATTAAAGTTTGAGAACTCCCACCATGGCCCAATCTACCAAATTATAAAGGAAGAGCATGCTGGGCACAGTGGCTCATGCCTGTAATCCCAGCTCTTTAGGAGGCTGAGGAGGGTAGATCACTTGAGGTCAGAAGTTCAAGACCAGCCTGGCCAACATGGTGAAACCCCATCTCTACTAATAATATAAAAATTAGCTGGGAGTGGTGGTGCATGCCTGTAATCCCAACTACTTGGGACGCTGAGGCAGGAGAATCACTTGAACCCAGGAGGCAGAGGTTGCAGTGAGCTGAGATCACACCACTGCACTCCTGCCTGGGCAACAGAGTGAGAATCCATCTCAAACAAACAAACACAAGAAGAAGAAGAGCAGCATTAGAAAGAAAACCTGGACTGTGATAGTTGTGCCCTAAAGGGACAAGCAAAAAGAAGGGGATAAAGACTAGCAACAACCCAGAAGTGTGGTGAACAACAATTTCTAAGAAGTGACCATTCTCTACATTTATTAGGATGTGGAAGAAATGAAGTTGCCTCTCATACACACACATTCGAGAATACAAGTCTGAGGAGAACTTGCTCTGGGTGAAGAATTTTTTTTAATTCTCATATTCATGCTCAAGGAGCAAGGCATATGTTCACAAGGGGCTATGAGAGCCCTGGAGAGACCAGGTTTTCTGAGGGTAGGACACATACTTTGGCAACTTGGGGGACACATTCTTGAGCTGAACTGGTGTCTCTGGAGCCCATATGAGTTGGGCCTGTGGGGGCCCCACTGACAGGGACCCCGGCATTGCTGATAAGTGAAGGGTCTGCCACAGAGGTCTCTAACGTGACTTTCTACCACCACCTTTCCTGCTCACTCACACAGCAATAGACACAGGTATATTAAGCGGCAGCTCTTCCTTACCTTGTCATCAAACAGTCAGTTTCTGCCTTCACCATTCTGCATCTGACCTTTCACAGGTAGCAAGAGAAGAGCCTAAGGAGCAGCAGGCAACATGCTGAAGTGCAAAGCCAGGTCAAGGCTGGGTTTGTCTGAGCAGCTGGTGAGTAAGAGGTTGTGACCATGGCTCTGAGAAATATGGACAGCAGCCAGCCTGACAAAGAGAACAAAGAACTGCCCAGGGGAAGGTGAAGAAGATAACTGTCAACCCTTCAAAAAGTGAAATGGCCTTTAGTAAGATGAAGGCCAGCCCATAAGAGATGCCAGCCAAGATGGAATAATGTGCAGATTTTCATCTAAGGGTGGGAATGACCTGTTGGCCTGATCCAGGCACCCGGGCTTCTGAGATTCCCTTCCTAGCCCTGCCCACACACCCCGCACCAGACGCCCTTTCCCCAGCCTAGGTCTCTGAGTTTCTCATCCGTTGCTCACTTGTGTCTATTATATGTCTTCTTCGTTAAAATCGACGGGGGCTAATAAGCGGTGAAAACAGAGACTCCAGCTCATTTCCGTTCACCTCATTATTTGTTTCTCTTTTGGGCTGAAGCCAAACAACAAACAAACATTAGCATTCCCCCTGCAGAGCAGGCACATAGACACATGGGAGCATGTTACACACACCACACCCTCTCAGCAGGCACACATGCACACGCACACGCACACACACCTGCTCCACTGCTATTCGGCTGTACGAGGTCTCTGCGGCCCCGCTGTCTCGGGGCATCTAGGGTAACACCTCTTTCCATTTCAGACCCGGGACTGGGAAAAACGTAAGAAATTGTATAATGGAATGGCCCTGGGCAAGCAGGGAAAGCGGTAGGGAATTTCCGGAAGCACAATCCCCCCGGCCAGCACTGCTGTTAATTAAGGGCGCTGCTGGTGTTTTGCAGGCAGCTGTTTCCTCCTCCGGCCCTCCTGTTCCCCGGGCCGCCTGGGCACCGGCGCCTGCACTCTGGCATTCATTGCTCTACCGTAAGCCTTGTTTCTAGCCGTTTTCAATCAAGTGGGAGACCGTCCAAATTTCCTTCTCAATGCAAATCAGCTGTTCTAAATCCAAGCTCCCATTAAGCGCTCCAGGGGCTGACCTGACTTGGAATTTAAGCAGCAGCCCCGCCCTCCCTGGAGGGAGCGGCAGCCGGGGCTCCAGATGAGGCGGGCCTGCCTCCTAGTGGCCAAGGTGCTGCACGGCAGCTCTGAGGGCTCGCGGGCTGTGCAGCCGCCACGCGAGGACACTGGGAGGAGGCACAGTAAGAGAATCCTTAGAGCCTAACTCCCCTGTCTGCGTCGCCCTCGAGTCGTTCCAGTCCCCAAGTCCCATCCCCTTTCCCTCCCCAACATCTCTCCTCGTTGCCCCACTCTGGCTCCGTCGAACTGCAGTGGTCTGTTAGCCGGACTCTACCTCCAGCTTCTGTATCGAATCCATACACCTCGCTGCCAGTTCGTCTTCCGGACCCTTGTTGTCGATCCTCTATGATCTCTAATTAAGGCTCTGCTGAGCCTCCTCTTTACGTATAGGGAGGATCCTCAAGCGGAGAGCCACACCCTTCCTGGAGAGAAGTATCGCCAGCCACGACAAGGCGAGCCGCCTTTCTCCCCACAGGCCCAAAAAGGCGATGACCCTCCAGGCCGCGCTCACGCTGAACCTCTGTTGCTGAGCTGCAGTTCCTGGAGGTGTCCTGTCGCTCAAACGTGGGGACGCGGGAAAAAGATTGAGAAGGTAAAAGTTCAAACCAGGCAAGTTCAAACCTCTTGGCCCTTCACAATCTGGCCTCAATTTTCCCTTCTAGCCTTAGTGCTAGAGTAGAATGAAATGAAGGGTTAGAATGCCAGGTGTGCTACGTTTTAGTCATGTAACTGTATGAAAGGTTCTAAATTCTAAATGGTCTTTACAAGGTTGTTATGGAGACTAAAAGAGGTCGCCTGAGTATCACATTTAGCACAATGCTTGCCACATAGTGAATGTTCAATAAATGGCAGCTGTCATTTTCCCTCCCCCGTTAGCAACTGGTTTGCTCACAGTTCTGATACCGGCCTCGAACTGAACTTTCCATCTCTGCACCTTGGCTTTTGACACCTTGTTTGCCTGGAGCGTCCACTATCACCACTTTGGTCAAAGCCACTGTCACCTCCTGCAATAGACTCATTCATCTCCCTGCTCCCACCCACAGTTATTTTTAATCTAGCAATCAGAATTTTTTTAAGTGTAAATCAGATTATGTCACTCATCTGCTCAAACCCCTGTTGTAGCTCCCCATTTCACTCCGTGTAAAAGCCAAAGCACTCGCCATGTCCTTGAGGCCCTACATGATCTGGCTGTTTTCCCCCCTCATATTATTTCCCATAGCTTTCTCCTTTGTTCACTCTATTTCTTCCACAATGACCAATTGCTTTTGCTGGAACATACCAGCAATTTATTAATAGCCTTTGTGTTGGCTTTTCCCTCTACCCAGAATACTTTCCTCACATACCTGCATAGCTCTTTCCGTTACTTTTTCATGACTTTGCTCAGCTCGCACATTCAAAAAAAAAAAAAAAAAAAAAAAAAAACCAGCCAGGCACGGCGGCTCAAACCTGTAATCTCAGCACTTTGAGAGGTGAAGGTGACAGATAACTTGGGCCCAGGAGTTCCAGACCAGCCTGGGCAACACAGCAAAAACCCATCTCTACAAAAAATACAAAATATATTTTTTGTAGAGGACCGTGGCACACACTTGTAGTCTCAGCTACCTGGGAGGCAGGAGGACCGCTTGAGCCTGGGAGGTTGAGGCTGCAGTGTGAGCCATGATCATGCCACTGTACTCCAGCCTGGGCAACAGAGCAAGACCCTGTCAAAAAAACAAATAAGTAAAAGCCAATCCTGACCACATATTTAACATTTCAAACTGCTGTAGTTTCCCCCAGTACTTCCAAAACCCTTTATCTTGCCCAACTTCCCTTTTCCATAGCACATACCATATTCCTTACTACCTTCTAAAATAATATATATAACGAAGCCAACCATTGGCAAATGAATCTCTCATAATTTGCTGACGGGAGTGTAACTTGTTACAACTACTTTGGAAATCTTTTAGAGAGTATCTACTAAAGCTAAAAATACCTTATTTTACTCTTGTATGTAAATCTAACAAATTGCAAATCCAACAAAAAGGAGTACTTTTTGTCGGATTTATTTTGCTCATTTCTGTAAATATAATGTTATATAATATAAGATATATACTTATATATTAGTTGCTTTAATCATATGCTATATAATCATATAATGTATGATCTAATTGTGTCACACATAATAATCTTAGTTGCTTTAATCATTTCGCTAAACTAGGAACAACCCAAATGTCAATCTACTGTAAAATGAATAAATTTTTATTTTTTTCAAACAATAAGTACACAGCAATGAAAAATAAATTATTCCTGGTATTCATTAACAACATGAATGAGTCCAGAATCTAATATTGAGCAAGAGAAGTTGGAAACCAAAAACTACCTCCTATATGATTTAATTTACTTGAAGTTCAAGAAAGGCAAGACTTTAATGATAGAAGTCAGAATAGAGCTACTTATTTCTCTAACTGGGATGTAACCTAATCTTTCTGAAAACAGGGATAATATTCATCTTACAGGACTGCTGGGAAAATTGCAGATAATGTATATCTAACATCTCGTACCAAGTTCCTAGCACAGAATATTTGCTAATGAAATGATAGTTTGTATTCACATATGTTCTTAATTCATGTTAGTTTGATAATTGCCAAGTAAAAAGATAGTTTTACTAAACCCAAAGGTTCTGGTTGCATGTAACATTCATTGCCACCCAATAGCCATATCCCTTTTATTCCTTACTAATAAAATCCATATTCTTTTTCAGGACACCTATGTGCCCAGCCCTGAAAGATAAAGCATGACAAGTCTAAGCCAATCAAGAAACTCTCATACCCCTTTGCCAGATATTCACTCTCCCAACTCCTCCTTGTGGCTAGGGGTGCCCATGTGCCCAGTTTTGGCCAATGAGATTTAAAGAGCAATTCTGATGGCAAATTGCTTAGGAAAGATTTCTCCTCTTTACTGAAAGGAGATAGACACACACTCTCTAGCTACCTCCTGTTTTCTGCCTTTGCACAAATGATTCCCAGAGCTATGACAACCATATTTTTACCGTGAGAATCATAAAGGTAATAACACACAGTCCTAAAATAGCAGTTATCAGTCACCTACCTTCAGACTTTTTGTTCTAAGAGTTAATTATCTTTATTATTTAAGCCATCATTAGTTAATTATTCTGTTACTTGTAGCTGAAATCATTCCTAACTGTGACTGTTCCCTTATAAAGTACTAGTGTACAAAAGAGAATCATAAACTGATAAGACATCTTACTGTGCTCTCTTTAATTTTCCCAGTGTCTTCGTGTCTTCGTGGTGCTTTTATGAGTCTCCTCCTTACCAGTTTACTAAAATGTCATTTTCTAGTCAAATATCTTTCAATGGTATATGAACTCACTAATAAGACCAATAACTTTCCAAAGGCCTTTAGGGCTAAGACATACATTTAAAACTCAGGGAAATTCTACACAGTTGCTGACTCCTGTTGGAGGTTGACCAACTGCTAAACTCTGACAGTAACACATATTAACCTACATTTGTGCACAAGCACACCAGAGTGCCAATTCTGTAACTGTAAATACACTGTGAACAGTTGGTCCATCCAAGCAGGGCTCATTCCTGGTTGGCAAGGCAAATTACTATGATGCTAATAAAGTTCTAGGCCCCTCCCTTGCATAAGCCGTTTTCATGCTTGGGACCCAAGCAATGTGTTCCCATAGTCATAAGCTTTTGTAAAACTTGTGAGCTAGGTTAACTAAAATCGTTAAGACCTCTGTCTCTTTCCTCTCCAGCTTACTATTTGTTACACTTGCTCTTCTGTAGGGTGTTAACTACAATCAGTTAAGACTTCTGACTCTTTCCTCTCCAGCTTACTGTCTGTTACATTTGCTCTTCTGTAGGGTGGTCTTTTTGTTTGTTTTAGAGATGGAGTCTTGCTCTGTCACCCAAGCTGGAGTGCAGTGACGCCATCTCAGCTCACAGCAACCTCCACCTCCAGGGTTCAAGTGATTCTCCTGCCTCAGCCTCCCAAATAGCTGGAATTACAGGCGCACACCACCACACCAAGCTAATTTTTCTTTTTTTGTATTTTTAGTAGAAATGGGGTTTCCCCATGTTGGCCACGCTGTTCTCAAACTCCTGACCTCAGGTGATCTGCCTGCCTTGGCCCTCCAAAGTGCTGGGATTACAGGCGTGAGCCACCGCACCTGGTCAAGGGTGATTTTAAAGAGGCAAGGGGTGATTGGATTCAGCTAAGGGGAAGCTGACTTGAAGAGACATAGAGTTTGGGTTAAGAAGGTTATTTATATGTGGTTCACTTCCATATCTAAGTTATTGTTAGCTATCGTGGTGCAGGAATGGCTTCCAGCAATATTTCCAATGCTCCTTTGCTACTCAACCAATATCTGCCAGACAGGTGCAACGCTAGAGGTCATATTGTGATTTTTTTTTTTTTTTTTTTTTTTTTTTGAGACGGAGTCTGGCTCTGTCACCCAGGCTGGAGTGCAGTGGCCGGATCTCTGCTCACCGCAAGCTCCTCCTCCCGGGTTTACGCCATTCTCCTGCCTCAGCCTCCGGAGTAGCTGGGACTACAGGCGCCCGCCACCTCGCCCGGCTAGTTTTTTGTACTTTTTAGTAGAGACGGGGTTTCACCGTGTTAGCCAGGATGGTCTCGATCTCCTGACCTCATGATCCGCCCGTCTCGGCCTCCCAAAGTGCTGGGATTACAGGCTTGAGCCACCGCGCCCGGCCCATATTGTGATTTTAATGTAACCTATTGTACTCGGCATTGGAAGTCTGTAGGTAATCACATAGACAAAGTTTTCAAAAGTATGAAACCAGAAGCTAGCCTGTGGAAAATTCTGCCAATCTTCAGTTATGTAAAAGTCTGAGCAGAGGATTTAATTCTCAAAGACGCCTGGTCAAAATGGAAGTTATGTCCTGTCGAGAATATACATGATAAGCAGTATATGCAATTATAAACCCAATATTTTTTATTTTTGAGGTAAATCACACAAAATAGAATTTATCAGAAATCTTGTATTGTAGGACACAAACCAGTGCCAGGTTCACACTGACTGTGTCTGTTTAGTCATGTATTTTATACATCCCAATATGTTGGATCACATCGCATCCTGAAGACAAAGAGCAGCTTTAGAGAAAAGAGAATGAAAAAGTATTCATCAATAAATTACAACAACTAAAGAAACATTCCAGTGATAAAATCACCACATGTATTTATAAAATAAGCCCATGTACATAGTATAAATAAGTAGCTTAATGCAATGATGTTTAAAATGGATTTTACTTACTCCTCTATGTACCTTAATTTCATGTAGCTTTGTGTATTTATTCAGAATTATTGATTATATTAAAATTCAAAAGACTTATATAGGTATATGTAAGACAATTCATTAATAAAAGAATTACATAATTTTTCCTGGACTTTTGATGTTTGTGACGTATTTGTCAACATTTTATTCTTTTTGAATTTTTCTTCTTTCATGACAGACACGGTATGTATGCATGTTGTAACAGGGTTTGAAGGAAGCACATCTCACACAACTCACATGTGAGAACCCAATCCTCACATTTATGAAATACAAAAGGATCAGCATTTTAAAATTTGTAATTTGTGGATTTTTCTCATTCCAAGTAAATAGTTGTTTACATACCCAATTTTTTATCTTTGTTTTTGTTTTAATTTTTTATTTCTTTTTTATTTTTTCTATTTTCTAGACAACCAATTTTTTATTCCTAACTTTGCATTCTTTTTCTTAAAGAAAGCCTCTGCCAAATTGTGTAAGCTCCTACCCCTGGTGATCAGGCAACAGTCACAATCAGTTAAAACTGCAAATGATATTTACCAATTTGGTTACCTTGGAAGTTCTTTCAATGTCAGGCTTTAAAAGGGCAAGAGTATTAACTGAGAAGAATTGAAGCCACTTTATTGAATGCCCTACATAGTTTGTTAGGTGAACATAACTTAATGTTAAAATAGAACACTTCTCACCTCAGTTTCTCCAGAGGGACTGACATTGTAGCTCTCAGGTACCAATGTGTGCATGGGACAGAACCCAGTAAGAGGAATCTAAAACAAAACAAATCTTGATGTTTGGGTTTGGTTTCAAAATTTAAGGTCATTTATCCAAGGGCTTCTTTCTCTCTTCAAGAATAGAAAAGATTTGTTGCAGAGTAAGAAGAAAGAAGAAAAATTCTAGTGAGAAGGATTTTTTGGAAGTTTTTGCTGTAAACCTGAAGTCCTGTATCTCAAGAGGAAATAAGGGGTGAGGGGTCACCTGAACCTCCCTCAAGTTTTGAGGGCCTTCAACACGGCCATTCTGAGAGTCTAATGTGAGTCACCTGAAGTTTGAAAGACAGTGAGCTGAGGGCTGATTTCTGCCCCAGAAAATCTGTAGAGTAAGAGAGAAGCTGGCCAATTGTGTTGAGGATGATGAAGCCAATGCAAGTAGCTGCTACCTCTGGGAAATTCCCGCAACCCGAAGCCCCTGCAGTGGAAGAACAAGGCGTGTTCCCCCAGTGTACGACAGGATAGAGGACCAGCGATCCTGAGGCTGTGTGAGGCTCTATCAGAGAGGACCTCCTAGAAGGGGCAGTGGGACTCCACAGTGTGTGTGGGTGGATCCTCTAAAGTGGGGAGCTGTCAGCAGAAGAAGGGGCATCAACACAGCTCCAGAGATCCCACAGAGGGGTACCCCTCTTTTGAGGGTACCCCTCAAAAGAGTGCTCAAGAGAATATCAGCTTTAAATGCCAGCCCACACTCAGCACAAAGTCAAATTATGGCAGATAGGGCTGAGTAAGAAAATTCCCTTCTACTATTTTTGATTCCTCTCTTTATGTCCCAACCCTAGGGGCAAGCCTAATGAGGAAGAGGAGCAGGAAAAGAGAAATGAAGGATCAAGCCTTCCTCTCTCACTGCAGGCAACCAGCTCATACTGGGGCTGCCCAAGAAAGGGAGATAATTCAACATTAAATAAAATTCAAGGTTTTAGATTTTTCCAGGGCTCGGTATTCTAATGTGTGGATTGGGCTGTGTTTGTAACTTAAAATGACCACAAGACAGACTGTAAATTACCTTGGGGTGAACTGTATTCATCCAAGGCAGGAAAAGATTACCATACAAAATAAACTTTATAGGATCAATAAGAACAAAAGTCAAGTTGTGTTTTTATCACATTCCACGTGTCACATTTGTTCAACACTTTTGTTACATTAAGATGAACCTATTAGAAAGCCATAAATAACTTAAAACTTTAATAATGGTATTGATCTGATATCACTTTCTGATTGTTTTTCATTGGGCTTTAGTGAAATCCATACTCCTAAGTGGCCAGATTCATGTCTCTGTCTTGATATTAATCTGAATCATTCATTCATTAACCCAACAAGTATTTATTGAGACCTGACGAGGTTAGCTTCCTAAGCTCTACTTTGGTCATGTCCAAGACCCCTACTCAAGAACCTTCTGTGAGTCCTCACTGTTTACAGCAGACAGGAATAACAGTGGGGTAGGGCTTTACCTCACCTCACCTCCCTCTCTCACTGTGTGTTCTGACATATGCCTTAGGTGCTGGGGGAGTGCCCTTACCTCCCCGTTCAACAGCCCACCCCCAATGCTGCCCTAAAAGCCACTGTGATGTGTCAGAGGATTCATTCAATTTGCTCTTACCAGAGCCCCTATCCTTTGCCCACCTAAATCACTTGGATAAAAAGGGAATTGAATTATATTTCATTTAGATTCAACTTACATTTTCTTTTTTTTTAATTTATTAAGCCAGGAATATGATATTCTCTCTTGGCAGCAGCCCAGCGATAATCATTTAAGCCCAGATCCTTTCTCTAATGCCGTATCCTGGGGAAGGAAAGCTTATGGGGATTTCATGAGTGGTCCTGGTGAAATGACAGTTTATTTATCTCCAGGGGCTCTTTAGTCTCCACCTCTTGCACCTGTCCCAACAGAAGGTTTGGAGGCTTTGGGGTCAAAGCAGTTTGGTTGGGAGAAGAAGGACAGGAACAGCAGTTATAAATGTCTGACTACAGCCCACTTGTAAGAGATCTTTGCAGTTCACACAAATGAAGTGGACTTCAAATGCACTATTCTAGGACAAAATGCCTTCCTAGTGTCTCCCTTATGGCCGCCATATACCCCGTTTGGAAGAGAAAATTGTTCCTATGCAGCTTGTTTTATTTTTGTTTAATCAAATGAACAAGGGTTTTTCCATGTCAAAAATAAAATGAAATAAAATGAATTTTTGGCCGGGCACAGTGGCTCACGCCTGTAATCCCAACACTTTGGGAGGCTGAGGCAGTTGGATCACTTGAAGTCAGGAGTTTGAGACCAGTCTGGCCAACATGGTGAAACCCTGTCTGTACTAAAAATACAAAAATTAGCCGGGCATGGTGGTGTGTGCCTGTAGTCCTGCTCAGGAGACCGAGGCACAAGAATTGCTTGAACCCTGGAGGCAGAGGTTGCAGTGAGCTGAGATCACGCCACTGCACTCCAGCCTGAGTGACAAGAGCAAGACTCCGTTTCAAAAAATAAAAATAAAAATAAAAAAGAATTTTTGAATTAAGCGTGATTATCCTTTTGCAGCTTGTTGTACATTCAAAATACAAGTATTGGAAGATAAGATTAACACCTATATTCTGTGCTTTTTAAAATTTTTTTTATTTTAGTGTTTTACTCAATGCAACAATCACTTACTAAGCTACAGTGCTAAACGTTGGGGATTTAAAAGATCAACAAGAAAGGGGTTGGAGAGGGGGAGATTCGCGCTGAGGGAGTAATCCAGAGAGGCCGGTAGCCTGACCATAATCTTCAGCAGTTACCCGAAAGCCACCCAGGTAACATGATGAGGATGAAAATAAACAGAAAGTGAGAAATCTGGCGAAAAAATTAAAATGCTGCCTGGCATGGTGGCTCACACCTGTAATTCCAGCACTTTGGGAGGCCGAGGTGGGAAGATCACTTGAGCTCAGGAGTTGGAGACCAGCCTGCACAGTATAGCAAGACTTCACCTCTACAAAAAAATAAAAACTAGCCTAGCGCGCTGGTGCACACCTGAAGTCCCAACCACTTGGGAAGCTGAGGTGGGAGGATGGCTTGAACCTGGGAGGCAGAGGCTGTATTGAGCCAAGATTGCACCACTGCATTCCAGGCTGGGTGACAGAGCAAGACCCTGTCTTTAAAAAAAAAAAAAAGAAAGAAAAATGTTATCTTTATTGATCTAAGACCTGTAATTTCAAGATATATGCTTATTATGAAAATGCAGCTTCAAGACAAGACTTAATCTCTTCTGCCCATCATATTTTAAAGCTGCCACAAAAGAAGTTTACGGTCTGTTGGAGTAAGAGATTGATGTGTGCACAAATAAATTACAAGACAGTAAATGCTATAATAGGGCAATGTATTTTCCTAATGAACCCTTTGTGGGATGGATCAAGAGTATTCATTTTCTTCTGGTAAACAGCAATCTGAACCCAAGAGATAATCCTTTCTCAAACACCCGATCAGCAATCAGCCAGCACTAATGTCTTGATATTTCTCAGGAATATACTCTAGTGGTTTCGCCTCCTGGAAGACGCTGTGAGGAAGATTGTCCTTGCAGCCCTGAGCCTGTTGCCACTCCTTACTAAGGGCCTTATTAAGGGCATGCCCAGAGCCATCACAGTCTGCTGTTTGGAAAGGGGTCTGGGCATCAAGACTTATCACTCTGAATACTGTGGGATTTTCTTCTACCTAAGACAAAAGAAAGAAGCAATCCCATTAATGTGTACTTTTCAGGATCTGTTGGGTTTTTCATTTGTTACTGCTTTGGGAACTTTTTCTGTGTGCCAGCACAGGGATATGCACTGGACATACCACGATGAGCAAGACGGATGTCCATGCCCTCATGGACCTTAGAGAACCTAAAAGATTCTCATTTCTCTCTGAATTCTTCACAGGATAAACTGCCCTGGCATTTTCAGTTTTCTTTTTTTTTTTTTTTTTTTTTTGAGACGGAGTCTCGCTTCGTCGCCCAGGCTGGAGTGCAGTGGCACAATCTCGGCTCACTGCAAGCTCCGCCTCCCGGGTTCACGCCATTCTCCTGCCTCAGCCTCCCGAGTAGCTGGGACTACAGGCGCCCACCACTGCGCCCGGCTAATTTTTCCTATTTTTAGTAGAGACAGGGTTTCACCATGGTCTCGATCTCCTGACCTTGTGATCCGCCCGCCTCGGCCTCCCAAAGTGCTGGGATTACAGGCGTGAGCCACCGCGCCCGGCTTCAGTTTTCTTTTTCCTCCTTCACCAGGAAGACTGACCCAAGCTTTCTCCTTGGGGGCTGCCCCCAAAAGACTAGCTCAGTGTTATTCACACACCTGCAGATAGTTGTCCAGGTATATGAATTTCAGTGCATGAAAATAACATGCTTTCCCCATGTTATTCTCTATCACGGCACTCTGTGTACTATCTTATTGGTGCTTACAGGCTGAAGTAATTAATTTGTCTACTTGTTCATTACCTGACCTTCTCACTGGAATGTAAACTCCATAGAGGCAAAGACCTTCTTAATATTCTCAGCTGACTCCTCAGTTCCTAATCAGCCCCTTGCATGCCACAGATGCTCAATATTTGTTCAATTAATAAATACATAGAAAGAAGGAAGGAAGAGAGAAAGAGAGTCAGAAAATGTTATGCAAGCCTTACCAAAAATAGGGGCACCTGATTTCCTAAGGACTTTACATATTCTCGAATGTGTTCCATTTATAAGGGAATCATGGGTTTGGCGTGACATCTTTGACCAATGTCCAGAAGTCTACTAGAAATTTTCCTGGACATTCTCTCAGGGAAAACACTAAGTGAAGTAGTTTGGGCCTTGTGGACCTGGAGTCACACAACTGGAAAAGGTTTATTAGTTCTTGATATCACTGAGTAGAGAAGGAGAGAAAGAAACACAAACTCCTGGGCTCTAGGCAGCCAGCTCCACCTGTGGCTTAGATACATCCTTAGAGATAAGAGATAGGCAGGGTTTGCACGGGTCTGCAATGTTTTCCTTTAACCAAGGCCCACATTCTAATGAAATATATTTCTTGTTCATATAAAACCACCCTTAAAAGATTTTTTCCAACATCCATAAATGTGTTTTTCTAGTTAGAGTTGACATAGGCTGAGAGCGAACCTATGTAATTGGCTAAGCAAGGATGCGTGCAGACGATGAGGCCATTATTGCAAGGAAATGCATATAATCAGGTAAGTATGATCCCTCAGAACCACAATGTTGGCGTGGGTTAAGAATTTTAGATATTTGAAGTTATTGGTTTATTCCTATTTTATGCATTTATTAAACATTTATTAAGCACATACTTATTCAATTACTAACATGGATGACTAAACCAAATCATGCCGGTTGGGGAGGGAAATGGTAGTGGCCACTACTGGGTGTCTCGGATGCTTAGTGGAGCTGTTTCATGATGCCATGGATTGGAGGTGCAGACGCACTGCTCCTGCACCTGGAGTGCAGTATTTCCCAGTCCATCTCCTGTGGAGTGAAAGTCCTTTTTGGTGCTATTGAGGGTACAAGGGTGTCATACAAAAAGCTTACATCAGAAGATACATTTTACTGCTGTTTATCAGTAGCCATCTATATGAAAATGCTGGTGAGGTCACCACTTGGATAATGCAGTACAAATGCAAACACTGGTAAGCAATCTAAATTGTAACCACTTCATGTGTAAGAGAAGCACAAGGCCAGGCTGCCATTTGTAGGTAGATTACACTTTCAGTGCTAGAGCCAGAATTCACATTTCTCTGGATTTCCGGTTTGCCAGCAGGTACCATGTATGTAAGGTCCTCCTCTGCATGATACTGGGAAATAGTGGTCCTGGCACCCTTGCTTGTCAAGCAACAACAGCATAGCTGTCCTATCCCTAAACTGCCCCATGGAATTACGCCACTGTGCAGCCACTGTGGATCACTCTCTGGCATTGACTAATCTGCTACTGCTTGCTTTCTTTCTTTCTTTCTTTCTTTCTTTCTTTCTTTCTTTCTTTCTTTCTTTCTTTCTTTTCTTTGTCCTTTTTTTTTTCTTTCTTTATTTTATTTTATTTTTTGAGATGGAGTATCAGTCACTCTGTAGCCCAAGCTAGAGCACCGTGGCATGATCTCTGCTCACTGCAACCTCCACCTCCTGGGCTCAAGTGATTCTCCCTGCCTCAGCCTCCCAAGTAGCTGGAACTATAGGTGCATGCCACCGCACCCGGCTGATTTTTTGTATTTTAGTAGAGACAGTGTTTTACCATGTTGCCCAGGGTGCTCTCGAACTCCTGAGGTCAGGCGATTCGCCTGCCTCGACTTTGCAGAGTGCTGGGATTACAGGCGTGAGCCACCATGCCCAGCTAATCTGCTGCTTTCTAATGATCCTGCCGCCACTGAATGTGAAATGTAGCTCACATATGCCACAAAACATTCAGAAAGTCCTTGACATAGAGGGTACCCTTGTATCTATTTCTTGACCGGTTTCTATATAGTCCATATAGTCTCTGAGAAAAGTTTCTTGATTCTCTCAGCTGGAATAATCCTTCTCACCCTGAAATCTCAGAGCACAGCAGCAGCACCACTGACGACCTTTTGTCATATCTCTCCTACTGATCTTCAAAATCAAGAAGATCTGTGTGGTAAGCAGGGTAATGGCCCCCAAAGACAACCATGTCCTAATCCTTGGAATCTGTGAATATGTTGGGTTACATGGAAAGGAGGAATTAAAGTTGCAGATGAAATGAAAGTTGCTAATCTTCTGTAGAGATGGAGAGATTATCCTGGATCATCTAGGAGGGCCCAAGGTAATGACAAGGGTCCTTATAAATGAAAGAAGGCAGGACAATCTGAGCCAGAAGAGATGCAATCATGGAAGCAGGGTTGAAATGATGCAATTGCTGCTCTATGAGGATGGGGGGCCGGGGGAGCCATGAGCCAAGGAACAGGGGCAGCCCCCCAAAGCTGGAAAAGGCCTGGAAACAGATTCTCCCACAGAGCCCCTAGAAGGAACCCAGCCCTGCCATATCTTTATTTTAGCCCAGTGAGACCCATTTTGAACTTCTCACCCACAGAACTGTAAGATAATAAATTTGTGTTGTATTAAGCCAAAAAGATTATGGTACTTTTTTACAGCAGCAATAGGAAACTAATATAGTATGTCTGATTTATCTTTCTTTCCATCAGTGCCTAACACAGGGTCTTGTTTTCAGATAGCATCCTATATGCATGTGTTGAATGAATGAATACTGAAAAACTACTGTTTTATACATATAGTTGGTCTTTTGTTGTGGGAAAATATGCATAGTATTTACCATTTTAGCCATTGATAAGTGTGCAGTTAAGTGGCAATAAATACATTCACAATGTTGTATAACCATCACCATTATCTAAACTTAAAAGTTTTTCATCAGCCCCGCAAAAACTACACATTAAATAATAACTCCGCCATTCTCCTACTCCCAGCCCCTGGTAACCACTATTCCACTTTCTGTCTCCATGAATTTGCCTGTTCTAGGTACTTCACACACGTGAAATCATACAATATATGTCCTTCTGTGTCTGACTTGTTTCCCAAACATGCTTTTAAGTTTCATCCATGTTGTAGCATATATCAAAATTGTATTCCTTTTTATGGCTGAATAATACTAGTGTGTGTGTGAGTGTGTGTGTGTGTGTGTGTGTGTACATAAATCACATTTTGTTTATCCATTAATCTGTTCATGGACACTTGGGTTGTTTATACCTTTTGGCATTTGTGAGTAACACTGCTATAAAATTCGGTGTGCAAACATCTGTTCTTTATTTCTCCAAGTTCTAATTTTAAAAACATAGAGAGAGAGAGAGAGAGAGATAATAGATAATAGATAGATGATAAATTTCTGTTGAAATTTCTGATAGATAGATAGATTTCCTCTTTCAATTCTTTTGGGTATATAACTGAAGTAGAATGACTGGGTCATATGGTAGTTTTATGTTTAACCTTCTGAGAAATTGTACCAATTTACCTTCTCACCAGTAATGTGCAAGGTTCCAATTTCTACACATCCTCACCAACACTTGTTATTTTCCATCTTGTTTTGTCTTTTAACTATAGCCATGCTAGCAGGTGTGAGGTGGTACTCATTGTGATTTTGATTTGCATTTCCCTAATGACTCATGATACCAAACGTCTTTTACAGGTTTATGGACCATTTGTATACTTTCTTTGGAGAAATTTCTATTCAAGTCTTTTCCTCATTTTTGAATTAGGTTATATTTTTGAGTTTTAGGTGTTCTTCATATATTCCAGATATTAATACTTCATCAGATATGTGTTTTGCAAATATTTCCCCCCACCTAGTAGGTTGTATTTTTGCTTTTAAAGTATCCTTTGATACACACAAGAAAAGTTGTATCCTTTGATTCACAGAATACTTTTTTTTTTTTTTTTTTTGAGACAGTCTCACCCTGTCACCAGGCTGGGGTGCAGTAGTGCAATCTTGGCTCACGGCAACTTCCACCTTCCAGGTTCAAGCGATGCTTCTGCCTCAACCTCCTGAGTAGCTGGGATTACAGGCACGCGCCACGACACCCAGCTAAATTTTTGTATTTTTAGTAGAAACGGGGTTTCACCATGTTGGCCAGGATGGTCTCAATCTCCTGACCTCGTGATCTGCCTGCCTCAGCCTCCCAAAATGCTGGGATTACAGGTATGAGCCGCCGCGCCCAGCCTTGATTTAATTTTCTACTCTGTGTCTATCGTCACATAAAGGATTGTCCAAACAGCAGAATTTGTGTGTAGCTAGGTGCTCTTTTATATGTGAAAATCTCAGACTAAATAGCTTTATTTACAATAGCCCAAAATCGTAAACAACCCAAATGCTCATCAGGAATAGAATGGATGAATAAGCTGTAGAATACCGAAACAGTGAATGCAGCCCTACGTTAAGTACAAACATGGATGAATCTCATTGACATACTGATAAGGAAGGAGGCCAGACACAAAACTACACACACAGTATGTTTCCTTTTATTAGGAAGTCAGAGAGCAGGCAACACAACTCTATGGTTATGGAAGTCAGGTCTTTGGTTACACGAAGTGGGATATTCAGAAGTAGAGAGACAAAGAAGCCTTCTGAGCTGCTGGAAATATATCTTGATCTAGGCAGTGGCTACATGGGTGTGTGTGTGTGTGTGTGTGTGTATGTGTGTAAATTCAAGTTTACACAGAATTTGTACACTTTACTGTTTATGTATTATACCTCAATTTAAAACATTTTTAAATATCTGGTTAATGGTGAGGTTCACAGGGTTCATGTTAGTATATCATCATAGTGATTTTTTTCATCAGAATATAGTCTGCCTTCTTTGGGAAGTTTTCAAATGATAACTGAGTTTAATCAATCAGCAGCAAACAGAGGCTCTTTAAAAGTCACAGAGTCGGCCGGGTATGGTGGCTTACACCTGTAATCCCAGCACTTTGGGAAGCCGAGGCTGGTGGATCACCTGAGGTCAGGAGTTCAAGACCAGCCTGGCCAACGTGGTGAAACTCTGTCTCTACTAAAAATAAAAAAATTAGCCATGCATGGTGGCAGGCACCTGTAATCCCAGCTACTCAGGAGGCTGAGGCAGGAGAATGGCTTGAACCCAGCAGGCGGAAGTTGCAGTGAGCCAAGATCGCGCCATTGCACTCCACCCTCCAGGGTGACAAGAGCAAAACCCCATCTCAAAAAAAAAAAAGGATGAAAAAAGTCACAGAGTCTTGGAAATTTGCTTGTCACAGAAAGAGTTTTCTTGAGGACTAGAGAGAAGGGTAGTAAATCATGTGCTTCTATATCGCTGTTATATTCACAAAATAAAAATAGATTGCCTGGAAAAAATCAGCAAGTAATGAAGTAGGATGCTTTGATTGCTGTAGTGTTTGAAACTATACCCTGATGGTTGCTCAAAGATGAGAGTTGTTGCTAAGATATTTTAGATACCGGGAAAAGGGATTGAAAAGGATTATGAGCACTAAAGCAGATTTTTTTAAAAAAATACAAGTTCAAGTATGTGTTGTTGTTTTGATGCAGACTCAGAAGTGACATTGGGAAGGCACAAAGTAATAGCATTGGGCTTCAATCTGCTCACTGACTATTCCCTCAGTAAAGAATTGAAGTTGTGGAAATGATCCCTGTCATACAGGATATTTGAAGCAAATTAGATTTTTAAATCATATAGGTGGAGACCGAAGTGACTAGAAACAGCAATCATCACTCCAGGTCAATGGAGCAGGGAAATGATTAGCCCCTGGGCTGCAAGAGTGAGTGGGAAGATCAGGTAATTCTGGACAAGATTCTCACACCTTAGAAGATTAGGCTAATTTTCAAAATTAAATTTATAAAATGGCCCACCAAAAAATAGGATGAAAAACAGTAAAGACGGGGGCAGGGGGTTGCATGTTTAGTTCAATTCATCTTGGGTCCTGAGACAAGATGGAAAATGAATCACTAAGTGAAAGTGCAGTAGAAAAAGCACTAAGGCTTTCCACATGGAAAAACATGCTTGAGCAATGTGTGCTATTTCAAAAGTTTTCAAGATACTGTAATAAGTTAACAGAAGTATGACAAAGAAAAATGTATAGTATTCAAGAGCCAAAAATAATACTCTATAAGCGTATATTTCATGTTTTCCTCACTGGGTAGAAGGATATTTTCTTCAAGAAGCATTAATTTTTTTTGTTTGTTTTGTTTTTGTTTTGTTTTTGAGACAGAATCTCACTCTGTTGCCAGGCTAGAGTGCAGTGGCGCAATCTCAGCTCACTGAAACCTCCACCTCCTGGGTTCAAGTGATTCTCCTGCCTCAGCCTCCCGAGTAGCTGGGATTACAGGCATGCGTCATCACACCTAGCTAATTTTTGTATTTTTAGTAGAGACAGGGTTTCACTATGTTGGCCAGGATGGTCGTGATCTCTTGACCTTGTGATCTGCCTTCCTCAGCCTCCCAAAGTGCTGGATTACAGGCATGAGCCACCACACCCAGCTGAAGCATTAATTTTTAAATGCATTAGAAATTCAACTTTTTTAAGCAAGCAGTATACAATAGATGTGGAAGTCCTGAGGCACTATGCTATGACTTGAATACTATTTAAATTTCAGGAAAGAGCCCCCAACCCATATCTTTAAAATTAATTATTTAAAAATTGGAAATTAACCTTTTTTAACAAAAAATTACAGGAGTAACTGTATACATATTTTTACATATGTAATTTCCAATGTCATTATAAAGAGATCTGAATAGGTGCTAACCTCAACAATAGGGATCAAAACAGAACTGAGCTTCAGTGCCCCTAAGACATTCCAATGTGTTGTCTGTTTTTGAATTGAACAAGCAGTAAAGGTTATAAAGTATCTATCTATCTCAAAGAGATCATGAGAAATAGGACTGACCTCGCCTGTCACTGACAGCTTATGCATTATATGATTTTTTATTCCAGCATTCAATGATTTCAAATGTCTCTCACACAAAGTTGATTCTTCATAGTGCTCATTCAACCAACAGATGGCAGAATTGGCCATGTTGCTATTCTATGATGACTACAAATCTAGATCTATATCAAGCAGGATAGATTTTTTTTTTTTTTTTTTTTTTTTTTTTTGAGACAGGATCTTAGACTCTGTCACTTAGGCTGGAGTGCAGTGGCACCATCATGCCTCACTGCAGCAATCCTCCCAGCTCAGCCTCCTGAGCACATGCCACTACACCCAGCTAATTTTTCTTATTTTTTTTGTAGAGATGGAGCCTCACTATGCTGCCCAGGCTTGTCTTTAACTCCTGGCCCTAAGTGATCCTTTCACTTTGACCTCCAACAGTGCTGGAATTATAGGCGTGAGCCAACTTACCAGGCCAGATTTTTTTCTTAAAATTGTTGTGGCCGAGTGCAGTGGTGCATGCCTATAGTTCTAGCTATTCAGGAGGCTAAGGTGGGAGAATCCTGTGAGTCCAGGAGTTTGAGGCCAGCCTGGGCAATATGGCAAGACCCCAACTCTAAAAATATATAATAATAATAAAGGTGGTTGTGTATACCCCTAGGAATCAGAATATCTTACACATACACATCCATATACTCTTGCTGTTTCCAATTTCAAAGTATGTTTCTGAGCTTTTTCCCCTAAAACCTACCAAAAGAAAAGACCTCATCTTCGACTATTACTGCATGGTAACAGCACAATCAGTTCAAGAAAAGACAGAGGTCACGAGCTGTTTTTTTTTTTTTTTTACTTTTCTCACAACACATCTGACACCAAATGAGATCTTTCCTCCCACCAACCAATTCTCCAACTCTCCAGACAACAACTGGATATTGTACAATTCAATTCAATTCTGACACTAACTACCAGAGTTAGTGTCAGATGACACAAGTGAAAGGGCTCAGTTCCACAAAACTGTCCCCATGTCAGACTTCAGATGCCAATCACAAGTCCAGGACCTCTGGGCTTCTGAGCCACCAGCTACAAATCAGGGGTTCCCACAACCCCCTCCTAGAACAGCTCACAGAACTTAGGAAAACACTTTGCATATTATTACCAGTTTATTATAAACTCATAAATAGCCAAACTCAGAAACAGCCAAATGGAAAAGATGCATAAGTCGAGGTGTGGGGGTGGTGCGTGGAGTTTCCTCTGGCACCTTCCCAGCACCTTGATGTGGTCACCAAGCATTTAGGGGGTTTTATGGAGGCTTCATCTTGTAGGCATGATTGATTATTAACTGAAGCCCTAGCTTTTCTCCCTTGGAGGATGTGATTGAAAGTTCCAAGTTTCTCATCAAGACTTGGTCTTCCTGGCAACCAACCTCCATCCTGAAGTTATAAAGGAGCCTAGCAAGAGTTGCCTCATTAGAACAAAAGATGCTCTTATCACTCAGAGAATTACTAGAGCTTTAGGAGCTCTGTGCCGGGAACCAGAGACACATACATATTTCTCTGAGTTCTTTTTTCATAGACATCTCATTTTAAAAAGGCAGCTCTTCCAATAAAGAAAAGTTCAGAATCAGCATAAACTACCATCAGCCTTTCTGCTACAGTATAACTGCTGGACTTTCCCCATTTCCCAAAGTGGTCCCAAAATCAATCAGGCCTGACCTGGGGCCAGATCAGACTTCCCTGAGCTCGGATTCTCTGGGCCCAAATTGTGGTTCCAAACACCTCCAGCCCACAGCCTCCTCTCTGCCCTTCATCACCTCTTAGGTACATGTGAGAGACTCAGACGTATGGTTTTACATCTGTTCTAAAGGGAATTCAACTCATCATGGGGGTTGGTTCACACACATAAAAACAAGGAAACTAGTGTCCTAATTAACATGTGCATATCATTTGTCTTCCACTTCTCGCAGGATCACGGGATCAAATGCTGTATATGAGTAGCTTCTGCAATGACAGGAATCTCAGGACCTCCTCTCCACTGACAAAAATAATATTAATAGCTAGCCCTTATTGAGCACTCACTATGTGTCAGACACTGTTCTAAATACTTTAGAATAGTGCACTGCACTTAGTCATTCAGCAAGTTTTTAGTGAGTGCCACTCTTTGCCAGGCATGGTCCTAAACACTGGGGCTAGAGCAGTAAATAAATAAAAATACATGGCTCCATAGAGCTTATAGTCTAATGAGAGAAGAAAAATAATAAACAAAATAAATAAACTATATAGTATATTAGAAAGTTATAAGCCTGTAACTGAACACAGCTTCAGTCACTGCTTGCAGAGTCCAATTAACAAGAGCGAGGTATGGTAGGGAAAAGTGACTTTATTTCCAAAGTTGGCAAAGGGAAAGTGGCTGGATTCCTATCCAAAGCAACCACTTTGAATTTTGAGGTGGGAAGGCAAGGGTTTAAAAAGGGAAGACCTGATATGGAAGGGATGCAGGAAGCGCACTGAATTTTATTCCAGTGGCTATCTTGGGTCCTAGTCCACCTGGAGTGTGGGCTGGCGTCATCTCAACAATGGCCAGGTTGTTGATTAGCCACCTTGAGGCAATCTCTGGAATTCTGCAGCTGGGTCTCCAGGCTTGATCTGTCTCTCTCAGGATTTGTCCCTGGAACTTCTAAGTAGGCACATAGTTAGATACCAGCATATAGTTAGATAAATGTGAAGGGCGTGTATACAGTGAGAAAGAGAGGGATGTGGAGTTTATCTTAAGGCTAAGGGAAAAGGCTTCTGCAGCTTGCTTCAAGGTTACATCTTGAAACCCAAGAGAAAGGAAAAAAAGTTTTAAAATGCATTTTGAAGTTAAGCTGCCCCTTTACAGGCCCATACAGAAAATGATGCAGGTAACAGGGATAGGGTGTGCCAGTGTAGGATGAGGGACAATTGCCATTCAAACAGAGTGATCAGGAACCTCAGGGAAACGATGGCATATGAGCAAAGAGTCAGTGCAAAAGTCCTGGGGCAGGAGTTTTACTGTCAAGGTCAAAAAAGATGCAGTGTAGCTAAAGTGGAGTGAACAAGGGAAGAGTCACAGGGGGTGAGGCTGAAGAAGTAAGGGCAGGGTGGTCGGGCAGATTATGAAGTCTTTTATATCATTGCAAGGAATTTGACCTCGATCAGGTGTGGTGGCTCACACCTGTAATTCCAGCACTTTGGGAGGCCGAGGCAGGTGGATCGCTTGAGCTCACGAGTTTGAGATCAGCCTGGGCAACATGGCAAAACCCTGTCTCTACCAAAAATACAAAAAATTAGCCAGGCGTGGTGGCACACACTTATAGACCCAGCTACTCAGGAGGCAGAGGAAGGATGGCTTGAGTCTGGGAAGTGGAGGTTGCAGTAAGCTGAAATTGCGCCACTGCACTCCAGCCACGGTGATAGAGCCAGACCTTGTCTTTAAAAAAAAAAAAAAAAAAAAAGGAATTTGACATTTACTTTGAGTGGAAGGGAAAGCTATGGAGTGTCTTGATCTAATTTGTGTTCTAACAGAGTCTTTGCAGCTCCCGTGTTGAGCAGAGACTGCAGGGTTAAGGATATAAGCATAGAGACTATTTAGGGGGCTAGTATAACAATCCAGGTGAGATATTGTCTTAGATCTGGATCCTTGGAAACTAACTCTGAGATGAGCAATTACATCCACAGGGTTATAGGGGGGTGCTCTTGGGAGATACTCACGTCAGGACTTGAAGAAAGCATAATAGGTCAGAGAGAGAAGCTGACCTGAAAGACAGTGGCATCTGATGCCTCAGCCAATCCTATGGGGAGCCCTGGAGCTGGGATGGCCCTTCAGATTTGTCCAAAATTAGATTAGTTTTCCGTGGCTGCTATAACAAATTACCACAAGCTTGGTGGCTTAAAACAACACAAATGTATTATTTTACAATTCTAAATAACAGAATTGTAAGAGCCCCAAATGGGTCTCATGGGACTGGTAAGGTGTCAGCAGAGCTGCATTCTACTAGAGACCTGAGAGGCAGAATCTGTTTCCCTGCCTTTTCCTGCTGCTAGAAGCTTAGAAGCTGCCTGCATTGCACCTTTTAGAGGCTACCTGAATCCCAGCAATTGCCATCACCTCTCCTTCTCTGACTCTGTCCTGCCTCCCTCTGTCATTTATATGGAGCCTTGTGATTACATTGGGCCCACCCAAATGATCCAGAACAATCTCTACATCTGAACATCAACTGGTTAGCAACCTTACTGCCCCTTGCCATGTAACCTAAGACATTCACAGGTCTCGGGATTAGACTACCACTCTGTCGACCACAGGCAAGATGGCCAGTGTTCGTATCCATGCTCTGGCCAGGCTTTGGGGGGCTGCCACTTGGGAGAGCAAGGCAGTTCTCCTCAGCCAAGGCAATCCCCATAAGGGACACACCTGTGTGCCTTTGACAGCCAACATTCCCAGCAGGTAGAGGACAAGGACCTCAGCTCTGAAGAGGACACCTGGAAGGAACGACCAATATGGTAATCACTGTGGCACAAAGCAATTGGACGTTGGATCTATTTTGAAATTAGATTCGGCAGGATTTGCTGATGAGAAAAAAGGTCTCAAGGATACTCCATGATTTTAGGGACTGAACAATGAAAAACTAGACCTGCTGTTAATTAGACAAAAACCACTGAATCAGTACTACCTCATTTAATCCTTAAGATTAAACTGTGAGGAAAGTACTTTTATTAACTTCATAATACAACCGAGGAGACTGAGGCAAAAGATGTAAAGAAACCTGTCCACAGCCACTCAGTGAACAAGTGACAAAGCCAGAATTTGAACCCAGCCACTGCCCCCGAAAACACTCTGTTTCATCATTTTAAAATGATAATGGAACCCTTTCTATAAAATATTTGTTTAGGGGTCCAAAATTGAGCTTAATATTATTTTACAGAACCTTGACCTTTCACTCTGGGCCTAGAACCATGTCTGACACATGCTGAAATGCTTGGAAATACTTGTACACTGACTGTGTGAAGATCTAGTTACATGTATAAAATGTCTGGATGTGTTTCTACTTGGCTTTGTATGCCCTTGCCCCAAACTCCACCTCTATATTAATAAAGTCTAAACTGTTTAGTTCAAAACCCAAAATGTGAGCCAAGCATGGTGGCATGCGCCTATAGTCCTAGCTACTCAGGACGCTGAGGCAGGAAGATCACCTAAGCCCAGGTTACAATGAGCTATGAATGCACCACAACATTCCAGGCTGGGCGACAAAGTGAGATGCTGTCTATAGAAGTAAATAAATAAGCTGGGTGTGGTGGTTCATGCTTGTAATCCCAGCACTTTGGGAGGCTGAGGCAGGCAGATCACGAGGTCAAGAGATTGAGATCATCCTGGCCAATATGGTAAAACCCCATCTCTACTAAAAATACAAAAATTAGCTGGGTGTGGTGGCACGCACATGTAGTCCCAGCTACTCGGGAGACCGAGGCAGGAGAATCACTTGAACCCAGGAGGCAAAGATCGAGGTGCTCTGAGATTGCGCCACTGTACTCCAGCCTGGTCAACATAGCAAGACTCCATCTCAAAAAAAAAAAAAAAAAAAAGTAAATAAATAGATAAAAAATAAAATCCATGATATGGCCCAAGCCTTGTTTCTCACCTTCTCACCAAGTCTCTAGCCTTTCTATGCTGTTTCATACATCAGCTCCTTTACCCTTCTTGTTCTCCCTTAGGCATTACAAAATTAAGTTAACTGTACTCTGCCCAGGGTGGTTGGCTCTCGACATTGCCCTGAATGCATGTGCTGGTTCTGCTTCCCTGCCACTGGGTGGGACATACTGCACCCCTGGAATAGCTTCTCCTTTCTCCCAACCTAGGTGAATATTCCTCACCTTCAAACCCTAGATAGAGACTGTCTCCACCATGAAGGCTTACACGTAACAATTTGTTCAATTGCTTGTAACAGAAACTTAACTACATTATTTTAACCAAATAGGGGTTTGTTTTCTCACACACCAGGAAGTCCAGAAGCAGATAGCCCAGGACTCTTACAGCTGCTCAGAGAAATCACCAAGGACCAGGCTGCTTCTGACGTCCTTGTCTGACAACCCCAGCGACTGGCTTTGGTCCTCATGGTGGGTAAGATGGCTGCTCTACTCTAGGTGTTGTGTCTGGGTTCCAGGCAAAGAGAAGGGGCAGGGGCAAAGGGTCCAAGGTGCATGCCAACTGACTCTGTGCCTTTGTACCAAGAAAATAGTCGCTTTCCTGGAAGCCCCACTCACCAGACTTCCTCTCTCATCTGATTGGGTGGCTACCTCTTACTGGGCACGTGGCTCTCCTAAACAAAACCGGCATGCTATTAGAAAGGAAGAGGAAATGGCAGTGCCTACCACTCCTTCAGTCTGTTCCAGTCCATTGGAACTTTACCCTCCTCTGAGCAACTATTTACAGTCTTCCCGCCTTATCCTCAGGGGATACTTTCCAAGACCTCCAGTGGATGCTTGAAACCAAGGATAGTATCAAGCCATATAAATACTGTTTTTTTCTTATATATACATACCTATAATAAAGTTTAATCTATAAATTAGACACAATAAAAGATTAACAATTATAACTAATGACAAAATAGAACAATTATAACAATATACTGTAAGAAAAGTTATGTAAATGAGGTCTTTCTCTCTCAAAACATCCTATTATGCTGTACTCACCCTTCTTCTTGTGATGTGTCCATGGTTGGATGTCAGGAGCAGACAATGTCAATAACTTACAGGTAGGTGGCACATGCAGTATGGATACACTGGACAAAGGAGTGATTCATATCCCCACAGGACAGAGTCGGATGATGTGAAATTTCATCATGCTGCTCAAAACAGTATGTAATTTGAAACTTATGAATTGATTATTTCTGAAATGTTTTATTTAATATTTTCAGACCATGGCTAATCATGGGTAACCGAAACCATGGAAAGAAAACTTCTGATACAGAAAATACTGTATTGCAATTTGTGGGCAGCAAGAGTCCATGTGTAAATCCTCCATAATAGAGTGCTGAGCATACGGTAAATATTCCATTGACTAATACCACAAATACCGTATGGGCAACATGGTGTAATGGTTACTACTTAGTAGTCTGTGTTTGAATCCCAACTCAGCCACTTACCATTTATTAGTCCTGTCAATTGGACCAAGTTACTTAACCTCTCTGTTCTTCAATATCCCCATCTGTACAATGGAAATAATGTGCTAATACACATAGACAACCCTTGGCATCCTGGGGATTGGTCCCAGGTCACCCCTCATACCAAAATCTGTGAATGTGCAAGTCCCTTATATAAAATGGCATAGTATTTGCATATAACCTACTCACATCCTCTCATATTCTTTAAAGCATCTCTAGATTATTTACGATACCTGATCCAATGCTTTACATCACTTTATTCATGTAGATTCAATGTAGTACTCAGTGCATGGTAAATCCAAGTTGTGCTCTACGGAACTTTGTGCAATTTTTTCCCCTGAATATTTTTGATCTGAGGGTAGTTGAATCTACAGATACAGAACCCACAGATACGGAGGGTTGTCTGTACTTTATGCAGTTGTTATAAGGATTAAATTAGATTAACCCTAATATTAATTTAATAAATTAACTTCAATAGAACAGCTAGAATAATAGGCACTACTATGTAAGTGTCTGTTCAGTGAATACATGATTGTCACCTATGGCTAAAACATTACCAGAAACTAAAACCCAGAATTTGACAAGTTAGAGCATCTTCACAGACTAAAGCGACAGAACAGTTGAAGCCAGGACTGTTGAGGTCAATTAGGATGCATGGATAACTGCAGGTGAGACATCAATAAGGGAACCTAGTGACATGTGGGTCAGAGTTGAGGCTTTAAGGTCAGGCTGCCAAATTCAGCCACTAGCTACCTACTTATTAACTATGTTCCCTGGGCAAATCACTGAATCTGTCTAAGGTTCAGTTTTCTCATATGTAAAAAATAGGATAAAAATAAACAGAGCCTCCCCTTATGTGTGTTTTGAAGATTAAATAGATAATCTATGTAGGGTACTTAGCATTATTCACAGTATGTTTGAATAAATGTTCATTTTGTTAAGGATCAGGACCTATAATTGAGAAGCCACCTAGGCCATTTGACCTTGGCTGAAGGGGACACAGGAGTGCAGAATGAAGTTTTGCCATGAATGTAAATCCTCCCTTACAAATCCTTCCATTTTCAAACCCAAGGCGAGAAGATAGAGCTGAGGGAAAAGGTGTCTGGCCTCCCTGGGGCATTATGAGACACAGGAATGAGCCAGTGCCCTTTAGTTTGAGTTCTGACATTGGATCCCTTTTAAAAATGGAACAAACGGACTTCTCCTAAGAAACATTTAATTCATTTATTTTCTTAAACTGGTATATCGAGCCAGTTGTGGTGGCTCACGCCTGTCATTCCAACACTTTGAGAAGCCAAGGCAGGAGGATTGCTTGAGCCCAAGAGTTCGAGAATAGCCTAGGCAACATAGGGAGACCCCCATCTCTACAAAAATATTTAAAAATTAGCCAGGCATGGTGGCTTATGCCTGTGGTCCCAGCTACCTGGGAGACTGAAGTGGGAGGATCACTTGAGCTCAGGAGGTCAACGATGCAGTGAGCTGTGATCGTGTCACTGCACTCCAGCCTGGGTGACAGAGCAAGACCCTGTCTCACAAAGAACAAAACCAACAAACAACAAAAAAGAACTGGCATACAGCAGACAATTGTTATCTCTGGAAGCTCATTTACTCCTAACTCCTATAAGATATCACACACACACACACACACACACACACACACACACACACACTTCCAGGAAACCAAGAGGCTAAATATTTTAGCCAATATTATGTAGTTGGTGGGATTTAAACCCTAGCCTTCTAACTTTCTTTAAAAGACAGGGTCTTGCTCTGTTACCCAGGCTGGAGTGCAGTGGTATAATCACAGCTCACTGCAGCCTTGACCTCCCAGGCTCAAGCAATCCTTCCACCTCAGATTCCTGAGTAGCTGGGATTACAAGTGTGCACCGCCACACCTGGCTTTTTTTATTTTTTATTTTTTTGTAGAAATGAGGTCTTGCTATATTGCCCAGGTTGGCCTCAAACTCCTGGCCTCAAGTGATGCTCCCACCTGAGCCTCACAAAGTGCTGAGATTACAGATATGAGCCACCGCGCCAAACCCTTCTAACTTTAAATTTGTGGGTTGTTACATTTCAAAACAATTTTCTCTATTATAATATCAAACTAATGTGCACTTCCTGTAATCTCTACGTAAAATCCTCCTCTTAAATAGCATATGATATATTGTTGCAAACAGAAATAGATGACCTAGACAGAAGATCAGATGTCTTCAATCCTATTCTCCATGTATCCCCAAGCCCGTGAGTAGTTTCAGAGGGCTACATATGTGTGGAAGACAGTGTGGAGTTAAAGGACATTTTGATAGAACTTGGGCACTGGCCTCCAACGCTACTACACTCCACTGGCAGGCAAGGCTCACCCAGGTTATGTGGCCTAGCACCTAGAAATAAAATGGGTAACAGCCTACATGACCTCCTCTCTAAGTGCCACCTGAGTCTCAGCTTCCCTCATTCCAGCACTCAGTGGTCAGGCAAGACCAATCCAGTGAAAATCAGAAATGTGGGCCCAAGAAGAGGCGACAGAGAGAGGCTGTGTGCGCACCAATGCACAGGTCAGAGCTGCTCTGGGTAGCCAGCCCCAGCCCTCAGGTGAACTCAGCACAGCCCTTCTGACTTACCCAGGAAGATGGGAAAGTGCAAGAGTGAAGAAGCAAGAGAGAATGAAATGAAGAAGCCAAGTCTTCTCCTTCTTCCTTTCCCCTCCAAAAGAAAACCATCTCAAGAGCCACAAGTGGTATAGGCCCCTAAGTCAAGCTCATTCAAGCTTCACTTCTAATGCTCCGTGCCCTAAAAAGTACGACCCAAGACTCTCCCTGAACACAGCTGATCCACAGTAACATCCTTCCTCCTGGGATAGTCTCAGAGGTGGGTGAGGGGAGCACCATGAGCTTTCTCAACCTACAGGCCAACATATTTTATTTTATATTCTTATGTCACTATCTCAGAACTTAACAGCACTGTATGGCAAAATAAATAATTGGGTTTTTGTGACGAGCCTTTGAAATGTCCTTCCTACTGTGGATGTGCCACACTGTCTTGTAATTCTTCCCTTACAAGCAGACGTAATCCATGTTTCTGAATGAATTTATAATACAAAGCCTTCAAAGGGTGGCATGTAAGTTCCACAGACCTCATTTTTACAACCAGGAAGAGTTCTTTCCAGGAAAAGATTTTGAAGACGTGAATCCTAAGTGAGCAGTGCTATTATACGCATGTGAAACGGAAATGTCTTCCAGTCTTTGGTAACTGGTGCAGTAGACCACAGCTGGTTTTAATTATGTAGAAATGATTGATTACAGTAAAAACTCAACCTGGAAAATTGCCTCAGAGTTAGAGTAAAGAATTCATAAGAATTTAGAGTTGGCAGATATCAAAGTGATTATCTTATTCACTGGTGCCCTGTGTTTTATTTAATCCAGTCAACAAATGTTTACTGAATGTCTGTTATGTGCAGGGAATGCAAGCACAAAAATCATTTTTTAATATTAAAAAGGGTCACAGTTCATCATATGATAGCCATTGTAATTCTGGACTTTCAGAAAATTATTTAATAAGGTAAAATTAACTACAAACTTAGTAAAAGTGTAAATATTATATTTTAATAATTATAACATTGCCTACATTGAAAATTAGTAGTATACACATGTATGAGACATATTATTCATTCCATTGACAAAATGCTTGATTCACAAACATTCCTAAAATTCCTTGCATGCACACCTAAGTTCCCTCTGAGTCTAAAGCCTACAAATTGGAAATTGCTGACTAGTTCAATAAGCTCCTTTTACTGATGATGAAAATTGATAAATAACTTACATCTGGTCTTATAGCTAGTGGTAGAGCTAGCAGCTTCAACTCCTAACCCAGAGCCTTACTGTGTCATGCAGTTTCTGCCTATCTGCTGTCTATTCGTTTATGTGACAGAGAACACTAACTAGCCCCCATGATTTATTCTCTTCCTCTTCATCCCCACAAGTTTCAGCCGGGCACATGGGTGACCAGATGGAGACTACATTTCCCAGCTCCTCTTGCAGGCTGGCATGGCCATGTGACTGAGTATGGCCCGTGGAATGCAAGTGGAATTGATGAGTCCAATTTCTAGGTCACATCCTTATAAAAGAAGCTGTTACCACTCCACATCCTAGCCCCCCTCCCCCCAGGTTTTGCACTGGTGAAACAGTTTTGACTGTGCAGATTACAGTTTTGACTGTGCAGATTAAGTCAGAACCCAAGAGGCAAATGCAATACATAGAAGGAATCTGAACCCCTGGGTGCCCTCAATGAACAGGACCACCTTGCACTGCTGCAACCCCTTCTGGACTGGTATGTGAAAGAGAAAGAAACTTCCATTTCATCTTAGCTACTATATTTGCAAGTTCTTTTGTGGCAGAACTTTAGTCAAATCTAGCCAAAATAACATAATATACTCACATAAAAGGTTACAAGGTAAGAGGATAACAGCAATAGCAAAATGTGCTTCTGAAAATAAGGACAGTGTTTCATTTGTATTTCCAATTAATTGCACTACATTTGATCTTGGTGATCATAGAAGAAAATTAATCTCAGACTATAGTGGCTCCCGGTATTTACCACAGTGTGGTATCCTCCCATGCTGTATCAGGGTTGGTCTGTGTGACCAACAGAATATGACAGAAGTAATCATGTGTGACTGCCGTGGTTAGATTATAACAGCAGTGTTGCTTCTGCCAGGATTTTCTCTGATAGATCACTTTTTCTGAAGGAATCCAAGTGCCATGCCATGAGGACACTTAGGCAGCCCTATAAAAAGGCCCACATGGCCAAGAACTTGAGGCCTCCAGTCGATAGCCAACAAGAAACTGAGATGAGCATGGAAGTAGATCCTCAAGCTTCAATGAAATCTTCAGATAACTGCAGCCCCAGGGGACATCCAGTTTACCTCATAGGAGAGGTTCTGAGACAGAACCACCTAGCCAGGGAATGTAAATTGGTACAGCCATTATAGAAAACAGTATGGAGGTTCCTCAAAAAAAATGAAATAGAACTTCATAGTGTATTAGTCTATTCTCACACTGCTATAAAGAACTACCTGAGACTGGTAATTTATAAAGAAAAGAGGTTTAATTGGGTCATGGTTCTGCAGGCTGTATAGGAATCATGGCTGGGGAGGCCTGGGGAAACTTAAATCATGGCAGAAGGGGAAGCTGGTATGTCTTACATGGCTGGAGCAGGAGGAAGAAAGAAAGGCGGAAAGTGCTTACACACTTTTAAACAACCAGACCTCGCAATAACTCACTCACTATCATGAGAACAGCACGAAAGGAGAGATCCACACCCATGATCCAATCACTCTCCACCAGGCCCCACCTCCAACATTGGGAATTACAATTTGACACGAGATTTGGGTAGGGACACAGACTCAAATCATATCACATACAATCTAACAATCCCACTTTTGAGTGTATCTCCACAGAAAATGAAATCAGTATCAAAGACATACCTGCACCTCATGTTCACTGCAGCATTATTCACAATAGCCAAAATATGGAAACAACCTAAGTGTCCACTGATGGATGAATGAATAAGGAAAGTGTAGAATATATGCCAGGTACAGTGGCTCACGCCTATAGTCCCAGCACTTCGGGAGGCCGAGGCTGAGAAAGGTGGATCACTTAAAGTCAGGAGTTCAAAACCAACCTGGGCAACACAGTAAGACCCTGTCTTTACTGAAAATACAAAAAATTAGCCGGGTGTGGTGATGGGTGCGGTGATGGGTGCCTGTAATCCCAGTTACTCAGGAGGCTGAGGCAGGAGAATCACTTGAACCCAGGAGGCAGAGGTTGCAGTGAGCCAAGATCACACCACTGCACTCCAGCCTGGGTGACAGAGAGAGTCTCCATCTCAAAAAAGAAAAAGAAAAAAATATATATATATAGGACTATTAGTCAGCTATAATAAAATATGTAAATCCTACCATTTGCAACAACATGGATGAAACTGAAGGACATTATGCTAACTGAAATAAACCAGACACAGATATACAAATACTCTATTATCTCATTTATATGTGGAATCTAAAAAATTTGAAATCATAGAAGAGAATGGTGGTTACCAGGAGCTGGGCAGGGGCAGGTGGGGAGATGTTGATTAAAGAGTACAAATTTTTGGACATAAGATGAATAAGTTCTGGGTTTCTAATGTACAGCGTGGTTATTATAGTTAATAATACTGTATTATTCACTTGAAATGTGCTAAATGAGTGGATCTTAAGTGTCTTCATCACACACACACACACAAAATGGTAACTAAGTGTGGTGATACATGTGTTCATTAATTTGACAGTGGTAATCAGTATACAATGTATACATATATCAAATAATCATGTTGTATACCTTGAACATATACAATTTTTGTCAATTATACCTTAGCAAAGATGGGGGTAAAAACCTAGCTAAGTCACTCCCAATTCCTGACCTACAGAAACTATGCTATAATAAATGTTTGTTGTTTTAAGCCACTAAACTTTGGGTTAATTCATTATGCAGCAAGAGATAGCTCATACACTTATTGAATGTGTTTGGCAGGTGACCCGATACAGAGCCTACTAGAAATGTAACATGCTAGAAATGTTGACCTACCTCACCTGGTGAACAGGTTGGTTCCAAAGAAAATTTAGTTTATGCTTCCTAATTTTCTATAGGATTAGAGGTAATAATACCTATAAACATATCTCTTCTTAATGAATTTTGTGTATGTTATTTTTGGGGATAAGGGTGGGGATAGGTAATCTCACCATGCATTACCCCAGAATCCAGACAAAAGAGGCAAGTTGGCATCAAGTTATACAACTGATTTACATTTTAGTTTTTCCTGCTATTTAGGTGAAATTAAGTTGTAAGTGTAGAAGCCAATTCTTTCATTAATCATTTAAACAGCTGTTCAATGTATCGTGACTAATACCTGGTACAGTTTCTAGAAATCATGGTAGAAGTCATGGACTCCTCCCTCTCCCTCAGTCAAAATCCAGCCAGTCACTGAGCCCTGTAAAGAGTAACTCCTGAATGCACAAGGAATTCCTCCTGTGGTATGAGGCCCAGGCTTTCCTGGCAAGGTCTCAAGGAAGGGGCTGCCACATTGCTTTTTCAGGGGCATGGAGTAGTACTTTCACTTGGGGTTCAAAGAGCACTTGAGTTGAACACACCCCTTCCTGAAACAGTCACCAGGACTTCGAACCCCCAAATCAGGACATATTTTTTGGCGGGGAGGGTACAGAGTCTCCCTCTGTCGCTCTGTCGCCAGGCTGGAGAGCAGTGGCACAATCTTGGCTCACTGCAACCTCCACCTCCCGGATTCAAGCAATTCTCCTGCCTCAGTCTCCCAAGTAGCTAGGACTGCAAGCGCACACCACCACGCCCAGCTAATTTTTTGTATTTTTAGTAGAGACAGAGTTTCACCATGTTGGCCAGGATGGTCTCGATCTCCTGATCTCATGATCCGCCCACCTTGGCCTCCCAAAGTACTAGGATTACAGGCGTGAGCCACCGCGCCCAGCCCATATTTTAATGAAGAACTGTTCTAAAAAGTCCAGGACCCAGAATGGAACATGATCAAAGAGAAATGAGCTGACCTGGCCACTAGCATCCCAGTGACCAGTCATTCATCCTCTAGATATTCCATAAGTGTCTGCTATGTGCCAGACCTGGTCCAAGGCACTGAGCGAAAGGCCCAGTTCTTACCCTGGGCTCTTACAGTCTATAACTGTCAGCGCTGCTTCCCACGCCCCCAGGGCTCCCTCAGCTTCTCCCCACACCCCACCACAAGTTGGCAGATGGAGGCAGGGTTCCACCTGTCCTTTCCCTTCACCTCCTGGAGGGGGCTTTTGAGTACAGCTGGGGCAGGGGAGGTCAGGATGGTGGGCTCACTGGGAAACTGGATGACAAGGAGTATCACTCTCTGTTATGTCAAATAGCTGCAGAAGAACTCAGACAGATATGTTTTCAAACACACAAGGAGCTTAGGGAACAAGAACTACATTTTCATTCTGTATCCAAAACAATGTTTTGATGTCCCAAATTCTGTAACAGTACCATAGTCCCAGAGACTCATGGGCTGGCCTCTGGAGACCTGTGTGCCACGCAGTGTGCACACGGTACATAGGCCAGCTCAGACGGCAACTTGGTCTTTAATGCAGATGAACCCAGGGCCCCCTACTGGCTACAAATAGGCCTTATTTTTTCTTAAAGAGTATTTATCTGCTAAGATAACACAAATCAATATTGGGATCCATTTTACAAAAGAGGTTTAGAGGAGTTTTTAGGGGGAAAACCCTTTATCATTGTTTCCATTTGGGGATAACACTCCCTACCTCATTGGTTGTCCCCGCTCTCCAATACCCTCATACTGGGTTGAATAGCATCGTCCTCAAAATTCATGTCCTCCCAGGACTGCAGAATGTGATTTATTTGGAAATAGGGTCTTTGTAGATAGAATTAGTGAAGGTGCCATCATACTGGATTAGGGTGGGTCCTAAATCCAATGACTGGTATTGTTAAAAGAAGGCCATGTGGACCAGGCATGGTGGCTCACACCTGTAACCTCAGCACTTTGGGAGGCCAAGACAGGCAGATCGCTTGAGTCCAGGAGTTCAAGGCCAGCCTGGCGAATATAGTGAAAACTCGTCTGTACTAAAAATACAAAAAAATTAGCCAGGCATGCTGGTACCCACCTGTGGTCCCAGCTACTTGAAAGGCTGACATGGAAGACTCCCCTGGGCCCGGGAGGTTGAGGCTGCAGTGAGATCTCACCACTGCACTACAGCCTGGACAAAAAGAGTGAAACTCTGTCTCAAAAAAAAAAAAAAAAAAAATCTCATTTACTGAACTACTAGATGCTATGATCGATGTTGATGTGCTATGGACATGGTCCAAGACCTTGCGGAGTTCACCTTTTAGAAGGGCAAGCAAACATTAATTACAAAATAAGTGTAGCATTGCTACTATGAGATGTAAGTACTGATGCAGGACATTAACATGGGATTTTGACTGTGCTTTGGCTGAGGACACAAGACAGTAGTTGGCAAGTGCTCCCTTATCCCAGAGTGAATTGCTAGCTCAACTGTACAGGCTTTGCAAAGGAGGCTGTGAACTGATTTTGAGACCTTAGCTGACTGTCCTCTCCAGCCTAGGAAAGAGGTTGGAGTGTCTGAGAGGAAGGCTAGAAACACAGAAGGAGGATTTGATGGGTGGACAGTGTGTGGTTCACCCCACTTTCATACAATGCAGAAGAGGCCATGGGCCTGCAGGAGACCTTCTGCCATTGAATGTGTCACTGGAGGTGGAGTTTGGATTGGTACCTGTTTTGTGACTAGAAATCTAAAGGCCAGGATTCTGACTGAAGCTGCCCACAGCAACAGCACAGAGGGTACAATTTGGGGAGTTTACTTCCCTGACAACAGGTCAGAGGTGCATTTTGCCATGAAACAGAAGTGCAGATATCCAAAGGATGAGCTGGGAGTTGACCTGGAGGCTCTTTAAAGGACTTTGCCCCAAAGGGCCACTTTTAAAGTTATCCCAACAGAGAGTATTAAATCCTTGAGAACAGGGGCTTCAGGGGGAGATTCAAATGGCCACCTGATCCCCTCTGAGAGTTGGGTGAGGGACCACCTGAATCAGGGAAGTACAGGTGAGAGATCCTGGGAGAGGGTCGCCAAAGAATCTCAGAGCAGCCCATGGGAGAATTCGGAACACCTGCCGGCCCCAAGAGCACAGAGTGCAAGCACTCAGCAGAAGATTTTCAGCCCCTTAGCCTACCTCCCCTCTAACCCTGCAGAAGTCAGAAGTTGCACCTGGTGGTGGAAGGGGTGTGGAGGTGGAAGGAGGAACTGGAGCAGTAGAGAGAGAAGCTGACCATATCCCCACTTCCTACTGCAGGTTTCCTGCCCACAACGGGCCAACATTTAATGATTCATAGTTTTTATTATTCCTCTGGACTGGACACAATTAACTACCAAGAGCTAAAGTGACTAGAGCACTTTTCATCAGCAGATAATCCATGGTGGCTGCTAGAGGAAACTGTCCCCTCAGGGTGGTTTACAGGGGCAATCATGGGGAAAATAAGTTTGTTTTATGACTAGGCTCTTCAAATTCTACTTTCAATTACACCATGAAAGAGAAGCACATGGGGTGCTGTAAGTACATATGACAGAGGGTTTGACCTGAAAGGAGGAGGTGAGGGGAACACAGACAAGGCCTCGGATAGCGGGGAATCTTAAAGGATTGCAGCAGCAGCAAAGGGGGTGTGAAGAGCAAATAAGGAGGAAGGGTAGGAATTGAGCTCAGGGTGGGCTTTCTGAATTACCCTATGGGGGATGGAATGGTTTGGGGTGACTTTCAGGTAGAGACCATGGTCATACAAAGTGGTACGTGGGCTAAAGTGGAAAGAAGGTAAACCAGAGAGAGAGAACTAAGGAGGCCGGGGGTGGGGGCCACTCACGAGATGTGAACTCTAGCCAAGGTGATGGCAGGGCTGGAGACAGAGAGGAGGGCTATGACTGTAGTCATCAATGAGCAGGGAGAAGCAGATTGGGAAGTCTGCATGAACCACAGAGGAACAGGGCTTCGCAGACATGAGCAAGAGTTGGGAAGACAGGAGATTCAGAGGGCTTGGTGGAAGGGTCTGGGAAAGAGGAAGTGAGTGGGAAACTGGGAGGAGGAGAGGGAGCACCACATTTTGTTGGGATGAGATCATGGTGTGGGGGTTACAACTGTAGGTCAACCAATGAATATAGGAATGTGAGGAGAGACGATTGAGTCCCTCATGGTCTTCTACAGCCTTGCTGCTCAAAGTGTGCTCTGAGGACCAGCAGCATCAACATCACCTGAGAACTTGATGTCAGGCCCACCGTAGACAAATGGGATCAGATTCTGCATCTGACAAGCCACCTAAGTGGTTCTATGCACATGGAGGTTTGACAGCTCTGCTCTAGAGTTTGACAAACAATCCTGGGAGGAGCACTGTGAGGTTACTATTTGTAGCTGGATATTCCTTATTTTTTAGTGCATAGGAGGCTGTTTACTGGCCTCCTGGTGCAACATCTATAGGAAAATTGATTTTAGGATGCATTACAAATAAGCCATTGGGCACATGGCCACTTATAGGCTGCTGTGATGGTTTCAGTTTTTGGTTTATTTTTATTTTATTTATTTATTTATTTATGTTGAGATGGAGTCTTGCTCTGTCACCCAGGCTGGAGGGCAGTGGCATAATCTTAGCTCACTGCAACCTCCGCCTCCCGGGTTCAAGAGATTCTCCCACCTCAGCCTCCTGAGTAACTGAGATTACAGGCACCCACCACCACGCCTGGCTGATTTTTGTATTTTTAGTAGAGACAGGGTTTCACCATGTTGGCCAGGCTGGTCTTGAACTCCTGACCTCATCTTGAACTCCTGACCGCATCGACCTCCCCAAGTGCTGGGATTACAGGCATGTGCCACCACACCCGACCCTGCTGTGATGATTTTAGAGACTGATCTATGGTCAGGTCTGTGGATGCTGTTTGGTGGAGATAATGTAGCTGAGAGAAATAGAAGCCAGTTTCACATATGAACAGAGTAAATGATCAGAGGGAGTAGGCACAGATAAAGCCCCCACGTATCTCCCCATCAGCTTGCCTGCTTCAGGCCTGACATCCCACATCTCCCACTCCTGCAGCCAACTCCATAGGTATTTACTGGATGTGCACCAAAGGCCAGACAGGCACTCTTAAACATCCCCTTCAATTTCCACAGCCTTTGCATAAACCATTTCACACTTTAATTTTTATTCTCATAACTACCTTTTGAAGGTAGAAGGTACTTTCTCTATTTACAGTCCTGGAGGATTTACCCTAAATCACAGAGCTGATTAGTGGCTGAGCTGGGATTTGAATCTAGGTTCTCTGACTTCAGCTGATTTCTGCAGAAAAGGCAGGTTTGTTTATGAAGGGGCTTATTATTTATGTCATAGATATTAGAATATGCTGGGCCACGATGTGTTATAAAGTGTTTGGTTTCCTAATTACATAAGCAATATGATTTAAAATGCAGAAAAAGGCCCTTTCAGTGACAATCTCCTTTCTGGTCCTCTCTGACCCATCTCCTGGGATATCACAAAGCAAGAAGCACCACAGAAAGCAGAGAGGCCCATTTCAGTGGGCTTGTTTGGGACAATGTGCAGAGGCCCTGAGGCCCTTTGTGGAGAGGGAACACTTAGGAAAGCTTGGACATGGCTTTTCTGCTTCCTCACCTGGTGGAGTGGCGGCTTGGCAGCTGCATGGCTGTAAAACACCACCGTCTGGTCACTCTGATTCTAATTGAATACACAACACACTAAACATATTGCTGGCAGGAGTCTTAATTTTAAAAAACAAGAGAAATGTGGGAGGAATGAGCCAGCTTGTTCCATCACTTTCCAACTCTCTGCACCTGTTCTTCCACGTGATTCTCATTGTCCTCCTCGAGGGACTCCTGTGTAGTCAGGGAGACCGGGCTAGGAAAGAAGTGGAGGGAGGCCCAGAGCTTCTTTTGTCTGCATTGTTTGGCAACCTGAGCTCTTCCTTTCTGTTACACAGCTTGAACATGAGAGTTGTTTTTCAAAAGCCAGGGGAAATAGCACTGAAGGGAAGCTGCCACTGTTGATATGGAAGGTACCTCTCCCATCAGCCCTCTAAATGCTTTTAAGAAAAGGTGCCAGCTAGCTCCCATGCGGTATTTGCCTCAGTTGCTTACACAAGTCTACCAGAAATGGAAGGGATGGCTTGGAAATCAAAGTGAAGAAGCCTATTTAAATCTTTATTACTCAGCCCCAGCAGCACCTACCAGAGCACACAGCTTTTTGCTCTAGCAATGGGCTCAGAGTGTCTCACTGGGCTTCCAGCTGTGTTTTGTTTTTATTTTTAAAGGATATGATGTGATGTCCTCAACCAGAGTTGAGGACCCAGTGACAAGGAGAGGCTGTCCTGCCACTGGTCCTAATGTTTAGTCTTTACTTGGCAGAGCACAGGGGCCTATGCTGGGTAAGCCGGTGCCAGCTCTGTGAGCACCATGGTCTGGCAGACAGAGAATTCCAAATCCAGAGAATCTAGATATTGGGTGCTTTTTGTATAATCACCCTGTTTGTGTAGCACTGGCCTCTTAAATCAATTAGGATATTGAATTTCTGAGTTGGCTATTTAAGTACATTGCCAGAAAAACCTCTAAACCAAGCACGGAACTTAACCTGTCATTCTTACACAATCTGAGGCCTTCTGATGATTTTCCCATTAACATAACACATTCCTAAAATTAAGGACATAAGATAAACAGCAGGTCCAAAAAGAATTCCAGGCTGGGGACAGTGACTTATGCTTGTAATCCCAGAGATCTGGGAGGCCAAGGCAGGAGGACGGCTTGAGGCCAGGAGTTTGAGACCAGCCTGGGAAACATAGCAAGACCCCATCTCTACAAAAAATTTTTAAAATTACCCTGCTATACTGATGCATACCTGTAGTCCCAGATACTCAGGCGGCGTAAGCAAGAGGATAGCTTGAACCCAGGAACTAGAGGCTACAGTGAGCTATGAATGTGCCACTGCACTCCGGTATCAGTGATGGAGCAAGACCTCGTTCCTAAATAAATAAATAAAGTCCATAAAAGTTTCTAGGAATGAGGTTTTGATTAAATGAAAAATCATTTAACTTTTTTCCTTAGCTACTTTACCCATTAAGGACTAGAATAAAATTGATTAGAGAAAAATAATAGCACCCATATATTGATCTCTATGTGCCACGCCCTGTGTTAAGCCCTTTCATACATTTCTTATTTAATGCCCACAGCAATGTTGACTTCTCTTCCTGTTAATGGAAATATGGCTTAGATCTACCTAAATTTACAGGAGTCAGTAACCGGTGGGACTGGGAATAAAACTAACATAAGTCTATGTTTAAAGCCCTTAATTGCTGTGCGTCATTTGTAAAAAGATGACTGGAAGGGGTCTTTATTATATTTTATTTTGAGACACAGTCTCATTCTGTCACCCATGCTGGAGTACAATGGCATGATCTCAGCTCACTGCAACCTCTGCCTCCCCAGTTCAAGCAATTCTCCTGCCTCAGCCTCCTGAGCAGCTGGGACTACAGGCATGTGCAACCATGCCCGACTAATTTTTGTATATTTAGTAGAGACAGGGTTTCACCATGTTGGCCAGGATGGTCTCGAACTCCTAATCTCAGCTGATCCGCCCGCCTCAGCATCCCAGAGTGCTGGGATTATCACAGTCATGAGCCACTGCCGCTGGCTGTGGCACTCTGAGATGTACTCTGGGATGCTGAGGCGGGCGGATCAGCTGAGATTAGGAGTTCGAGACCATCCTGGCCAACGTGGTGAAACCCTGTCTCTACTAAATATACAAAAATTAGTTGGGCATGGTTGCACATGCCTGTAGTCCCAGCTGCTCAGGAGGCTGAGGCAGGAGAATTGCTTGAACTGGGGAGGCAGAGGTTGCAGTGAGCCGAGATCATGCCATTATACTCCAGCCTAGGTGACAGAATGAGACTGTGTTTATCTTTATTTTTGAATCTTGCATTTTCTACAGCACTTTGGGTAATTTTCAAAGTATTTTGTGAACAGTATCTTTTTTCGAATGTCTTAATAATTCTGTGAATAAGGCCTAGAAGGCCTTTTTACCATTTTGCAGATAAGGAAACTAAGGCCCAGACAGGTTAAATGATTGACCAAGTTTCCAGAACTAGTAAATATTGGAACACCAATAAAAACGTACGTCTTCTGACTCCTCTTCCAGTGTGAGATCCGTTCCTCTCACCACCTCTCCATATAAGCAAAGAACCATGGGCTGAAAGAGACCTGAGTGATCATGAAGTCAACAGATCTCATTTTTAATTTTCAGAAACTAAGATCCAGAATGGGGGCGTTCCTTGACCAAGGTCACCCAACTAACCAATAACAGAACTGGCCCCAGAAATTAGACTCTCAATATTTGCCACTCTTTCAAAAAAAAGAAGAAGAAATTTGCAAGCAAAATCATCATCATTAAAAATCATTTAAGGGAAATATTTTGCCAGTTGCTTTGGAAGGATGAAAGAGGAAGCTTTAGGATGAAGCATCGCTGGTTCTTGAGTTCTATCCTCAACCTGCACAGTATTTACCAAAATATTTTGTTTCAAGAATAAATTTGCTCACCAGTCATTAATATTATGCCTGTAAAGTCACAAAGCAATTTTCCTCGGTGTTGATGTGTAACTTGCTATTAAAGATGTTTTTATGTAGGCTATAAGAGCCTTCAAAGGACAGTGTGCCTTAAATTAGAAACTTGAACTGTTCAGAGACAGAATGAGTCATTACAGTACCTGACACTAGAGGGCGCTCCGTGAGAAGGCTGGCTACACAAACAGGAAGCCTCCTGGAACAGCTGGAGCCCCAAAAGGGAAGCCAAGAAGAGAAGAAATAAACAGTAAAAAGATACAGTAGCATCAGTGAATCCGATGTCACAAGTCACATGATGGGCAATGAAAATGGCTGTGTCTGTGTGTGTCTTTGTATTTTGGTTTTGGTTTTGTTTTTGTTTTAATATAGCCTTAGTCCAGAATAGGACTGATTTTTCATGTGGATACCATAAAATCCTCACAACCTTGAACAGTATTACTAATCTCCACTTTATAGGTTAAGAAATCAAGGTTCAGTGAAATTAAGTGATGTGCCCAGGGTCATAAATGCAAAAGTAGTGTACTATTAACTCTTACCAATAGCATTTTCAAAGCAATAAGGTTTTGATTACTGAAGAATATGTAATAACACCCTATTGTCTAATTAAATGCCTTTCATTTGCAGAATTCCTTAGCATTTCTTTAGTTAAAACTGTTATTCCACAACCTTGTCCTTCCACTCTAGCCAGCCCAGTAATTTTTTTTTTTTTTTTTTTTTTTTTTTTTTGTCCATAAATATATCATTCTGGATTCTCTTAGTGACTTTATTCCAACCTCACTTACTAGAAACATCCTCTTTTCTTCCTCCTCCTCTGAGACCACCTAACCTTCATGCCATAGGGTCTGCACTGGCACCTCCTGTGGCCCTTACACCTCTCCTCTCTGATCCTGACTGTAGGGACTTCTTGAACCATAGTAGGTGCCAGATAAATACTGGCTGACCATGGTTCTCAAACATTAATAGGCATCAGAATCACCAAGGGTGCTTGTCAAACTTGAAGATATTCAGACCTTACCCTAAGAAATTATGACTCTCAAAGTCTGGGATAGTATCCTTGTACATTTAACAAGCGTCTTGGCTGATGCTTACATAGGTAGTCTGTGAACCTCATCTTGGCAAAATACCTCTTGTTGTATTCTTTTAATGATATGATTTGCCATTTGTTACTACTACTTGAAACATTTTCTCAAGCTGCCACACTTCCATACATTTTGTTTCTGAAGGGTAGAAGCTCTTAGAGGGCAGAGACCTCATTTTCTGTTCTTTCCTATTCCTCCCTTTCATAGCCATCAGATCCCCATCGGGTTGACAGTTCCCAGCACTTCTCTTCACCTACACCATAACTCTCCCCCCATGCCCTTTACCTGTGTAGCTCCCACCCCACTTCATGGCTCAGTCTGGATGGCTCCAAGTGATCTTATTGCTCAAGTCCAGGAATGCACTCCTGTCACATGTTCCCAAGGTACCCTCCACCTCTCCCACCAGGGCATGGCACATGATGCACACGTCTGTGCCTTCCCTTAGAAACTTTATTCCAACCTCACCCACTAGATACTTGCTGTACCCTCTTTGTGAGGACAGGACCTTTGGTTTTCTTATCCCAACTCTAGGAACAGAGCCTGATATTGGATAAGCACTTAATGATTGTTTATAGATAAGTGAATGAACAAACTGAGAAGAATGATTAAAAAGAGAGAAATACAGAGAAGAAACACTTTAAAAAAATTGCCTTATTTCAAAGGGCATGTGAAGTGTGGGGACAATGGCCTTTGGAGTCAGAATGGGGCACCCAGGGATGGCCAAGGGGAGCCGTGGAGCCCAGGTTACTTCACTAACTTCATTTTCCCTGTGGATCTAATACAGTTCAATTAATACATATTTATTGGGAGTCTTTGATGTGAAAGCCACTACACTGGACACTGGGAAGTCAAATATGTGTAAGACATAGTCCCTGAACTTGAGGGTGTGATATTTAAAGTGACACCATTTTGTGATCTATATGCCAGTGTGTTTAACTATTAATAGGAAACAAGAGATGACGCTATTCCACTCTGAGGAGAGTTCAAATGATTCTGGGTCTTATAATTGCTACATGATGTAAGGTGAGTCTTAAGAAGCAATGAAGCACAATGGGGGAAAAAAAAAGACAGGCTTTAAAGACCCACAAACCCATGTTGAATACTGCAGCTGCCTCCTCTTACTAGTTATGCTACCAGCAGCCTGGGCTGCCTGTGTAATGTAGGTCTAATAATAATAACACCACTTCTGGCACATATTAGCAGTGGTTAGCATGACTTAACACTGTGCCAGGCACTCTGCTAGGCACTTTCCACGCATTATCATATTTAATCCTCTCAGCTATCCAAGTGCCACTTCTATTCACATTTTATTACTGAGGAAATTGTCTGTCATAGACTGAAGGTTTGTGATCCCCCAAAATTTGTATGTTGAAGCTCTAACTCCTGCTGTGGCTGTATTTGGAGATGAGACCTCAAATAACATATTTAAGGTTAAATGAGGTCATAAGAGATCAGGGGCCCTGATCAAACAGGTTTAGTGTCCTTATTAGAAGAGACACTAGAAGGCCAAGCACAGTGCCACACACCTATAATCCCAGCACTTTGGGATGCTGAGGTAGGAGGATCACCTGAGCCCAGGAGTTTGAGACCAGCCTGGACAATACAGTGAGACCATGTCTCTACAAAAAATTTAAAAATTAGTTGGGTGCGATGGTGCACCTGTAGTCCCACCTACACGAGAGGCTGGGGTTGGAGGATTGCTTGAGCCTTGGAGTAGAGATTGCAGAGTCATGATTGTGCCACTGCACTCCAATCTGGGAGACAGGGCAAGACCCTGTCTCAAAAAAAAATAATAATAATAAGACAGAGACCCAGGGAAAACTCTCTCTCTTCATCCCCTCCCCTCCAAGAAAGGACATGTGAGGTTTTTGCACCAAAGAAAGGCCTCGAAGACACAGTGAGAAGGCAGCCATGTGCTACTTAAAGACAGGCCGCTCACCAGACACCCAGACACCAACCCTGCTGGCATCTTGATCTTAGACTTCCAGTCTTCAGAACTATGAGAAAATAAATTTCTGTTGTTTAAACCACCCTGTTTATGATATTCTGTTATGGCAGCCGAGTTGAATAATACAGCTCAGAGAGGTTAAGTAATTTGCCTAAAGTGACCCAGATATCAAATAGTACAGTCAGGATTTGAACCTGGACCTCGCTGATTAATAAATGAGATAATGTAGGTAAAATTCCTGCATGGTGCTGACAAATAATAATCTCTTAATAAATGGTTTATAATATTCACATTGCACTCCAGAAGTCAGGCCCACAGAATTATTGCTGTTAGTTAGGGTGAGTGACTATGAGGATGGCTCAGCAAAAGAGCAAGGAGGGCTAGACTCCAGAGCCCGTAGCATGAGCCAGACACAGGAAAGGAACCTCCTCGGCCACCACCAGTGCTTGTGCAACTCCTCCTGCACTGAGCTTCCTTGGACTCAGGAGCTATCACCCAGATCTGTGGAACCCTAACATCACAGGGTTACAAAGGCCTCACAGGTCATCCAGGTCCACAATCTGGTGCCTGCATACCCCTACCACATCTCTGCCAAGTGACTGCCGCTGCTTTAATCTCTCACCTGATGGCCTCTCAGTATGGTTCTCAGGCAGGGAAGGCAGGGGTTAGAGCCCAAGTCCCAGAAGTCATCCCTGGATGACACTTTCAAGATCTTCTGAGTCAACCCCATGTGTTCCACATGACCTGCCCCGAGGGGGAATAGCAGGGACTTAACCTAGGGAGAGGCTGGAGCTTTTCCCTCCCTCCTATAGAATGAGTCATTCCTTCCCAACCCACTTTTCTCATTGTCCTTCCAGGAGGCAGTGAAAAGGTTCACATATTTGGAAATCCAAATTAACGCTGATACAAACAAAAGGGCCCCTAAGTCACTGGGAACTGGTGTGGTGGGCATCACCACGGAGACCTGGGAGGCGGTCGTCAGAGGAGAGCTGGCTCAGATGTCAGAGATGCACAAACTTGCATATGCTCAGTCCACAAGCAACACCCCCGCAGCTGGCATCTATACCCTTGGTAAAGCTCCTGGCTACAGAGTGCTCATTGATGACGAAATTTCATCTCCCAGGCTCTCTTTGACTTTCCTTTCACTGATACAATGTACTGCAGCTTGAAGCCTCCTACCTTAGCTTTCAGCACAGGGGGTCATTAGTGAGGGGTAGTGCTGTATTCACACGCTGGTTACCTGTTTGTCTTGTCTTCTCTTTTTTGACAACACACAGCAGGCAAGGCCTTATCATCCTTTGATGAGTTAGGACAGCTGTCTTCTTCAAAGGGCTGAAACCTCAAAATGAGATGGTCCTTTAGATTTTTCGGTCCCAACTCTTGCATGAAATTGTACCAAGATCCTGATTTCCTAAGCAGACATGGGTGAAAAACTTCATTATTACCGTTTAATAGCTTATATGTTAGTAGGTGCTTGATAAAATCCACACTAAACAGGACCTGAATATGAGTCCATCCTTGGAGCCACTACCCTGCCCCTCAAGGTTTCTCTCTCCTAGCCCTCCGGCTTTCCCTTCCGGCTGGAGTTCTGTCGCTGCTGCAGGGCTGTGAAATTCAATTGTGAAAACATCTCTCCAGACCTCACCATCAGTTCTTCCTAACAACTCTAAGCCTCTAATACTTGTGCTTAGACTATTTTTAACTTGTCCTTTCTTCTAAAAATTTACACCAGAGGCGCTTAATGAGCCCCATTTAACTTTTTGTAGAAAAAGAAAATTTGCAGACATGAACCAATAAGTGCTACAGAACACCATGGTTAGCTGGCACGCCTCCGAAAACCTGCCTTCTCCCTGTGCAACACAATAGTTTATTTTTGGACAGCAGCCTCCACACAACATCATGAACACGCAACATTGGGGTTTAAAATGAACCTTAAAAGAAAGTGAAGATTTAGGTGGAGGTTTAGAGAAGGAACTCAGGGTTGCAGAGGGCAGGGTGTGGGAAGGAGGGATGAGTTCCTGGGCAATGAGAAGTCCTGGCTGCCCAAAGCTGCTTCCAGCATCTTGCACCTCCAGATTCTTTATCTTTGCTTTGAATCAGCCAGGAGTATGAATGATATGAAGCAAGTGGGAGAAAATAAGCAACATTTCAGATTTTTGTTCATTATCATGTAAAACTAACACACACACAGACACGCACACACCACCACCACCACCACCAAAACCAGCAACTAACCAAACAAAAAAGAGCTCGAGCTCTTGCAGAGAATAAAACACTGTGGCAATAAACATTTTCGTCATTCATCCATCCAAACTCAAGAGTCCCTTTGGGTCAACGTTGATCCTAGAGAATCGTTCTCAACTGTCCTACAAGGCAAGAGGTCCAAGTCACAAATTACAGGACTGCCCCCATTCATGTCACAGCAGTTAGGACATGACCATTTGCCTTCTGGATTTTAACTGAAGTATCATGGAGGTCTTTCCAGTCATGAAAGTAAAGCCCTATTCTTACTGGTGCTCATACCCAACCATGCTGGTTGTTCCAAAGTCGCCTGATTCCTTTCCCTATTATCACCGTGACCTTCTAAATTGGGGTTCAGCCATGCCTTTACCTAATGGGGTTACAATAAACCCTCTCTGATCAGGGGTTTCTGAACGCAGTGTGAGGCATGCAAACACAGCCTTATTTAACTGCTACTGGTGTGTCTAAGGTCTGGGGACAAGAGAGGGAGGAACTTAAGACTTCATCAGAGGAAGACCTTCCTCCTTGGATAATTAGCCCATTCTCTCTGAACAGTGTTAGTGTTATAATGTACCATTCTTTAGAATTTTTCTTTAGAATCCATATTATTTCAAGCATTCCATGATAACTCAGAAGATAAAAGTGTTTGCTCAAAGCAGGACAAAGTACTGTCTGGCTATGTTGGCTAAAAGAAAAGATTCTTAAGATGCTAAGAAATGAAGGAGAAATTTGTACATGACAGGAATATTTTTTAAGTTTATTACATAAAAAATTACTTGTGATCAAAATGAGTGTGAAGTATTTATTCATGATGTATACAACTTTGATTAATTAATCAAAAGAAGACAGGATAAGAAGAGCAATTCTTTTGAGTTGCCACTCAAGTCTAGTGCTCATAATGAAAAAGGCAAAGAGTTTCGTGTTTAGACTCTTGATGAGAGGTTAAAAAGTCAACAAACCTCCATCAAAAAAAGCAATTTTCTGAGTTCTTTACTTGCATGTTTGCTAGTGAGGCAAAAGCAGCCAAGGCTTTTGCTTTATGCACAGTGTAAACAGAAATTGTGTAATCCTTATTCAGTGGCTCATTGAATTTAGGTCTAGAACAGGCCTCATTGCTTGTCTCATGCTACATGATAGAATGGGCATGAAGACAAGTTCCATGCCTGTGCTCATACTGTTCCCTCTGTTGGTAGAACCTTCCCTGTCTTATCCACTAGCTGAACTTCTATTCATCTTCTGGGACCCAGCAAAAAATACCATCTCCTCTCTGAAGGCTCCCTTGATGCACCCAAGGCAAAGTATAATTTTTCTATCTGAATGTCTGTCTCTCCTCACAGACTGTGGCCTCATAAAGATGCAAGAATATGCTTTATTGATATGGGCATTTCGAGCACAATAGTTGGCTCACAGTAAGTAAGTACTCAGTAAAGGTTATTATTGATCATATACATAAATAAATGCTTTTTGAAAGCATGCATATATGGCAATGACAAGGAGAACAAATAACAAAAATTGAATATAGGCATTATTTCATAAATTAATAATCACTGACTCATCACTGGGCAAGGCAGTGGGGGAGACTGAAGAAACTTAAGACAGAGTCTAGGTCCTAGTTGGGAGAGTTGAAAGAAACCTACATGAAATAGCAGAGAACACAAAAAGCAATACGCGATTGCATCTTACAGTGAACGGTTCAGAGTAGTGAGGGTAGGTGTCAGAGCTTTGAGTTCTACCCCTCTCCAAGAGGATTACCCCTATCCAATGTTTACCACTCAAACAGCTGTCAGAATCCTTTTCTGGGTTGTTCCTCACCCTACTTTGTACTTTGTTTTGGATGGTAAAAGGTGCTGGAAATCTAGGTGTTTATGTGAAATCTCCTAATTACTAAATATCAGCAACTAATATTAAAAATCTTAGAACACCGTGTGGTGAAAACACATTTGTAGGCCTTGGGCCTATAGCTTGTCAGCCAGGTGTCACACAAGAAAAGAAGAAAGACTAACATAGTTAACTCGTAAAACTCTTACTCCATTTGAAAGAGAAGGAAGATGAGATTTTAGGAGATAGGTCAATGTTACTGAGGAAAGTGTCAGGAGAACTATTTGTTGATATGCTGGAGATAAACTTCCAGGGAATATCATAGAGGCTCAGGAATGGGAGGCAGCTGTCCAACTAGTCTCATGAGTGGATGATTTAGACTCATGGTCTCAGCCCCCTTTATTAGTAAGGGTTCTCTCAAGAAATGGATCTAATAGTGTATTTATATAGAGAGATATGTAAAAGAGAATTTATGATGGGAATTGGCTCATGTGATTATGGAAGCTAAGCAGTCCCACGATCTGCCTTCTGCCAACTCGAGAACTGGGCAAACCAGCAGTGTAATTCAGTCTGAGGCCAGAGGCCTGAGAACCAGGGGGAGCCGATGGCATAATTCTCAGTCTGAGGCTGCAGGCCTGACATCCTAGGGGGGCCGTTAGTGCAAGGCCAGGAGTCTGAAGGCCTGAGAGCCTGGAGTTCTGATGTCCAAGGACAGGAGAAGATGGCTGTCCCAGCTCCAGAAAGGAATGTGAATTCGTATTTCCTTTGCCTTTTTGTTCTATCTGGACTCTCAACTGATTGGATGGTGCTGGCTTTCATTGGGTGAAGGTGGATCTTCCTTACTCAGTCCACTGAGTTAAATGCCAGTGTCTTCCGGAAACACCCTCAGACATACCCAGAAATAATGCCTTACCAGCAATCTGGGTGTCTCTTAACCTAATCAAATTGACACCTAAATGTAAGCATCACACTCTCCTTTGGCTTAGGTTCCCTGCCTGAGCTGAGCATAGGGCTCCAACTTCGAGACTGATCAGGAACAGGAGACAGGACTGCTGCCTTCTTCTGTGCATCTGTGTTGCCCAGGGAGCCACTCACATTAGGATGATGCCGACTTTTTAGTTCCAACCTCTCAGTCCGAACTTTACTTTCAAATCATCTCCAGGTTTTGCTGCTTTGAGAAGCTGTCAGGTGAAATTTCAAACAATGCTCAGATATATTAATCTTTTAAAGCCATAATGCTAGAATTTCACCCATGAGTAAGAAAACCCCACAAGCTGGCTTCTCTCTTCCTCTTCCTACATTCCTCTCTCCAGCGCAGGCACTGCTCAGCCTCATCTTGACATTTAAGGTTTCTGGCTGTGCTCATCTTCTCTTCCCACAGACAAGAGCTATGAGGAGACATACTAACAAAGTAATTTCCATGTGGATTTCTAAACATTCAACTCACCATTTGGAAACAGCAATTACTCTTCTTTTCAAGTGACCATACAAATCAGTTTGCTTGGGAGCTTTTTAATTTTTTAAGAACTGCTCAATTCTTTTCTTATGGTGATTTTCCCAAGGATTTTTTTTTTTTTTTTTTTTGCCTTTTCAACTTTCAGTTGGAAAAACTTAGATTCCCACTTGCTATTTCATGTCTCATCTGTGTTCTTTTACTCTCACTTAAACCTTTTATTTTAGCCAATTAGAATACATAGCAGCCTTACTGCACAACATGAGTTTTAAAGTAAATAATATGTTACAGGAAAATGAATGTTTAATCTGCTCTTATTCTTTTCACTATTGTGTTACTTTGTTTAAATATTTTCCTTAATTAGAATATAATTTAGGACTTTGGAATTACTATTTAGAAATTTTGTTTCTTGTTAAGTCAGATCACATTGTTTTTCCTTATAAGAGATTAGCAAAAATTGGCCGGGCATGGTGGCTAGTGCCTGTAATCCTAGCACTTTGGAAGGCCGGGGTTGGGGGTGGATCACCTGAGGTCAGGAGTTCGAGACCAGCCTGACCAACATGGAGAAACCCCATCTCTACTAAAAATACAAAATTAGCTGGGGCATGGTGGCACATGCCTGTAATCTCAGCTACTCGGGAGGCGGAGGCAGGAGAATCGCTTGAACCCAGGGAGGCGAAGGTTGCGGTGAGCCGAGATCATGCCATTGCATTCTAGCCTGGGCAATGAGAGCGAAACTCCATCTCAAAGAAAAAAAAAAAAGAGAGCAATTAGCAAAAATGGTAATGTTTTCCACTAAGTTTCTTCTTCTGCCATGTAAACGACTAGGTGCTGTTTTAGCAATAGGTATGTATGATTTGGAAACTCTGAGTATGAATGCCTTTTTTCAATTAACAAACCTCAGAGAACAACACGATGTGGAAAAATCTCTTCCTGGGAAAAATTTTCCTGCATTTACTACTGATTAGAAATCTGAAATAAATTCATTAATTAATTATAAAATAATTATTCAGTGGGTACTATGTGCCAGACACTATTCTAAATACATGTGGGCAAAATAGATAAAATTCCTATCTGCAAAAAGCTTATATTCTAGCAGGAAAAGATAGACAACAAACAAAGAATATAATAAGCAAGTGGTAAGTGCCCAAGGGAAAATAATGAAGCAAGGTGACGGGAACAGAAGCAGGCAGGGAGTGGGTTCCAATTTTAGATATGGTTGTCTGGGTAGGCTTCTCTGAGTGACATTTGGTGTGTGGTATGCAGATCATACAAGTCACCGTAAGGACTTTGGTTTTACTCTGAGTAAAATGGGGAGCGATCACCAGGTTTGGGCAAAGGAGTAAGGCAATCAGACACATATTAAAATGATCACTCTGGCTGCTGCTGAGAATAGACTGTGGAGAGGAGTAGGATAGAAGCAGAAGTACGTAGACTAATCAGATGACTAATGAGTTAATCGAGAAGAGAGATGATAGTGGATGGGATCAAGGTGGTAGCCATGGAAGTGCATAGTTAGAAAGTAGAGCCAACAGAATTTCCCACTTCAATATGAGTTGCATGAGATAAAGAGTCAGGGATAACTTGGGGCTTTTAGCCCAGGCAACTGGAAGAATGGAATTGCCATTTAGTAAGGGGGTAAACCTATGTGGGATGCACAAGTTTTGGGGAGAAATCAGGAATTCAGTTTTGAACATGTGGCGTTTGAGGTGTCTATTAGATGTGAAAGTAGGAAACCCAACTAGGCAGTCAGAAACACAAGCTGGAGCTCAGGGAAGAGGACTGAGTAAGAAATATAAATGCAGAGTTGTTGGCATAGAAGGGGAATTCAAAGCTATATAACTGGATGAACTCATTGAAGGGAGTCAGTTTGGTGTCCTGAAAGGCAAGAGAAGTCCACTTGAAGAGGCAGTAGTATTCAATGGTGTCCAGTGCTGCTGAGAGGTCAAGTAAGGACCAAGAATTGTTGACTGTATTTAGCAGTATGCAAGTCATTGTTTTCCTTGGCAAGATCAGTTTTAGTGATGCTTTGGGAGTAAAACCCTGATTCAATTAAGTTTAAGATGGGGGCGGGGGATGAATTGGAGACAATGAGTATGGACAATTCTTTCGAGATCCATCCATAGTAGAAGCAGGCAAGAAGGTGGAGTATATGGGTACAAATTCATAGGCAGTTGAATTTGGTATATTTTCCTTTTTACAATTTAGTGAAGCGAACACTTATTTCATGGTTACCTATTAAGAAGCACCCACTCACTTAGATAGGTAACCCTAATTTTACCACTCTCCAAATACATTTATTATTTTTATTTAAATAGAGACGGGGGTCTTGCTACGTTGACCAGTCTGGTCTCGAACTCCTGGCCTCAAGCGATCCTCCCATCTCAGCCTCCCAAAGTGCTAGGATTACAGGAGTGAGCCACCACACCCAGCCCTATGAATCCATTTTAGGAGGCACAGATCCACTTCTTTCTTCTTTTTGTGGTTAAGACATGTACCCTTAGTTTTTCTAGTTTCAATTTCGCCATATTATTTCTAACTATAGCAGTCTGGCAATTTCCCTTCCTCTTTGGACTTGATGTTGCTTCGTATTCGCAGAGGGTTATCCCCCACACTCCGCCCAGCTCCATTTCCTCCACAGTGCTTCTCCCCTTTCAACCTGCTCATTGTTAGTCTAGTCTTCATCGTTTCAATTTCCTTAGCTATGAGGAATGGAGACAGTTTGCCTCTTTAGCTAACTATGAGGCTAAGAGTTTAAGCCTGGTCAATATAGTGAGGCCTGGTCTCTATGAAAATTTTTTGTTTTAAATTAGCTGGGCATGGTGGTGCATGCTGAGGTCCCAGCTCTGGGGAGGCTGAGATGGGAGGATTGCTTGAGCCCAGGAGGTTTGGGCTACAGAGAGTGGTGACGGCACTAGTGCATTCCAGGCTGGGTGACAGGGCAAAAACCTGTCTCAGAAAACAACAAACAAACAAAAAACAACCCGTAAGAATTTAAATAAGTCTGAGAAGTGAAATGGTTTTAACTCATATAAAGAAATATTGAAATGGGTCTAACCCATATAAATAATAGAAAAGATTAAAATAGTAGGTAGCACAGGGGAGGAAAGAAAATGAGAAAACATTTGTTTTACCATTTACTTAGACTGAACTCCTACCATGTAATTTTAAAGCATAATATGTATTGAGTTCCTGTTTTTTGACGATAAGGAGGTGCTCTAGATATTGCATATTGCATATTATGTTACATTCTTAAGAGTCACACTAGATTAAGAAATTTGGTCACACTTATAATATGTGGTTGTACTTAGGTAACATTTACTGAGCAATGCCTATTCAGCACTTGGCTAAGCCCTTTCCATGTATTATGTCATTTAATTATTTCCCTCATAATAAACTGAGGTATGTATTAGTATTCCCGCTTCAGAGATGAGGAAACCGAGAGAGGTGAGAGAGAGGCTCAACTAATTTGAAACTCTTCAGCATTAATACCACTTTCAAGCAAATATACTGTACATTTATTTGTATATGACTATGAAGGTATATCCCTATTTAGCCCCTTCCCCCCAGTGCTATTTTTCATTTTACAAGGAATTCATCATGACATTACTCATAAGCCACCTCAGTGCATCTGAGATCAGTTTATAAAGTTTGATTGCTGCACAATTTTTCAAAAACATGTTTACAGATTATTGAAACCCATATTGCCTACCATATGTTAGGCACTCTACTAGGTGATAAAATTTAAGAATGCAAAATCACTCCTCCAAGGAGCTCAGATTCCTCTTTTGTAGGAAAGTCAATATTCATTCCCTCATTCAAAAGTATTATGGATTGTCTTGGAGCATGCTATAGTTTAGGTAAGAACAAATCAAGTTAGAGTCATCATACTTGGTAAGAGGAGATGCACAAATAATGCCCTTTATCTTACATGGTCCTTTTAGACAGAACTGTGATTAAGTGCTTGGACCTCTAGAGCCAGGCCACCTGACTTAAAAATCTAGCTGTCAGTTAAAGTCTATGTGGTATTGAGCTAGTCACAGAGCCTCCTTAAAGCTTTCTGTTTCCCATCTATTAGATGAGTATAGTATCTCATGGGGTTGCTGTGAAGACTAAAGGTATGTGTAAAGTATTTGGATGAGGACCTATGTAAGTATTAGTTGTTACTATTGTGATACAGATTTACCAAGTGCTGAAACAGTTGCCAATTCTTAACTATAACAAGTAGCAAAGGATGGTAAGTGCTCTATAAGTTTTTGTTGAACAGAACTTCCTAGAAGCCGTGTGTTTCTCTGTAGATATGTCTACAGTAGCCTCAGATTCCTTTTCCATCATATTTCTTCATTCTGAACCCAACGTCAAATCAGTTGTCCTTTGCTGCCTCTGTTCTGTTTTTTGTGGAAAAGGAGAAGCTGATGGGCTGATTTTTTTTGTTTTTACATTGTAGATGATCAGTTATTTTTCATTACTTATCACTGGCAGACTTCTTACTAATTTTATCCATGCTATAGTCTGAATATTGTGTCCTCCCACCCCTCCATTTTATATGTTGAAATCCTAACCCCTAAATTGATGGTATTAGGGGGTGGTTCCTTTGGGAGGCATTAGGTCATGATGGCAGAGCCTTCATGAACGGGATTAGTGGCCTTAAAAAGGAGGCCTGAGAGAGACCTTCACTCCTTCTTCCACTATATGAAGATACAGCAAGAAGTCACCCTCTATGAACCAGAAAGAAGGCGCGCACACACACACACACACACACACACACACACAGATGTGGAATCTGCTGTTGCCTTGAACTTCCTAGCTCCCAGACTGTAAGAATTTTTTTTTTTTTTTTTTTTTTTTTTTTGAGACAGAGCCTCACTCTGTCACCCAGGCTGGAGTGCAGTGGCATGATCTTGGCTCATTGCAACCTCCACCTCCTGGGTTCAAGTGATTCTCCTGCCTCAGCCTCCAGAGTAGCTGGGATTACAGGTGCCTGACACCACTCATAGCTAATTTTGTTATTTTTAGTAGAGACAGGGTTTCACCATGTTGGCCAGGCAGGTCTCAAACTCCTGACCTCAGGTGATCCTCCAGCCTGGGTCTTCCAAAGTGCTGGGATGACAGACATAAACCACCACACCCAGCCAATTTCTGTGGCTTATAAGCCACCCAGTTTATGGTATTTTGTTATAATACCCTGAATATATTCTAAAACAATCCTTTAAATTTTTAAAATTACGTTTCTGATTATCAAAGTAATATGTGCTCAATATAAAAACAATTCAAACATACAGAACTTAATGAAAGGCCCAGTAATCCCACACCCAGAGATAATCACCATTAACATCCTGTTATATATGCTTCCAGATTTCTTCTGAAGCATACATTTAATAACATGTATATCTTAATGCAAAAAAATACAAAAAATGGAATCATACTATCATATTGTTCTGCAGCCTTTTTTTTTTTTTTCCCACTTACAGATTTTGGACATTCTTTCATGTAGGTACAAATAGATCTAGCTTATTTTTGTTCATGGCTGCTTATGGTTTCCTTCTACAGATCTAGCAAAATTTGCTTAAACAGTTTCCTACTGGGACTTTATTATTTGATTTTTACACCATTACATGTTTCCACTATTACAAACAATGCTGCAATAAGACACGTATATACATATTTTTGTACATGTGTAATTATTTCTGACATAACTTTTGCACATATATGCTTAAAGTACAAACCCTTACACATGCAATTACCTGCTCAAAGGGAACACACCTATTTATCAAAAATTTCCAAATGTCCTCCAAAGGGATTGTCCAATTTCCTCTTACTTTTACAAGTGTGTGAGAATGTCTATTTCTCCACATTTGACTGTTTTCTGAATATCACTTTTTTTCTTTTCTCAATTTATACCAACATTGAAATCATGTTTTTCAAATCTAGAATCACAATTTAAAACCCAGGGAAGATCAAAAGAACAAAGTACAGAAGACTGGGTTGTTTTTTTTTTGTTTTTTTTGGTTTTTTTTTTTTGAGATGGAGTCTCACTCTGTTGCCCAGACTGGAGTGCAGTGGCACCATGTCAGCTCACTGCAACCTCCACCTCCCGGGTTCAAGCAATTCTCCTGCCTCAGCCTCCTGAGTAGCTGGGATTACAGGCGCCTGCCACCACGCCCAGCTAATTTTTGTATTTTTAGTAGACATGGGTTTTCACCATGTTGGTCGGGCTGGTTTCAAACTCCTGACCTCGTGATCCTCCCGCCTCAGCCCCCTAAAGTACCGGGATTACAGGTGTGAACCACCGCGCCGGGCCTAAAATTTTTTTATTTTTATTTTTTACAAACAGCAACACATTCCAAATTCATTATAATAGTGGGCTGTTTTCAATCAAAATATCACACCACTAGTTGTTAAGTTTTAAAAGACCTCTCATCTCTTAGATCAGCAAACCTGACACTGATTAGATCACTTACACACACTCCCTGCCCACACACCACCTTCTTGGCAGTGTGTGGAACAGCAGTGGCTGCTGGCAAGGAGGGATGGGGAAGGAAAGTGAGAGCAAAAGGGCCGAGGGCTCAGAATCTGGTGTCATCTTGTAATGAGTCTCGGACGGTCCCTTGAGTGTATTCTGGACCTCTCTGTTCACATTCCTGTTTCGGCTGCTCTTCTTCATGTCCAATGCCTGATGGCCAAGTGCTCACCATCCAAGGGTCAATTCTATCACCTCTCTGAATCCTTTTCTGAAACCCTAGACAATCATTCTCTTTAATGTCTCACTATCTCTGAACCGACACCTTCCTGAGTACCTGTAACATTTGTGCAGCATGCTTATTAAGAATATTTAGATGCTGGGTAAACGTTGATCGAACATTTGCTGACATGGAGAGACACTGGTAGAAGACAGATTAGACTTCCCATGGTTTACAGAAACACATGGATTCAGATAAAAGAAGGTACTAAAGCACTGGGTTGAACCACATATTTTGTTACAACCAAATAACTCCAAATATCTCGCCTTAATTTATTTCTTGGCCCCTGCCTTCGCTCACCCACAAAAAAGACTGCAAATGAACCTTGATCCTACAACAACAACAACAAAGGGTGACACTATCGGGCTGCAAAACTCTCTTAGCATAGAACAATCTTTCATCTGCCTTTTTCAGATGTAAGATATTTTTGACGAAAAGAATAGGATGAAAGGGGCGGACTCAGATAAAAACGAGAGCCGACTTTCCAATACAGCTTCAATAGCAGACGGAACACATGAAGCTGAGAAACTATCCATGCCAAGTAGTTGTGTGTGGCCCAAAGCTCAGACAAATACTTTCTCCTTAGAGTTGGAAGGCGCTTAAGTGACTTTGTAGTGTAATTCAATCCCCCAACCCCAGCGCCAAGTCTTAATAGCAGAGTTTTAGTCGACGTGACCGACTCCTTCGCCCAGGACGGGTGAAGGTTCCTGAGCTTGCCTCGCAGCTGATTGGCAGCTGCGCCTGCCCGGCACCGAACCCTGCCCAGGTGGGCGCTTGACAAAGCATTACGGCGATGGTGATGTAGGCTGCCGTTCTTCCCCTCCCAAGCACCTGCTCGGCATCTAGCAGTCGCTCGCCGCCAGTCTCCAACCCCGGGCCACCTCCCTCGCCACACAGACCCGGTCCGGTCAGGCGCTGTAGGGCGACCGGAGAAAGTGCTCGCAATCACATGGAGGCCCGGGCCCGCCCCATTGGCTGCGGCCGGGCCAGTCGCGGCGCTCGCCGGCTGCGGTTGGTCCCAGAGCTGCAGCGCCTGCACTGGCCCGGAGTCCATGTTACGCTTTGTCTAATTCCCCTCGTTACAGAGTCATGTGCTGCTGCTCCCGTCGCCGCTGCTGCCGCTGCCGCCGCCCGTGGTGCCCCGGCTCCTCCGCCGCGCTTCGAGGTGGCAACCGCGGGCGGGGTCGCGGGAGCAGGGTACAGGGCGCAGCGCGCCTTCGCCGCCCCGGCGCGTCCCGGTGCAGCCGCCGCCCGCCGCGGGTGATGCCGCCACCTCCGGCCTCAGCATAAGCCGTGGCTCGGCGGCCGAGCTGCCCCCCAAGGTTGGTGCGCACCTCTCCCGGGAGGGGCCGGGGGCTGCGAGCGAAGGCGACGCGCAGGTGGAGCCGCGCCGAGCCGAAGCGCGCAACCCTGGCGCAGGCGCCGCGGCCCGAGCTGAGGTTGCGGCCGGGAACTCATTCGGGGACGTCCGGGGGTCGCGAGTAGGTGGTGGCGAGCGGAGGGGGCTCCCGTTTGCTGCCCCCGGGGCCTGGGAGATTGTTCCGCTTTCTGCAGTCTGAGTGTCGGCCGCTTCGGCCCCGAGCTGCTAGCCCTGCGGGAGAGGAGTGCGGTTGCCTGGCTCCTGGACCCCTCGCGCGCTCTCCTTTCTCTTGCCTCCCTCCGCCCAGTCCGAAAAGCGGGGAGAGGTGGTTTCGGCTCTGCTGGTTCCTCCCGGAGGTGGGTGTTTGGTGTCTGGCCTTACTGTCCCGGTGTCCATAAGGTGAGCCCTTTAACTTCTCCAGAATCGCCTCCCCTTCGCTTCCTTCCTGCGCCGGGTGGGCTGCGCTGGGAGCCCAGCGGGCGGGGGCGGGGAGGTGAAGGCCGGCGCCCCGCCCCCGGCGCCTGTGGGAGGGAGCTGGGGGCCCGCAGGTGCACCCAGCCGGCCACGGGCCATCTCCGGGTTGGGTACCGGTATAATCCGCTTCTAGCTTGTTTGGAGGCGTGGGCTCTTGGGAGCGGGACTTCTGCTCAAATCCTGTTCAGGGGCTTGGAAAGGAGAATTGGGGGTGGTTGCCAGGAAGACCAGCACCTCCGGTTACTAGAGGGTTTATAGGGGCCTTCTCCTTTCCGTCCTCCTTTACTAGGGAGTATCCCTTGCAGATAAATGAGATTTTTTGATTTCTTAAAAAGCCAGCTGCAGTGAAGAAGAACTGCTGCAGGTCGAGGGGAAGAGAGGTAGGTCCTTGCTGGAGAGGGAGACGTGGGCTCTGAGGTCCCAGGAGCACGCAGTTGGGGTGAGTGTGGCCGAAAGTGTAGAGGTAGGGTTGTGGGAAAGAAACAGCCGAGGTGAGAGGGAGGGCGCACTCAGGATGTAGTCGGAGAGATGGGGAATAGGTACGGGGGAGTCCTAGCGGAATGTGGGGCCCAGCTGGAGCCGCTTGGGCTTATATTTGGCTCCTCGTTGCCTCGCAGATTTCCTGCTCTTGGATCTTGAAAAATATTTTTTGTTGGACAAAGAAAACTTTGAGGACATATTTTGGAAGAGAGATAGGACTAAAGAGCTGACTTCTTGAAACTTTCCTTGGCAGCTTTGGTAGTAAAACTCCGTTCAGGCAGCGTTTATTGAGCACCTATTACATGGTTTGTACTGGACTTTGGAAGAGTCTGGACAGGCAGGGAATTCCCGTTTGCAGTAATGGTGAGGGCTGTCTACCTTATAAACAACCAAGGGGCCCCTCCCAGTGCCAAGAGTGAGAGTGATTCAGACCTTCCTCGCCAAAGCATCTGGGACCTCTGCTTCTTACCTGTGGGAGGAACCCTGCACCATATCCCGTAAATGGGGTGTTCAGGCAGCATTTATTTTTACAGTCCAAAAATAGTGACCAAACTCCTACTGTCAGCTAGGTCAGAGTTGGGGTTCTTGCTTCACCTGTCTTGACACCAACTAACTAAATCCCTGTTAAGATCCAAGTGCAAGATGGGGAAGAATCTGAGATGAAAATTAGGTGGTTAAAACAGGGGTCACGAAAGTTGATTTAGGGTGTTTGATCTCTGTAGGTTACTTATGGAGCCCCCCATAAAATGATTAGGTAATCTATGGAGCCAGGGAAAAATTCCAAAATCTTGAATTAGCACAGTTTATTTACATATTTGAACACTTTGTATTAGATTTGTCTCGTTTTTATTTAGGGTGTATGTGTGCGTGTTGATTAAAACCTAACAGATTAGAAGGTTGGAGAGGAAATTGTCCTTAGATGACCCAGTCTTCCATTACCATGTGGAGTAGCATATGATGCAACAGTTAAAGTATTGAGCCATATTCATATCGTTTTCTCCCTGCTGTGTTTTCCAGCATTTAAAAAACGTGATAAAAACTTAGCCCCTTTTTTCCTCAAAATCACTAAAGTTTAATGGAAAAAAAAGAAAAAAGAAAAAAACTAGGCCCCCTTTTCCCTTAATTTTTATATTATGCAGGCTTTTTAAAAAATAATTTTAGAAAATTCTGATGTGTTTGTCATGTCCAAATAGTTAAATTGTTTTGGTAGCTATAGTTTGGAAATTAGACTTGATTCCTTTCTCAGTACTGCTGACAAAATAAAATAGCTATTAAAGTCAAAAGTTTGTCCAAACTTTGTAATCATGATTATTATGTTGTTGAAGTGGTAGCTTGTAAGGGATTTCAGTTATTTTTAATTGGAGCTGGTGTTTGACATTCTAAGAAACACCAGTTAATGTTTGTTGAGTGCCAGCAGGAAGCAGAGAACTGGAGTGGGTGCTGTGGGATCTTAACAAGGCAGGAGAGGATTCTCGTAGTAATCACAGAGAGCAGATAAGACAGGCACACATGAGGATGCCAGCAGAAGCAGATAGTTGTAGTTGTCTAAGAATCCAGGGTGTGTGGAACCAGATGAAAGTGTATGAAGTATGTTGAGGGAGGAGTGGAAATCTGAATTGACTTTTGACAGTGGTCAGGGAGGGGGAACAGAATATATGACTAATAAAGGAGGGTAGAGGGAACCTAGTTAGTGAAAAACTTAACCACAAGTCAGTAGTGTTAATCATTTGCCTCAAGACCAGTAGCTCTCAGAAGTAGGCAGTTATGCTTCTCAGCAGACCTTGAGGAATGTTGGAGACATTTATGGTTATCATAGCTAGGCGGCAGGTGCTGCTGTTATCTAGTGGCTAGAGGACAGGGATACTACATAAGCATCCTACTGTGCACAGGACATCAACCCCCTTCCTTCAAAACAAAGGATGATCCTGTCCAAAATGGCAATAGTGCCTGCCCCTAGACCTCAGAATAGGTCTTAAAGGGAGGTGGTTCTTGACATGGGAGGAATAATAACATTGAGCTTAGGAAGCTGATGTGGGAGACTTCTGTGATCAGGTCTGATGTGATTAGGGTCTGGGCAAATCATTATTGAAAGAAAGGGGCAGTTTGGAGGGAGATCATAGCAGATGAACATAGTATGATAGTGGAGTAAGTTGGGAATCATTGAATCAGAATTGGCATTTTAGAGGCGCCTATCCAGTTTATTGATTTTAATAAAGTCTTACCCTTTCTAGGTAACCTTTGTTTAAATAACCCCAGGAACTGTGAACTTCTTCTCCTGAAGACAGGTTATTACACCTTTGGACTGTTCGTTGTATTATTACTTGAGCTGAAGGCTGTCTCCTTGAATTTTTTTTTCCAATGATTTTATTCTTTTCGAGCTGCCTACTCTCTTTGAATGCACCAAGAGAATATGATGTCCCCTTACCCCCAGTTGATTTTCCTAATGCAAACTAGTCCCAATTCTTTTCAGTCTTTTATTGGGATGGGGTCTCGATGTCTTCTCAGTTTATCAGCATCTCACATGGAGAATCTGGAATTGAATATGTAATTGAGATGTGATCTGGCCCACAGAGAGTACAGTAAGACGGCTGTCTGCTGAGACCTAGACATAAATGTCTACTTACTGCACCTTAAGCTTACAACTGCCTTTGGTTTTCTTAGGCAGTGCTGAGCACCAACTTCTTTATTAGATAATCATGTTTTGGATAGTCAAAACCCCCAGATATTTGCTCTGTGAGCTGTTGCATCCTATATTTCTTTGGCAGATTTTTTTTGGAGAAGTTTTTGTTGTTGTTCCTTCTCAACGTTATCCTATTTATTTTGATCCAATTTTCTAGCCTTTGACATTTTTGAATTTATGTCTTCTAATTATATCAGAGATGAATGGAGGATGACTTTGTTGAAAATAGTAGTCAGTTAGTACTATGTAAAACTCAGTAGTTTGGTCCTGTGTGAGAGCTGGGATCACTGAGTGATGGAGGTGAGTTCTAGGGCTAATTAGCCCTTATTTTGGGGGCTTTTGAGAAATCTAAATGCCAGGCCACATGGCATTTAGCTCTTGAAATGTTTGCACCTGTGGTACCATTTTGAAATTGTTCGAGTCTGTTGCAAGCTTCTGAAATCTGAATTCCTTCCTCTGGGTCTTTGTAGTTCTGTTTATGTATCTGGAAGAGAGTTTCTAATGTTTTGTGCAAATCTGAAGCTTGCGGGGTTCGAGTTGCTTTTGAAAATTGTGAGAAAGTAGGATAACTGGCAAAAATCAACTATGGACTTGGTTCCCACTCTGGCTAAGCTTTGTTTTCTTTTTTTGCTAATATGCCTCAAATATTTAGTGACAGACTTATATTTAGGGAAGGAGAGAGGATTGAGGTTTAGAAACAAACCTTTTTCTCAGAGCTTGGCTTTAACTTGTCATTGATGTAAGTTCATACTTGATTTTACAGTCTTCACTGCAAAGACATTAGGAAATTACCATTCCCAGATGTCTTCTGAAGCTGGCAGGTAAGAAATCCCAGGTAACTTAGTGCCAAGTTCTCCAAATACTCTAGCTCTATCCAATGAACTAGATTTAATAAATTATTTGATTTGGGTGGTAGCTATCTCACAGTGTTGAAGGAGAGCTAGAGGAAGATTTCAAATCTCATGGCCAATGTGTGTGACCTCTTTGTGATGAACGTCCATTGTGCCCCAATCCTCTGTTAGTGTGTTGGCTGTCCAGATGGTGCAGTCTACTTGGTTTCCCTTCTCTACCAGTCCATATGGGAAACCTCTTTATCTCCTCTGGAGATGAAGGATAATCCAATGAAAAGAAGGGATGCCTTCTGAATACTTGAGGTTTTTTGAGGGGAAAAATGTTGCTGTCCTTTTATATTTTCGAAGGCTGTGTCGAAGTTGAAGTCTTAGAATTAAGGATGCAGTTGTGTCATTTTGAATAGAAAGACTATTATAGCTGGAAGGGATTAACCCTTAAATTTTATAGTTGAGCATATCCAGGCACAGGGAGGTGATGTGATTAACTTAAGTTTACACATGTAGTGACAGAGTAGGCATTAGCATCTATCTGCCTTAAAGACCAACAATGAAGGCTAAGGATCAGGATTTCTTCTCTGCTTAGAGGTGCGTAAACAGTGGGGTCCCTTGGGTCTTATTTATATAATTGATCTAAAAGAAGGAGCACACAGTGGAATTTCTAAGTTTGCAGATGACAGCTTTTCTGGATTATGAAGTGTCTAACCACTGGGGATTTGCTCCAGGGAAACCACACTAGGATGTATTAGTCATCAGAAGATTTGCAGGTGAGTTTCTTGTTGGCTAATAGGTGGTTGGGTATTAAGGGGAAATTATAGAATTTTCATAGGATGGTGTTTTGTTGGATAAACTCAGGGAAGGGCTTTGAAAATACCTTCATGTTGTTGTCCTGACTTGCTGTTGTAGAAAAACAAAAACCATGAAATGCTAGGCTTCATCAAAAAGATTTTGGGGCTGGGCATGGTGGCTCACTCCTGTAATCCCAGCAGTTTGGGAGGCTGAGGTGGGCAGATCACCTAAGGTCAGGAATTTGTGACCAGCCTGGCCAACGTGGTGAAACCCCGTCTCTACTAAAATTTAAAAAATTAACTGGATGTGGTGGTGGTGCCTGTATTCCCAGCTACTCTGGAGGTTGAGGCAGGAGAATCGCTTGAACTTGGTCGGCGGAGTTTTCAGTGAGCTGAGATCGTGCCATTGCACTCCAGCCTGGGTGACAGAGTAAGACTCTGTCTCAAAAAATAAAAAAAAGATTTTGGAAAAAGAAAAACCAAAATGGAAAATACAGTCTTAATTGAGTTTTCACAGTGTGTTTTTTCCCCCAAAGTCATGGGCACCTAACCTTCAGAAAGACACTCGAGCTGGAATGACCATTGTAATGATACCTGGAATATTTGGACATTGCTGCTAGAATGTAAGCTTCATGAGGACAGGGTCCTTGCTCATCTGTTTCTCTGATAGAAATATCAGGATTTCTAGCACCTGGAAAGAGTCATCTGAGAGGAGATGGCATGGAGGTCTGTGAAGCCACAAGGATAGGGCCATAGGCAGCCTTGGTAGTTCACTTTATTCTAATAAGTCCGAGTGTGCTATTTTAGTTGCCTCCTTGTCTTCATGCTCCAGCACTCTGTCAGTGTGCTGAGGGTAGGGATTTATCTCTCTTGTTCTCTACTGATTTTCTAGTGCCTTGCACATGGCAGACCCTCTATTAGTATTTGTCACCCAGAGGAATGAATGAAGAGTTATACCTTAAAGCTTTACAAGATATAAATTCAGGATGAATGCCAAGAAATATGGTTTTTCTCAACCCTGGCTAGCATCAGAATCAGTCTGGGGAATATTTTTTAAATACGTATATTCAGACCCTTCCCCATGCCTATTGAATCAGAATCTGTGGATATGGAGTTAGTTTTGAAAAGAGCCCACCCTGCCTCCGAGTAATTCTCAAGTGCAGCTCGGCTCAGAACCACCGTCTTAGTAGTTGTGCACGAAGGCTGGGTGCTGACTGAAGACACCTTCAAATGGGTTTGAAACATTTGTGGCCAGCGAGCCCATCATTGGTTATTAAGACAAAAGAGAAGCTTTAAGGATATGTCAGTCTTCTTGGAAGGTGTAGTGACCCAAACAGCACATAGTCCACCATGGCCCTTGGTTCCTCTATGAGATAGGGCACCCTGGGCTGGACCAACTCCCAGTTCATCCTTGAGCAGTCATTTCCAGAGTGGGTCCCTGATGACAGTTTCACCAGCCCATGACAAAATGAGAAGAGTAAAGACAATGCAACAAGCTTTTCTGTTTCAACTTTAGTGCTAAGTTTATTCAATTACAAGAGTCTGTTTTTTTGTTTTGTTTTGCTTTTGTTTTGTTTAATCTTGGGTTGTTCTTCCTACTGGAGGTTCGGCTTGTTTTTTCTTGTTATGAAAGGCTGGTGATGGTTTTTTGGTGTCATATCTAAGTCCAGTTTTAAGCTGGCAATTTTATGATAGTCTTTCTTTTGACATTTTACTGGCCCGTGAAATCAAAAGTCTGGGAACTACCACTCCTCTGAGGTTTTTAAGATGTCTGTATCTACCCCTTGACACCTGCTATTGGGGAACGCTCATAAATATGGTGTTAGGTTCCATTACAAGCATTTTTTTTTAAACATTTTTTTCTTTCCTGTTATGCTTGCTGGTAATAGTTAGGAATAGTGCCAGAGAAAGCTTCACTTCCCCAGCAACGCATAAATCCCATTGCTACATATTAGCATCAACAGATAGCCAGCACTGCAACGAGTTCTGCAGAACAAGGAGAAGAAAGGATGTACAAGAGGACACCTTTTTCTCTGATGGTCATTGGCCACCAGAAAGGTGTGTCTCAAAATCTCTTGTGCTATAGAGACAGGACAGAACTCTTCAGACCGGGTATAAAATGCCATCAGTCAAAATTCTCTTCACTGTTTGCTTACAACTGAATTTTAAGAAATATTAGAAAATTAAAATTCTTGGAAAAATGGTCCCCCTGATGCTTGCAGTGGCACTCTACTGAACAGGCTTTTAAAATCAGTGTATTCTCAGATATGGCTACTTTTTTGTTTTCGTATTTAACTTATCCGGTTAAGAAGTACTTGAACAATGTATAGAACACCTAAAGTTATTAATAATAACAGCTATTTATTAGGCACTTATTGGTTGTCCAAACCTATGCCCTGGAATTTACATGCATTCTCATATATCCTCAAAACAATTCTGAGTGAAAGGTAGACTTATTCCCACTGTACAAATGAGGTCATAAGGCTGAAGACGTTATGTAATTTACAACAACGTCACACAGAAGTGGCGGAGTTGGAATTTGAAACCAGACTCATTTTATACCAGACTTTTATATTTTAAACCAGACCTTTAAATATTTTGTAATATATACCTATTCTCTTTTTTTTTTTTTTTTTTGAGATGGAGTCTCACTCTGTTGCCCAGGCTGGAGTGCAGTGGCGCGATCTCAGCTCACTGCAAGCTCCGCCTGCCGGGTTCACGCCATTCTCCTGCCTCAACCTCCCAAGTAACTGGGACTACAGGCGCCTGCCACCACACCCAGCTAATTGTTTTTTTTTTGTATTTTTAGTAGAACAGGGTTTCACCGTTAGGCAGGATGGTCTCGATCTCCTGACCTCATGATCCGTCCACCTCGGCCTTCCAAAGTGCTGGGATTACAGGCGTGAGCCACTGTGCCCGGCCTCAGTATATACCTATTCTCTTATCTACTGTTCCCTTTCTCATTTCTGCACATTTCTTTGTATTTATTTTATAACACCTATGATACCTAGTAATATTTCTGTTACAAGAAAAAGAGAATCAGGTTTTGAGGTGTAAAGGTACCAGATAACTCCTCTGGTTCGTGCTGCATGTTTGAAGAGTAGAGCTGTAGTGGCATCCCAGCATTTAGGCTTCCAGGCCAATCTCTTGTCATCCCAAGTTGGTCTTAGAAGTATCAGCCTATTGATAAAACTACTTGAACGAAATTTTATCCCGGAATTGAGAGGGTAACTTTAAATCACTTAATTGTTCTGGTGTTTTCTCTAGCCCTGTTCTCTTTTGTCACGCATATTGATGATAGAATGCCACTTGTAAAGTACATCTTAAGCACCCTCTTCCTAGTTAAATCTCACCCACAATAACTACTGTGCATAAACATATCATATAAAGATATACCTAGTATTTGCTAAGGTGTTATGTCTTAGCTGAAAAAACTGCTCTAACAAATGTTTGCTGAATAAATGCCATAAATATATTCAATAAAAAAACTATATCCTCAAAGTAAATGAATGAATAAATAAATATCCGTATATCTACATCATATTCATAGGCTGTTTCATTCGTACCTTTATTTTTTAAAATACAATAAAATTATGCTTCATTATACTCAAGTATAATCTCTTTACTGGAGTGAATGTATTCTGTTCAAGTTTTACTTTAACAATTGTATTATTTATCTTAACATTTAGCCAGTAATGAAGTACAAAGTGGGAAGTGGGCTGCGGTTTTATACATCTTGCACAAAACACCCCCTTCCTACGAACACACACTCCGAGAGAGAGAGGAGAGATGCACTTGTTCTTCAACTTAGCTCTCTTAAGGTATTTTTCTATTCCAAAATAGTTTATCTTTCACCTGTTCTAAATTATTTTCCTTATAACTTATTTATAACTGCTAAGTTCTGTACCAAGCAGAAGTTAGATCTGTAATTTCAGTGCTAATAATCAGAGTTGGATACTAGCAGTAGCCTAGGGGTCTTGAGCAAATAGTGTGCCTCAGAGATGCTTTGTGGCAGCAGGCACTCGCCCTCCAGGTGGGGTCATCAGGAGTGGGAGGCCCATCAGAAGTGCATTGTTGCCGCGTGGGAATGTGGGCTGATGTTGCCAGATTTTCTGATTTTTCGCTGTAAGCCCGAAATCTGGATTATTGTGTGAAATCTGATTTTAAAGGTTGGCTAATTCAACATTTTAGGACTTCCTGTAAACCAAACAAAATAGCTTTGTGAGCTGGAAACAGCCTCTTTAGGCCCTTAGAGATAGCCCTTTTGTGGCCAGATAAATGGAAGCATAGGATTTGAATAAAAAGCACAATACAGGGGTTTTTTTTTTTTATTTTTTTTGAGATGGAGTCTCACTCTGTAGCCCAGGCTGGAATGCAGTGCTGTGGTCTTGGCTCACTACAACTTCTGCCTCCTGGGTTCAAGTGATTCTCCTACCTCAGCCTCCTGAGTAGCTGGGATTACAGGTGTGCACCACCACACCCAGCTAATTTTTGTATTTTTAGGAGAGAGGGGGTTTCGCCGTGTTGGCCAGGCTAGTCTTGAACTCCTGACCTCGTGTGATCTGCCTGCCTCAGCCTCCCAAAGTGCTGGGATTACAGGCATGAGTCACCACACCTGGCCCACAATACACAGTGGACATAAAGCGAAACTTGATTTCATCCTTTTCTCCCCCAACCGCAAACACAAAGCAGAGCAAAGCAAACCCCAAGCCCCATAATTTTAATAAAAATTTCTGGCCTTTAAATGTGGCGTATTACATCTGGAGTGGTTGCATTTGAACAGTTTGTCTGGCCTGAGGAGGAATAGGTTTAGGGAGAAATAGGTAGATTATGCATATAAAGGGGGAGAGGACAGGTGGGACACACACAGAGAGAGAAGGGAGGGTAAGAGCCACTTGGAGTTGAGTAAAGAGATCATCTACCCCAGGAGATACAGGAAGATTTGTTCATATCTTAAAATTGATTTGGGGTAAATGGGGAAGAAAGAGAAAGAAAAAAGGTCAATATTTAGAAATAGTGCAGAATCTATGTTGGCAAGGTGCAAAGAGTGCTATTATTTTGCAATTCCTAGTGTATCATGTTAATGTATACTGTGGCTTCTCCAAAAGGGGAATTGGAATGAAAAGGAAGGGAAAGAGTTTATGTCAGAAAGAAGACTAGGGAGTGAGATAAAGAAGAAGGGTCCAGAGAACAGCTGATAGCAAAAAGTAAACCAAGAAAGCTGGAAAATGTTTGCATCGTGGAAAGATGGCTATGTTAGAGTACAAAGCATCACTTTTTTCCCCCACCCCAACTACGACATTGAGGGGGTATGCACAGCAGTCCCTAGGAAAAAGATGGTTTGGAACACCAGCTTGTTTTGCTTTTGAAGGGCCAGCCTCCAGGGTCCCTTTGTGTGAAGCGGTGTCAGCGGGGCTGCGTCTGCCCTGTCAGGGCACACTGCTGGGAGGACATTGTCCACTGGGTTTTAGCCCCTCTCTACCATCTGGGTATCCTGGTGCAGGACAGGACCTCAGACCTTTACTGTGACCCCAATAGTGCTCCTGTCTTTAGTTTTATTTGCTTTTCTGGGGAAAATCCAACATCGTTTGTGTAATTTGTTGTACATACAGCCTCTTTGAAAGAGAAGAGAGTAATATTTGAATAGATTTCTGCTACTAGCAGAATCCTAGTCTGAGAGGATTTTTAAAAGCATTTTGCTGTTAATCATCCCAAGTATATAGTACTTTGTTCCTGGAATTTCAGCATTTTCTAGTGGTTGGCGGTGGGGGGACATCTTTTGATCCATCTGCGGGTTTTATTCCAGTCCTAGGACTGTCATTCCTGTATGATCTGAGCTATGTCTTTCTAGACTGGTATAACTTTAAATTTCTGATAGTTTGGTTGCTTTTTAGAATAAATGCATTTTAAAATGTCCCCTTCTATTTGTTACTTTAATGCAGTAAGGATCTTTATGGATTTTTTTCCCCCTTATGGAAACCATTTGTAATATCGAGAGAATGGGTTTAGGTTTTCTTGCAGTGTTGTTGGGAAAAAGAAAAATTCTTCAAATTCCACTGCTTGGCCTTCTAGGGACTCGACTCTACAGATGGAAATCCTGGAAGATCCTATCAGGAAGTGAAACTTGTAAATAATCTTTGTGCTCGTTTGGGGCATTATGCATTAACAAGTTGTACAAGAAGTCTTCTTTAACCTTCTTATAAAATACACTTAAAAAAGAATCCAGTCCTAGTGACTAATCTGGAAATAAGACTAGGAAACACTTCACCATGTGCCAGGCACTGTTTGCAGCACTTTACATATATTAGCTCATTTGCTTCTGACAGCAGCCCCGTTTTGTAGCAGAGGAAACCAAGGCTGGGTTCTCTAGTCTGGCTACTACTCCCAATCACCATGAGCAGCCAGGGTCATTACAGGAAGTGGCAGAACTGTAATGTGAACCCAAGCTGCCATGGCTTCAGGATCTGTGCTTTATAGGACTGCTTCGTTGCCCCTTGAACTCCCTCACAACAATGACCTACACAAATTTGCTTTAGAAACTTCTTTTGCCTTTCACATTACCTCAGTCTTAAAGTCAGCATCAGAGTTTGGTTGAAAAAAGAAAGAAAAATATATTCCTTCCCTGATCCCGCCTCCCCAAACCAAAGGAACAAATGAAATCATGGAGACAGTTTCCATCTAGGAACAGAAACCTGACTAAAGGATCTTCCTGGAACACCATACTAAAATGCTGGACTGATCATTACAAAGGCTGTAGTTGGAGCCTTGTTGCTGTGACAACCCCCATCCTTGGCACCAGAATTGTTTTTAACAGCACAAAACCCATCTTGTTTTACCTTTACCTTTACAACTGGTGGATTTGGTGAGCTTCTGAGAGCACTTTTTAAATTGCTTTTTCCAACCTATTATATAGAGGCAGTGGGAAGGACCTAGGATTTGGAGCATAAAAGACTTGAGTTCTAGTCCCAGCACTCTCTTCTGTGGACTTGTGTGACCTTGGGTTTCATCTCCTGTAAATGGGGGAGGGGACAATCCAATAGGATTGGTTTGGTGAGGATAAGAAGCTATTATATATGACAGTATTTTATTCACAACAATAGCCATGTGTGTCTTGCAGTGAGCTGACCAGCAAGTCCTTTGTGAGTCTTGGAATGCATTTTCCATGGGTGGGTGGTGAGGTAGGTGGTTGGGGAAGGTTAGTGTTGTTGATCTGAACCCCTTTTCTTTCCTGTTCTCTCCTTACCTGTATTCTAGTGTGAATGATAGTGTGGGTGTCAACTCAGTTTTTGGCCCAAATTCCTTTTCCTTGGTTTTCCCCCCTCCTACTTTGGGCTCTCTTCCAGTTTGCCTACAAAGTGCTATTTGTTGTAAGGGTGAAATAGGCAATTCTCTGGGCAGCGACACTGTGGCTGCAGGCAGTTACTGTAGTTCAAAGCAAACAGCCAAGCTAGAGTAGGAGGGACACTGACAGGGCTTGTTCATTAGAATTTTGAACATTAATTTTTGAAGGAAAGAAAAGAGAGTACAAATAGAATAGGAATAGAAATATTATGAAATTTTCTTTATAACAGAACAAAATTGGGTCAGGAGAAAGGACTAAGAAATCACTTAACATTTATCATTACTTTGAAAGCAAATGCTTTTACTGAGTAAAAGCAAATGCTTTTTGAGCATTTACGTTGTCTGCAATGCACTCTAGTGGGATGGGAAACAAAAGTTAACACTAAATATTAACAACAGCTATCATGTTAGTGCATTTCAGGTGGTCCACAGTGTGCCACTTTTCATGTTTTATGTCAGTCATGAAGGTTGGTGTCATTGGTGTTCCATTTCAAAGATTACAAAACTGAGGCTTAGTGTGTTTAAATAACCCACTCAAGATTACAGTGCTAGTAACTAGCAGGGAGAGCTAAACTTTGACCTAGGTCTCTTTCTCGTCCACAGTATGAAAGATGAGTAAGATATGCCCCTGCTTTGAAGAGAAGACCTGCATGTAAACAGTTTAGTATAATTCAGCACAGTTTACAGTATATGTTGTAATTCTTGTGAGAGCTAAATTTTTTGGACATTTGCTCAGAAGGAGAGACTGAAAGATCAGGGTGGTCTCACAAGTAGGGCCTTGAAGGATGACAAAGATGGTGACAGGTAGAGAATTGATGGGAGAACTGAGGGAACATTGGAGCAGCAAAGCATGGAGATGTAGAAGTACAGAATATGTTTGGGGAATGCTGCTGGGATGGACTGAGGGATGGAGGAGGAAAGCAGCTGGATACGTAGTTTGGGACAGATTACAGAGGGGCCTAGAGTGTCCTGCTGAGGAATTTAGACTTCACTTGGTTGCTTTTGAATAAAGGTTATTCCATTGAAGGTTCTTGAGAAGGGAAATAATTTTGCCTTGATCTCTGCCTTCAGCAATTCTGATGGTAGCATGGAGGAAGAAGTAGAGTGTCTACAGCAGGCTTTCGCCAACTGGGCTGCATCTAAGGATCACTTGGGAGTTTCCTAAATGTGCAGATTCCAGGAGCACCCCTCCACCTCTGTGATTTCAATGGTTCACATCTGGGGAGGGGCCTGGGAAAGTGTGTTTTGAAGGCCCTGCAGGTGGTTCTGAGGGCAGCCTGGTGAGGGAAGGGTTCTAGAGGGCATTGGGGCATTCTAGAGAAAGGTCTGAGCTGAAGCTAATTTTGAGTTTGTCATTGTATGGATGATTTTTTAAACCATGGGAGGGGGCCAGTCATCAAACTTTGTGGAAGATCCGTCTGTGTAGGTTCTACGGTTTGCTTTTTGTCCTGTGTAAGTATTAATCAGTAATCTCTCAGAGCATTGTCATTTGACTGAAGTTTTTCACATATATTTCCTATTCAAATCTACAATGTGGGATGGCTCTAATCCTTATGCCTCTGTGCTAGATTTCTCTGTTTTTGTTGCTGTTTCTTTTAGAAGACAGAGGAATATATGGGATTTTATTGTGGGCTTTACCTGTCTTCAATGACAATTTCTTGAAGAGCATGAGCTCTGGAGTCTACTGCCCAGGTTTTTACTCTGCCTTTCCAGCCATGGGAACATGGGAAAGTTATTTAACTTTCTATAAAATGACGATATAACATTATTTTCCTCCTAGGGTTAGTTGTAAGGATAGTTTATATAAAGTGCTTAGAACAGTTCCTGGCACATAGTTAACACTCAGGTGTTAGCTGCTGTTGCTGTTACTATTGTCATTAATTCTGCAGATACCCAAAGGTATTCTTTGCCTGCATTGTTCACATATTGAGGGCTTCACCTTAAAAAATAACTGTACAAATTATGATTGAGAGTAGTAAGGGTGACATATTAGAAAGTTTTAATTATTCAGTGACCCGCTTTCCTTTCAGAGCCTTTTATTTTCTAGAAACATATGCTTTCCTCCTATAAACAAGCCTGCTAGGATATACTTAGAAGCCATATCTGGGCAAGAACCTCTTCCTGCACGTTGGCTACAGAGCTAATAGTGCTCAGTTCTTCAGTCTCAGGAGCTGCATGCAATGATGTTCACTTTTACATTTCCTAGGGCCCAGCCTGAATATAGGTCATTTTGTTTTTTTCAAATGTTTCAGATCTCTCTTACTCTCATTTGTTAGTTCTAAATGAACTGCTAACATTTAAAATACATTTTTGCTGGGAGGACAGATAGTTCCACCAAGGGATAAGCTATTTCTCAACATTAAAGAAATTAGAAATTATAATTTATGCTTAAAAAAATAATGTTAGTTCAAGTTTTAGCTTGCTTCTCTCTGCCTTCTGTGCTGTTCTTTGTCCTGCCATGTGTTTGCAAACCATTCTCATGACCTTCTGCCTGTGCGGCATATTTGTAGTGGGGCCAGATTATACATACGCCACTGACTTTTTCATCTGACCTCCTAAACTCAGCCTTTGAGCCCCTGCTTTTCTTTGGGTTTTCCTAGTGAAGTCTTGTTGAAAGGAATATTATTTCCCATGGAACTTTACTGATAGTGTATGGAATAATAGGATCATGCTCTGTGAAGTTCAGACCTGAAGTCTTAACATTTTAAACATGTATCTATTTGCTATTGCTTACTTAGTTCAGTCTTGGCATTATAGGTCTAGAGGTGGTTACTACCCATTGGACATCCATAGCCACTCCCTGCAAATTAAAGGGGACACAAAAATGAAACTGAACTTATGTTTTTCTTTACCTCTCTGCTAATTTAACTAAGTCAATTGGCTCGCCCTCATTTGCCCTCTTCACACCTCCCAAATTAATGTTATGTGCAAATTTGATTAAAACAGCGTGAGTAATTTCTAAGTTACTTTTGAATACGGATTGAATTCCACTCCTTGTGGCTTTTTTCTTCATCATACTGGTAGATGTAGACAGTGTTTTTCTTTCTAGCCTGCTTAACTTGTGTGGTTCTTGGAACAACATAAGTTTTAGTTGATTTAGGATCCTGATTTCACAGGACACTGTATCAACTGCTTTACCAAGATCAAAGTACATGGGTTCACTGCATTCCTTTCAGTTGCTAATTCAGTTGTGCTGTAGCCAGGCAATCCTGGAGCCTTGAAATCCAGGATTCTGGTCAAGGTGAGGAAGCAGCCCTTCCTCCTGGCTTTTTCATTCTGCAAATATCTTTCCTTTCTTCTTAATATTTATTTATTCAGCAATGTGGCCCAGGCTCTGCATCCCTGACTTCCTAAAGCTTTCAGCCTAGTGCCCCTATGACCAGTGGTTACATTCTTGCTACAAACTGGAAAGTCTCTGAGCCCCTCACCCCACTCCTCCCCACTTCTTTTCTTCTGCTGTATTTATGGCACTGTACCTCATGAACTTTCACACTAGGGAAAGCAAACTCAATCCAGTTGGGTCTTATGGGTAAGGAAATGTGTTGGTTAAAAGTAGACTCTGGTCAGCCAGGCTACTGAAGGTTTAGTATTTACTAGCAGTGTGACTTTGGGCAAATTACTTAACATCTCCATGTCTGTTTTCTCATCTGTAATATGGAGGTAATCATAACTCCTACCTCACAGAGTTGTTGTCAGGAATAATTGAGTTAATACATGTAAAGTGCTTGGCATTTATTAAACTAGGGTTAGTTTAAAAATTGATGAATAAGCTATTAAAAGTTCATAATAAAGTTTCTGGAGTTTTCAGGTACTCCGTTTCTCTTTCATGCTATTTGCCTTGGCTATTCCATTACAGGCAAAGGAAAGGAGATGAAATTTAAAGTATCTAATTTTGTAACCTTAAATTATTCAGGAATTGTTTTTCTTCGTGTAGACTCCACTATAATGTATAATGGAGAATTGTATTCAAGATATGACGTCTGTGACTTACTCCTTATGAACTCTGAAAGTCATTTTTAAGAGCACTTCTTAATAATGAACATTATATTTATTTGACTTTCTAGGATCGAACCCTTTTACATTGTTGGGCTTTTTAATATGTTATTTAAAAAACAAGATTGCCCAGACCAGGCATGGTGGCTCACACCTGTAATCCCGGCACTTTGGGAGACCGAGGGGGGGTGGATCGTTTGAGTCCAGGAGTTTGACACCAGCCTGGGCAACATGGTGAAACCCTGTCCCTTAAAAAAAAAAAGAAAAAGAAAAAAAGAGAGAGAGAGAAAGAAAGAAAAAAAGAAAAATTAGCTGGATATGGCGAGCCCCTGTAGTCCCAGCTGCTGGGGAGGCTAAGGTGGGAGGATTGGTTGAGCCCTGGAGAACAAGGCTGCAGTGAGCTGAGACTGTGCCACTGCACTCCAGCCCGGGCAACAGAGTGAGACTCTGTCTCAAAAATGAAAATAAGATAAATAACATTGCCCAAAGAGAATTAAAACAATGTTTCAAATAAGGAAACAGATACTACTACCACAGAAGATTAACAGACAAAACATGCTTTCCAAAGAAGAATGAATTATAGGACAGTATTTCGTCTACATAATACACATCAAAATCAACAGTCATTAAACAACCCAAGGCCATTCATTCCTGGCAGTCTGTGCTGGGAACATTTTGAACAGTCTTTTATACAGGTATTTGCATTTAGTCAGAATTTTGGGGTATCTTACCCTTCTTTCACAGTATTATGCTTAGTAAATCCCAGTACATCAACCAACATGTCCTACTTTACGTGCATTTTTTGCTTACTAATTGAAGAATGAGAGAGGAAGCTTGGAAAAATGTATTAAGATTTTGTTTATCACAGTTTGATCAGTGGATCTGTCTTACTATTTTATAGAATAATATCCAGCTGCAGCTCAAGTGCATATTTTACTTAATTTATATCTACTTATATTCCTATGGCTTAAAGTCAGTTGGCCTATTGCAGAATACATGTTTATCCTTTACACTGTACCAAAATCTGGCGAGGTGATGACGGTGTATGATGCACTTGAGAGAGAATATTACAAGTTATGTTTTTAAGGTGGGATTTTTTTCTGAGCAAAAGATATGTAGTGCAGAATAATATATCCACAGCCAAAATGCGCCCACTCATTTCTATTCAATTAAAAGAAGGAAGAACAGACCCAGGTGAATTTTTGCTCCATTACTTAAGGCTTTGAGAATATCGCTTAGCATCTGTGAGCCCCGCTGCTGCTTCTGTAAAACATTAATGATAACACCTCCCTGTGAAGGCAGTTCTGAGAATTCATTGAGGCAGGGCCTGTGAGGGTTTGTCCTATGTAATGTTAGTAATTTTGTGCAAGGTGTGTGGGTTCATTGCGTGTGTTTAGAAGCTGAGGAAATTGGAGCACTGAGCTTAGAGAGATACCAGTTCAGGCCTGTAGCCACCCTGGCCCTATGTTTCTGCCTTGTGACTGGATCTTCTAAGTCATGCTGTGGGGTGCTTTAGGTAGTGCTTTCCTTATTGCTGGCTCAAAGCCAGGAAACTATCTTACAGACATATTTTTTTTTTAAGATGATTTGCAACCCCTTGCTGCATTTTGTCATGTGAAATGACACTTACTCTGGTTTCTTAAAGATGGCTAATAACCCTCTATGGGTAAATGCCAATCAGGCCAGCCAGTTGGCTCTGAGAAAGGCTTCCTTGAAAGCCACAGTTCAGGTTTTGCAGAGGCCAGGAGGTGAATGTGAGTGCCAGAGACCTCCTTCCCAGAAAATCCTGTTGCATGTGCTACCCCGGAGGTGAAGACAAGGTAGGGACACTGCTGTGAAGACTGATAGTACAAAGAGGTCATCTCTTCAGTCACCAGACAGCTTGTCACTTTTTATTTTCTTGTTTGCAAAATCCATGTGTAATAATCACCAAGAATTCTGATGTTCACACAGAGAACTGCTTGTGGCAAACATTTTTAACCACCAAACTAAGATCTTTCTTTTTAAAGATGAAGAAAGATAAGCAGCATTGTTTTTTAGGGATGAGTTTATCATCTCCTCCTCTACACCCATTAGTCCTCAGAAAAGCTATTTCTTGAAACTGAATTTGGAGCTTCTAAAATGGCTTTCACAGTGTTGCTCTCTTCATCTGGGGATTATGGTACTTAGGGAGTGGAGATTTTCAAAGTGAACCTTCCACATTTTTCCAAAATCCTTTGTGGCATCATTTGTGCCTACCTGAGAGTGCAGTTTTTCTTTTTATGAGGTTGTGATTTTAATTTATATATACACACGTGCACACACACACACGAAAGCATAACAGCGGCTATAAGAAAGAAATGCTTCTCCATGAAACACAGAAGGAGTGGGCGAATAGCTGACCCGGGGAAAGTATGAGGTGGTGTTCAGGCCTCATGGTAGTTAGGATTAGGAAATGTCAGGGGCTGTGTTGTATTCTCCAAACTGTAAACTTTGGGAGTCCTACAGAGTGAATGTTAATAAATATTTTTGATAAGGAGAAGGGTTTGGGTTTATAGGGAGCCTAAGAAAGAGAAATGTGACTGCCCTTCCCCCACAGCTGGCCACTGCTCTGGAGGGGAGAGTATTACACATTTGGGCGTGGACATAGCAACATAGGTGAATACCATTGTTAGTCTCCCACCAAATGCTCTTCTGTATTTTGTTACCTATTAAACCATACAAACTTTCCTATATATCATTAAATTATCACTCAGTACAGTACTTGGACAAAATAGGAATAGTCTACTGTTGACTGTTTTTAGATTAATGACTTTGAATTTTTCCTAAGAGAGATTTTAAGAAGTTAGATAGTCTAATCTCATGAGTCGCAAATATAAAAAACAAAGGCTCTGCAGGTTTAAGTTTTCTTTTGCCTTTTCTTAAGAATTTAAATATTTTTCTTCAGAGGTTTTCCTTTGGGCTCTTAGATAATGAGTAACAGAAATGAAGGAGGGATACCCAAAGTTATTTCAAAACATAATTGTGTCCTTAAAAACATGGTAATAATTGACAGGGTTTTTTAAATGAGAGAAGTTTCTAGCTAAATGTCCTGCTTCACACCCCCAATCACCACACTGAGTTCTTTGTGGGAAATATGTGGTAGCTCTTTGGGAAGAAGTATTAAGTTTGTGAAAAGAGATGAAGAGTTGCCAGGACCACGGTAAGCAAAGGACCGAGAGAAGGAAAAAGGTGGACAGAGCTAGACCCTAAAAGGATGCTAAGATCCCTCGAGAAGTCTTTTAGTAAGAAGCCCTCATTAGACTGTGAGTGCCTAATGGACAGGAATGCATCTCACTGGTCCTTGCAGTCTTCTTCCCAGCCCCTGCCTTTGTACTTGAAGGCCATGGTCATCTGAGTGCACTACAATTCAAGCCTGTGAGGTGGAGAGAAAAGGGTGGGCGAGGTATAGTTAATCGTCTTAGAGGCCTCAGTATTGTCAAGACCCCCCGCCTTTTTTTTTTTTTTGAGCGCACAAGACTCTTAATCACCTTTTCATTTGTGTTCTGTTTCTTGGCCTGCATCGGGAGCTCATAGCAGCATGCTACTGACAGGTGATTGTGAACTAAGTGTTAAAGCAGAAGGCAACAGAAAATGAGGGAATGTCAACTTGAAGCCGTGTGTGTTTTTGTGAACAGCATTTACTACTTTTTATTAAAGAGTCCTAGTTAGAGAAAAAATAATGCAGGGAGCAAATTTTAGTCAGCTCGTTAGGTTCTGAACTGGACAGACTTTGTACCTTGGCATATGAGTAGCCATTCTAGAACCTTTTGAACTTTTGCCACCAAGTAATTCTGAAAAGACTGACAGCAAGCAGTAGATAATGGAAAAAGCCAGTGTCCTCTGCCCGAGAAATTAAGGTAAGTATTGTTCAGGTGGTTAAAGAAACTGCCTAGCACAATAGCAATAGCTGGTAAGTAGCAGGGTCATTCAGAGAGGAAGGGATGGATCACAGGATGGTTGCTGTGCTGAACTTTCCCCCTAGAATTCATGATCGTTGACCAAGCATGGTGGTTTACGCCTGTAATCCCAGCACTTTGGGAGGCTGAGGCGGGCAGATCATGAGGTCAGGAGATCGAGACCATCCTGGCCAACATTGTGAAACCTCATCTGTACTAAAAGTAAAAAAAAGTTAGCTGGGCATGGTAGCGTGTGCCTGTAGTTTCAGCTTCTCAGGAGGATGAGGCAGGAGAATCGCTTGAACCCGAGAGGCAGAGGTTGCAGTGAGCTGAGATCACGCCACTGCGCTCCAGCCTGGGCATCAGAGCAAGACTCTGTCTCAGAAAAAAAATAATAATAATTCATGATCATTGTAGGAATTCACAGTGTAGGGGAAATGGTGCAGATTTTATAATCAGGAAAGACCTATATTCAGTTCTCCATTTGACCACTCTCTAGCAGAGACATGGGAACAGTTACTTAATTTCTCTGACCGTTTCCTCACTTGGGAATAGGGCTTTTGCAGATCTGTTGGAAAATATTAAGGCCAAGAGGGGTTTAAAATGTGAAGTTGTCTAGCACTGAATAGGAGCTTAATATCTATCAGTTCCTTTCTGCTTCAGTCAAAACTGAGCTTTATATGTAGAATAATTATTGTTTGTATTGCATTCTCCATTTTGAGTATGGAACCATGAATGCCAACAACTTGATGATAAAAGGAGCCATTTGTCAGAGATAGTCCTGTAAGCGCTTTGTAACCTGGTAGACTGTGCATGTAAGGGCAGGCAGGTTACAAATGTGAATCACCATAGCCGGCACACACTGCATACAGCAAATTCTTAAGCCATCTATGTACTCTTTTTAACACTATACTGAAGTCCACTGAAGTCAGAGTTCAACAAAATGAATGAATGTAGTCCTAGGACTATGGAACTTCTCGGTGATTACATAGCACAGAGAACTACAGAATCATTTTCTGGAAGAATGCACCATGCGATTATGCTCCATGTGGAATTGGTATATGTAAATGTTGGTAGACTGTGAGGATGAGGTTGACAGGTTGATCTGAATAAAGATCCTAGGAGGAACGGAGGATACTATGTAGTTTTGTTGTTGTTACTGTTGTTCTGCAGTTCCTGGCTGCTCAGTGTTGGCAGCTGTGTGCACGCTTTCTCTTTTGAGCCAGCGAGGCACAAGACAAGTAATTTCCCATCCTGAATCTCTCACAGCTGCTGAGCTGTAGTGGCTATACTGGGATGTGGCTGTTAACTTTGAAAATTTGCATAAATCCAGCCCCCACCCCCCTGCAAAGGCTCAGTCTTGTCTTTACACCTACCCCGAGGTGATTATTTTCTGGGGGTAGGGGTGGGGGTTGGGGGAGGTGAAGAAAAGAGGAAAAAGAAGGCCAACCACTCTGGGCACCGGCGGAGGAAGCGTGGAGTCCCTTGATCTAGGTCCTTGTGGGGAGGGGAGAACCCAAGCAGCAGCTGCAAACGGAAGGACTGTGAGCGAGCGGGCGGGCGGCTGGCAGCGAGGCCACCGGCAGGGGGGGCCCGGGCCGAGGCCGCGCCACCTCGGCACCACGCGGGCAGCCGGTGCGGCGGGGTCGCCGCGGCCAGGGGAGCGCTGGGTGCCTACCATGGCAGTTATGCAAGCGGTGGCCCCCTGGTCCTGGCTCCCCGCCGCCCTGCGCTCCTTCCTCCCCGCTGCCGACACTCGGATCTCTCTCGCTCTTTCTCTCTCCTGTGTTTTCAAACAGGAAGTGCACGGCTGTCTATAACGTGCTGCCGGGTCCCAGGATGGAGGAGTGAAGTCTCTCGTCGCCGCGGTTCCAGCCTCCGGAGCTCGCCCAAGCCGAGTCCCCAGAGAGAGCCCTGAGGGAACAGGGTGGCCGCTTGGTCCAGGTGCGTAGGGCCGGGTCCGGGTCCAGGGCGCGGGTCTGGGTCCAGGGCGCGGGTGGGGAAGTCCATGACACGGAGAGCTGCTGCTGTCGGCTCTGCATCTCCAGCTCTGTACTGCAGCTTCACTTGCCCGCCCCCCACCACTGGCTTCTCACCCAGGGTCTCTGCCAAACTCTGGCTGCTGCCGCCCTGGGTTCGGGCCGGGGGAAGGCCCTGGGCGTGCACTGCGGACCCGCCTGCCAGGGCTCTACTAGTGTTCTTTCCAGGCTGGGCTGCCCCGGGCTGCGCTGGGGTTACCAGTGCCCGGGGAGTCTTCCTGGAGCCCCCAGCTGCCCTCTCCACCCTCTCCTCCGGCTGCTGCTGCTTGAAGCAGCAGCTCTTTGTTCCTCCCTTGCTGGTCTGAGGTCATGCACATAAATGTCCTGGGAGGCAGGGTAGTGTGAGGGTAAGGGGTTGGGACGTAGGGAAGAGGAAGAGGAGGATGAGTTGTGGGTGAAGTGTAAGGTGGACAGGAGAAAAGAATCTTAGTGTCCGTGCTCAGAAATCAGCTCTTCAGCTACTGAAACAGAGGACCCCGGTTCCTTGATTTCTGTTTTGGGAAAGCCAGGCCGTGCCAAACGGAGGGAATTAGTGATGCAGACACACACCGGAAAGGTAGGGACCAGGAATGAGGCACAGCAGCGAGTTCTGAGGTGTTTAGTCTGCTGTCTGGCTTGTTAACTCCACTGTGGTTTCTTAGCCAGGCTTCCTCGCCGAGACAGAAGGTACTTTAACATATGAGCCAGGCGTCTTTATTAATTCCATTTGTCATCAAAGTAAAATTGAGAGTGACTTTTCTCAAATTCACCAGGTAGATTTTAATTTCATATCCACTTCGTGTTCCATCTCAAATGTTCACAGAAGGAGAATAAAACGCTAGGGTTGCTTTTATGCTACAGAGGTTTTCCATCTTTATTTCCCTGGCAACTCCTCTTTCTCCAGACTAACTCAGATTGACTTCTCCCCTCAGTGAAAGCCTAACCTTCTTTTACCGCCTGTTTATCTACCTGGTGAAACTCCAGTCTTGAGGAGGACACTGAGGGGAGTGGGATGTCTGAGAAGAATCAGTTTGAAGGGATCATTATATGGCCTCAAATTAAATGTTTGAGTCCTATTAAGGCCAGTGGCATCTTCTTTTTATTTCCGAGGAAGGGATGTGAGCATATGACTAGAGGGGAGGAAAGTGAGACTCTGCCAAAGAAGGTCTCTCCCTGTAGCACAGAGGAAAAGTGCATCTGTGGAGCACAATATCACATACACTGCATGCTTTCACTTTATTGGATAGCCAAGCCATCTAAGGAGTCAGGGTTAGGTGTAGAATTTACTAGGCATGCTGACTATAGCATTCTGATGCTGAAAATTTTATAAAACATATTTACTACATAATTAAGTTTGCTTTGAAAGGAAAATTTACCAGGGTGGTACAAATTTACCAGCTTGAGTACAAAACATGTACTCATTAAGTACATGGCATTACGTAGCCAAAATGCACTATGAAAACTGAACAATTAAACTTATCCTTCCTAGATAGACATGGACTTCTTAAGTTTGAATTTAATTGTGAGATGGCTGTGTTTATGCCTCTTCTTGCCAAATACATCATGAAAAGTGAGAAAGTAATCGAGAGAGATTGTTTTTATTTTGAGACGGATTTTCATTCTGTCACCCAGGCTGGAGTGCAGTGACGCGATCTCGGCTCACTGCAATCTCTGCTGCCTGGGTTCAAGCGATTCTCCTGCCTCAGCCTCCCGAGCAGCTGAGATTACAGGTGCACGCCACTACACCCAGCTAATTTTTGTATTTTTAGTAGAAACAGGGTTTTGCCATGTTGGCCAGGCTGGTCTCGAACTCCTGACCTCAAGTGATCTGCCCACCTTGGCCTCCCAGAATACTGGGATTACAGGTGTGAGCTACCACACTCAGCCAGTCAAGAAAGATTCCTGAAAGACTTGTACAATCATAATGTTTTGCATCTACTTTATTTATTTTTTATTTTATTTTATTTATTATTATTATTTTTTTGAGATAGAGGAGTTTCACTCTTGTTGCCCTGGCTGGAGTGCAGTGGTGTGATCTTGGCTCACTGCAACCTCTGTCTCCCAGGTTCAAGCGATTTTCCTGCCACAACCTCCCGAGTAGCTGGGATTACAGGCACACGCTACCACGCCCAGCTAATTTTGTATTTTTAGTATTGATGGGGTTTATCTATGTTGGTCAGGCTGGTCTCAAACTCCTCATGCCATGATCCACCTGCCTGGGCCTCCCAAAGTGCTAGGATTACAGGCATGAGCCACTGCACCCAGTCGCTGCCTCTACTTTTATACCTATGTGTGTTCTTTGCACTCCTCCCCTCCCAGTTTATTAATTTATTTGGGGACTTTCTTTAGCATCTGTCACTCTGCTCTAAGATACAGTAGAACAGCTTTTGTGAGCCTCAAAATCTCTCTCCCATTTAGGAACAGAGTCTCCTTCCATTCTAGTGATATTTAAACTCAGAAATCATAACTGGCCTTTAGATTGTCATTTTCTATTTACACAGTATACATGATTTTTTTTTTTTTTTCCTTACTCCCTTCAACAGAGGTAAACTCTTCTTGCTCCTTTCAGTGATGTGGTGAAGTAGGATTCATTTTCTCCAGTTTATGGAGAGAGGAAACAGGCTGATGAGATGTAACTTGTCAGTGGTCGTATTAGTAAATGGAGTTGTTGGTACCTGAACAAGGGTCCTTTGATGTAATCCATGGCTCTTTTGTAGTCTGGAAAGCTGCTGCCTAAGGAAGAGGTGGCAGTGCTGATTCAGGTGGTCCTTTGCCATTCCAGAAGAAAGCTGGATTGCCTTACCGAATCTCCAGGTTTTTCGTTATTCCTCTTCACTCAGGCTCTGCCCAGAGCTCAAGGTTTGTTTTCATTTTTAAAGCAGTTTTTTTTTTCGTATTTGAAATTTACACTTCCTGTGTGTCTGTGACTAGATTTAGCTGTGTTTGCACAAATGTGATTTGTATTCTGCTGCCAAAATTCTAGTAGTGTATTTTAATTTACAGGTATCTTTTGTCAGGTTTTAGTGAGTAAGTATCTTTCCAAGGGATCAGATTACCATATTTTAATTTTTTAGAATTAAACAACCTCTTCTGGCTTACTCCTAGGGCAGTTTATATCCCAGAAAATTAATTAATTAGTAAATGATATATATGACTCTCCACTCCCCACTACTGCCACTGTGCACATCTCCTACTCTTTCACTCCAGCTCACGGTAATCCACTGAGAGGTTCACATTACAGAACAACGTAAGCAAACCCATGTAACTTTAAATTATAGATTAGATATTTTTGTAACATTCCTTAGATGCAAGTAAGTTTATTTCCTTACCTTTGTAGCACTTAAAGTTGAGGCTCTCTTTAGTTACGGTTTTAATGTTGCACCATTAACTAAACTGTAAAATTGTGGTTTAATTTGTTGTACTGCAAATTAAAATTTGGAATACATTTTTCATAAGTGTTGGATAAAATATTTGTTTTCTCTGCAATAATTGGAATATTCATAGTGGCCTATAACTTACCCTCTGTAAAACTGTGGTCAAAACCCTCAGGGAGAGGAGGAGGTAAAGGAGGAGCAAAACGGAGGAAATGAGAGCTCATTCTATTATAAGGGAGGAATGAAATGATACATGTATGGTTCCTTAATACACAGTGCACTGCCTTTTCTGTCTTTTGGTGAGTTGCAGTGGCTTGTGAACTAGCCGTGTATCTCTTCCAACAGAAAGGCTAAAAATGAAAGAGTAGCTTTGATGTTAAATGCCAAGGAAAAGTTAATGGCCAAGAGGGGACTAGGAGTGGAAATAAATACAAGTTAAGATTTCATTTTTTCAAAACTTTTTTTCCCTTCATGTATATTATAAAGTAAAAAATACCTTCTTAGTCAAATTGTAAACTATAATGCAGTGGCTCCTGACACTTACAAAAATCAGGGAGCTTTTATTTAATTTTTTTTTTTTTTTTTTTTTTTTTGAGGCGGAGTCTGGCTCTCTTGCCCAGGCTGGAGTGCAGTGGCTGGATCTCGGCTCACTGCAAGCTCCGCCTCCTGGATTCACACCATTCTCCTGCCTCAGCCTCCCGAGTAGCTGGGACTACAGGCGCCCGCCACCTCGCCCGGCTAGCTTTTTGTATTTTTTAGTAGAGACGGGTTTCACTGTGTTAGCCAGGATGGTCTCGATCTCCTGACCTCGTGATCCGCCCGTCTCGGCCTCCCAAAGTGCTGGGATTACAGGCTTGAGCCACTGCGCCCGGCCTTATTTAATATTAAAAGATTTCAACGATCTTAACTGGTTCACTGTTTTACTTCGTATCTCTTATAATTGCAAATGTTTCATGAGAGTTATTTAATATCACTCAGCTGAGTATATATTGCAAGTAATGACTTCATCATCTTCCTGTGTTTGTAAAATAGCATTACATATACGTATGAGATAGGGATTCAGCCTACAGACCTCTTGCAGTGCCCTGAAGTCTACAGGTGGGGAATCGAGGCCAAAGCAAAACAACTGCTCCAGACTGAAAATGTTGAAATGGTGATGAAAAATGCATAATATGTTAGCCATCAGATTATAAAGATTCCCAGGTGGAATTTTTCCTCTTTGTTGTACATTAAATGGATGATGTGTTAAGCCCTGATTTTGGATCTGGTCTTGTTTCTGGGCTCATTGTTTTCCATGGTCAGCTTTGAGATCTTTGCAGTTAGTTGGTCATGGATAACTGGATTTCTCTTTAAGAGCATTTTCCCTACTTTACTTCTGTGAATATCCCTTCCCTGTTTTTGTAGAGTCAGGACTCTGAGGCCAGTTTCAGAATCATGACAGTCATAGCCACCACCACCACCAGCAGCCCTATGTTCATTTCCCAGGAGCTAAAAGAGGCTTCCCAATCTTAACCTTTACAATTTGTGGCAAGTTTAAGGAAAGGGAGATAGGATTTGTCCCTGTTCTGCAGTGGGAAAAACTGATGTGTGAATTCATACTGAATTAGTCTCTGATTTCTGTGTGTGTGTTGTATGACATGAATATAAGTTATTCTGCTTAAGATAGGTTGAGCAGGGTGTGGAAATCTAATAGGGTTATTTCATGAAGTTCCTTTATTTGGTTAAAAGAAATCACTTCCTATCTATTGAACACCATATTTTTCAGGCACTGACAAATAGACGTTGATTATCTCTAATCCTCCTGGTATTATGCAGAGTGGGTAATCACCCTGTTTTGTTTTGTTTTGTTTTGTTTTGATTTTGTTTTTGTTTTTTCTGAGACAGAATCTCGCTGTTGTCACCCAGGCTGGAGTTCAGTGACGCGATCTTGGCTCACTGCAAGCTCTGCCTCCTGGGTTCATGCCATTCTTCTGCCTCAGCCTCCCCAGTAGCTGGGAATACAGGTGCCCACCACCACACCCGGCTAATTTTTTGTACTTGTAGTAGAGACAGGATTTCACTGTGTTAGCCAGGATGGTCTCGATCTCCTGACTTCGTGATCTACCCGCCTCGGCCTCCCAACATCATGGGATTACAGGCGTGAACCACCGTACCTGGCCAGTAATCCTGTTTTATGTGAATAAACTGAGGCAGGCAGAGACTCCAAGTCACACAGACAAGCTAAGGCCTGGACTCAGATCCAGATTTGTGCAGTCTCCAACGCTGAAACATTTCTCTTACTGTATATCCCGCTTTCCTTGTTCTTAAACTAGCCTATGTAAAGAAATGATCATAGTTTGTTTAGTCTTACCTACCCTTTCAGCAAATGTTAAGTTAACACTATAGACAATATGGAGACAGTACAAATGGGGACATGAAAGGGTCAACATTTTTGTGAATATTTTTGGCTGGGTTAAGTTAAAATTGTAGACAATATGGAGACAGTATGAATAGGGACATGAAAGGGTCAACTTTTTAATGAATATTTTTGGCTTCCGTGTAGTATGTATTCATTTTTTTCTAAGGAACCTAGGCATATGGAATGTATTGACCTTCATGAGAATTTCTTGAGGCAGTATTTACCACAAACAATATTGCTGGATCATAGGATATATGCATACTAGGAACTGCATAATTTTACTGGGAACTGCACAGATAGTTGCCAACTTTATATCTCCACCAATACTGCATAATGCCTTTTTTTAAAAACAAATTTCCTGATTGTTGCCAACCTGATAAATGTTGATTATACCTAATGGTTTAATTTTGCCTTTTTCTGATTGCTAGTGAGGCTGAACATGTCTTCATTTACTTAATTTAATTTTCCTTTTCCATGAATTGTTGTTTTATGTCTTTAGCCTGCCCTTTATTTTCTGTTGGGTCTCTTGCCTTTTTCTTGTAAGAACTTCTTGAGGGAATTTTTGTAGTATCTCTTGTGTATTCTAGAAATTAATTCCTCTTTGACTTTAGACATTGTGAGTAACTTTCTTCTAGTGTGTCACTTTCCTAATAACTTTGTCTACGGTGCCTTTTAGTAATAGCAGCAATAAAATCTTTAGTTTTAATGTTGTTATTTCATCACTTTATACTATTATTATGGTCTGTGCGTTTTGAGTCAGTTAAGAAATCATCCCCTATTCTGGGCTCACAATATTGTCTCTCCTCATTTTTTTTTTATTAATTTCAAAGGTTTACTCTTATCATTTGGGTTTTTAAACCATTTGGAATTTGAGATACGAAGTATTAATCCAATTTTTATTTAAAAAATCTGATCATATTGTGAGCCACATTTCCCAGCACTATTTGCCAACTAATACATTCTTTCTCCACAGAGTTTTGGTGCTACCCCTAGGATGTAAGTGCATATATATAGAGGTCTCTTTCTGAGATCTCTGTTTGGTTCCAGTTGACTTAATTGTATGTTCTTGGGCCTTTGATACATTGTTTTATTTATTTTTTCTTTAACTTTTATTTTAAGTTTCGAGGTACAAGTGCAGGTTTGTTACAAAGGTAAACTTGGGTCATGGGGGTTTGTTATACAGATTATTTTATCACCCAGGTATTAAACCTAGTACTCATTAGTTATTTTTCCTGATCCTCTTCCTCCTCCACTCTCCAAAAGGCCCCACTGTGTGTTATTTCCCTCTGTGTGTCCATGTGTTCTCATCATTTAGCTCCCACTTATAAGTGAGAACATGTGGTATTCGGTTTTCTGTTCCTGTGTTAGTTTGCAAAGGATAATGGCCTCCCACTCCATCCAAGTCCCTGCAGAGGACATGATCTCGTTCTTTTTTATGAATTTTTTATGTTCTTTTTTATTAAGGAATACATAGTATTCCTTAGTGTATATGTACCTCATTTCCTTTATCCAGCCTGTCATTGATGGACATTTAGGTTGACTCCATTTCTTTGCTATTGGATACACTGTTTTAATTGTTGCATGTATCTTTATATAACATGATCTTATTAGCATGACTTCTTCTTACATGTACATTTATATAACTTGACCTTATTGTTATGATTGATACATTAATACAAATTTAAAAGTTCAAGACTTTAAGATTATTTTGAGGCAGATTCCTTGCCCTTATTTGCATGTGTTAACTTTTTGCAACATTTCTAAAAACACATTTTCTAAAAACACATTTCTAAAAGACACATTTTTCTAGAAATGTGTGGACCTGTCTAGGAGTATTGTTTTTTACTTACTTGGTAACATAATTTTAATATTGCTGACATTACATTTTCTTCTGTGTGTGTGTGTGTTGTTTTTTTTTTTTTTTTTGTCTTGTCTTTTCTTCCCTTCTTTTGTTAGCAGTTATGACTCCCTTTCATACTTGGTCATCTGTGTAAGACAGTGGTGTCTCACTTCAAAGGCTTGTCCTCCTCTATTGCTCTGTATGTGCCTATAGAGCTATGATGTACATTCCTGGTATGGCTTTAGAATGAATGTTTTATGAGTGTGATGCTGTACTGACTGCATGGGTGAATACTTTTGAACGTCTCTTAATTATAGATGTCTCTTTATTATTGGGACAACTTTGTCAGTTTCAGCTTGATTTTCTCCAAGTTTACTTCACTCTAATCTTCTCAGTTTAGTGGGTCTTATTCTTCCCCCTGTCTGCAATTTATGTCACACTGAATGCTAGGTCAGTTTATTTGATAAGTGGGTGTTTGTGTGCCTGTGCAGAGTACAATGTATTTTCCCCTTATTTTTTATTTTTTATTTTTTTTGAGATGAGAGTCTTGCTGTGTTGCTCAGGCTGGAGTGCAATGGCACGATCTTGGCTCACTGCAACCTCTGCCTCCTGGGTTCAGGTGATTCTCCTGTCTCAGCCTCCCGAGTAGCTGGGATTACAGGTGCACACCACCATGTTCAGCTAATTTTTTGTATTTTAGTAGAGACGGAGTTTCACCATGTTGCCCAGGCTGGTCTCGAACTTCTGAGCTCAGGCAATCTGCCTGTCTCGGCCTCCCAAAGTGCTAGGATTAGAGGCATGAGCCACCACGACCGGCATCACCTTGGTTTTTAAAATGTGATGAAACCATGTTGTGTACATAGCATGGCATATTATTATAAATAAATTTGAAATCATGATGGGGACAAATTTAGGTCTCAAAATAGATATTGTGTGACAAGGTTAGGCTAAGACAAAGATGTTAACCTTGGCCAATAGTTACAGGATTACATAGATAATAGCTGTATTTTTTCTTTTTAGTGTCTGTAGTCCTTCAGGTGCTTTATGGACACAGGAGAGAGTTGCAGTCTTTTTAGTTAACTGCTGAGATTTACCAAGCTTGCACAAAGTCTGATAAAATCATAATATAGAATGTTCTAGGGTCCAAAACCTGCTGAGACGGATAAGACTGGTATCTGTGGGCCGTTGGAATTGTTCTCCTATTGTTCTTTAAATGGGATTTATTAGGTATTCTTTTGAGTTTGATTATAACAGCCCTAGCTAGTGACCTTACTAAACTTACATGCTCATTAGAGGACTTTATCAGTATGGAAGTTCTCCATTTCTCATTCAGATTCCTCTGTGCTCCCCTTAGCAGCTGTCCTACGAGCCTTCCCTCTTATTCAATTATTGTAATGTAATTGGCAGCCAAACTACTTCATCCTTTCAACAGGAGACATTTGCTGAGCTCCAAATTATTAAATCTTAGTCCCCGCCCCTCCCTGTCATCCCCCACCTCCTGTGTACCGGTCATTTTGTTAAGTTCTGAGGATGCAATGTGAGTATCAAATGGTGCCTAACCTCTGAAGATAGACTCATAAACCACTAACTGGAACTTTTTTTTTGTTTTTTGAGACGGAATCTCACTCTGTCACCCAGGCTGGAGTGCAGTGGCGCAATCTCAGCTCACTGCAAGCTCCACCTCCCGGGTTCACACCATTCTCCTTCCTCAGCCTCCCAAGTAGCTGGGACTACAGGTGCCTACCCCCATGCCTGCTAAATTTGTTTGTTTGTTTGTTTGTATTTTTAGTAGAGATGGGGTTTCACTATGTTAGCCAGGATAGTCTCGATCTCCTGACCTCGTGATCCACCCACCTCGGCCTCCCAAAGTGCCAGGATTACAGGCGTGAGCCACCGCGCCTGGCCCTGGAACTTAACTTTTTTATAACTTAAGGCACTTTTTAGCAATATATTGTGATGATGATGATAGAGAGTAGGGCACATAGGAGGGAGTGATTTGTTCGTTCTTGTTTGCGAGGAAGGAAATCCTGAAGGAGGTGATTTTGGTGCTGAATATTGAGAGGCTGAGATCATTTACCAGGCTGAGGTGGAGAAAGGACAGACAGAGTAAACAGCCCAGGTTCAGAGCCCCAAAGAGCTCAGTGAGTGCGGAACGTGAACTATGAGTGAATGGAGAGCCAAGCGATGGTGGTGCAGAGGGGAGAAGAGGCCAGAGGTGCCTACTGGCTTGGATTCTTGGTCAAATCCATGTCTAGGGTCGTGCATGTCATTTCTGGAAGTGTGAACTTTATCCTAACAGCATTGTGGAGTCATTAAAGGTAAAATAAATGTTCTAGTCACTGTCTTCAGATATGTGAAAAGAAAGCAGGGAGCAGTCTAGTGGCTGCTGTAGTAATCCAGGCAGACATCATGAGGCCCCAAACTAAGGTGATGAAGGTGAGAAAGGAAAGGAGAGACTGGATTGGAGAAATGCTTAGGAGAAATAACTAGTTACTGATTAGATGGAAAGTAGGAAGGGAGTAAGAGAAAGGAAAAAGATAATTCTTGATTCTTCTGGTTTGAATGACTCACTGTCTGAAGGTGTCATTAGTAAGGATGGAAAACATAAGTTGGGGGACAATCGTGAGTTCAAGTGGAAGTGGAGTTGGGGTGTCGGTGGGGCATTCTTTTGATCTTCAGAGGCCTGAGCCCCAGTAGAGAAGTGAGGGCTGGAGACAGTTACTGAATTGACTAGGATTGATCGTGGTAGCCATAAATGTCGTTGAGACTCCACAGGGATGGCCAAAGGATCAAAGACTGAGCAGACAAAAGAAGAGGAAAATCTGAAAACAAAGTGACGACATTGAGTCCCAGGTGCTTTTGGTTTGTTTGTTTTTATATATTATATAATTCTTGCAACAATCTCCCATGAAATAATTATGTTATTGTCTTTTACAGACAGGGTGTCTAAACCTCAGGTGAGCAACTTGCCACGCTGCCCAGAGAGTAGATAGGGAAAAGCTGTTAGGTCCTGTCAGGGCACAAGAAGATCCGGTAGAGTGAAGATTGAATATAGGAGATTGGATCTGACAGCGAGGTATTCAGTACCCACTGAATCAGAGGAGCTCTAAAGCCCTAACACTGGATTGTCACCGGTGAGGAAAGAGGAGGAGTTGAGAAGTGGGGGCAGCAAATGGAGAGTGAGTGAGAGAGCACAGGCAGGAGAGCGAGCAGACGCACGCGGGTGTGTACACGTTTGTCTGCAAGGAATTGTGTGTATGTGTGTGATAGTGACTAGAGCTTAGAAGAGGAAATCACTAATGGAGTAAAGTTCAAGAAAAGATAGCGGGGCCAAGTTCTAGAGCACAAGCATGCTCAAAGGGGTTGTTACAAAAGGGAATTGGGATGTTTCATCCATTGGGACAGGAGAAGACAAGGAAGAGATATATGTGGCTGTAGGTGAATATGCAAGTGGTTGGGAAAGAAGTTGAGAAAGTTTGTTCCTGATGGCTTGGATATTTTCAGTAAAGGAGGCGATGAAATCTGCTGCGAGTGGGGGGCCTTGAGAAGACAGCTGGAAGTTAGTAACAGTTACCTTTGTAAAAGGAGCCCCAGTGCTTTAGGATGAGTGATAGCTGTGCATCATTGAAGGCCCAGTTGGGGTTTTGTCATTGGTGGTTAGGTGCTGATGGAGGATTTTTTTTTTTTTTCTGTTTGATAGAGTGCTGTAATATGAACAGCATGAATGACCTTTTAAAATAGATTGCACAGGCCTTGCCTGAAACATTAAGTTTGGATGGTGATTTAAAGATCGGACGGGAGGAGAGAAGGAGCAGCAGACTGAACGAATGTTAGGGAACTTGAGTTCTAGTCCTAGTTCTTCCATTTAATGGAAGATGGGGAGTTCTTCCTCCTCATCTTTCAATGGAGGAAGTTGCATTTAATGTCCTCTGAAGTCTCCTGTAAATCTCAGAACTGCTGAGATTAGCACATTATTAGACAAAAATGAATGGAGAAGAGAGTAAGAGCAGCTAGAGTCCTATCACTTACCATTTATGGGTTCTTCTGATAGCAGCACTAATCCCAGAGCCTTTGGGAAGTTGACAGCATGAAAGCAGGACAACTTTCAGATAACCGTACCCAGATGTCTGCAGTTGTGTCTGTGAATGGCAATGGGAGAGGGGCAGCAAGTCAGAAGAGGGGAAGGACAGGAGCATGAAGCTGTGATGGGATTTGTGCATGAGGTAGACTGTGTGGATTTACCCTGTGCCCCTCCTGCTGAATGCCACGGTTCCCTGAGGAATCACTGGTAGCAGATAATTTAGTCATTTCATAAGAGGAGGTGATGCTCTTTGCATTCATCTCTATGTTGTTTCTCTGGTTGTGTTTTCTTTTTTTTCTAGGCTGATTTCTCTCTCTTAGTTAAAAGTGTGGTATTGTAGAAGAGAATCGAACAGTTGGAGAAGGCTAAGTATTCACAGGATCTTAAGAGTCCTTTCTCCTTTCCGCTTCCATCACTGCACCTTGAATGTCTTTGCCTATAGATTTTGGAGGATTTCATCACTCTTCTGAGTTGGCTATATTCTTCCTCTGGAAGGTGTACTTATTCTTCAAAGCCATTTAACTGTCTGAGCCCCCTTTTAAGAACAGGGATAACATCTTAAAGCCCTCAAGGTGTGGTTAGCATTAAAAAGTGAATCCAGTCAGATGAGTGGCTCCAGAGATTATTGTAATAATTTAACAAGCCTAAGCAGGTGATAGGACACTCCTTTGTAAATTAAGCCTCTAATCTTTCTTTATACTCACGGAGATTTGAGAGAAACCTGGGAATTTCCTTTTCCCCCATTAAGCTATTACACAACTTAATGCTTGGAAAATTCTTCACAGGAAAAAACAGGGTGTAACAGTTTTTGTGAGGCATCTTTTAAAAATTCACCCTTTTAGCTGAAGTCTGAGAATACAATTCCCTCTCCACCCCCTTGCTCTAGTTTCTTTCTGAAAGTCTTAATTTCTCCATATAATTAAATACTCTTCAAAGTGAAAATAGTTAAAAAAAAATTAAAACCACTTAAACTGAAAGTTAAAACATTGTTCATAAATGTGTTCTTCCATTTCCTGAGAAACAACAGGAAAGATTTGCTTTCTCAAAATAAACTAAGTAGCCTAACTATGAAGTCAGACCAATAGAGATCAAAGATTCATGCATCATCACACAATGGGAAATTTTTAGTCATTTTTCTAACCACAAAAATAAGTCTAATGCTAGTTTTGGGGGTTTGTTTTGTTTTGTTGCCTGTGGCATCAAGATATGTATGTATAATTCAGAATGTACCTTTGACATGTTTGAAATTGACTTAGCCTAATGTGACTGACTAGTGTGTCTGAAAGAGCCCATTTTCAAGATATATTTGATGAGTGTGGGCATGCTACATATGCAGCAATGGAAAATAGCCTTCTTGGGCATTACATTTAGGAAGAATATAGAAAACCAGCTGACTTTTTGTATCTGTTTAGCATCTAAAATTAAAATTAAACTTGCTAGATCAGTAAATAATTGCATAGCTATGTTAGTAGCAAAAGTTTAGCAGCTCATGTTGAACACTGAACCATATTGAAAAAGGCATCTGCTACAGTAATCTCACGCGCGCGCGCGCACACACACACACACACTCAGGTAGGAATAACAGCATTTATTAATATTTCTCTATCTCCAGAAATAACATATGAGAGGTTATTTCAAAGAAAAAAAGTAAATGCTCTTATGGTTGGCAGATTTTTATTTGTGGGATACAAGCAAGATGAGGGAGCAGTACATGCATGCAGTATTCATCTATCATTAATTTGTGTCAACTAATGTGATTCTATATTCCTCAAATGGTGTAAAATAGGTCAACATTTTGTCTTTCACAAAAAGATAGAAAATCAGATCTCCAATTTACTGCTGTGATCTCAGCTTCCTTTTCAAATCCCTTAGGTGTTTTAAACCTAAGTCTTTATATTTAAAATGGGTCTCTTGTAGACAGTATATATTTGGGTCTTGTTTTCTTTATCTGCTCTGACAATCTGTGTCTTTTAATTGGGATGTTTAGGTAATTTACATGTAAAGTGGTTATTGAAATAGTTGGATTAATATCCACCATGCTCGTACCTGTTTTCTATTCATTGCATATGCTGTGTTTCTCCCCCAACTTTACTGCCTACTGTGGTTTTAACATTTTATATAGTTCCATTTTATCTCCTCTTTTAGCGTATCAATTATACTTTCTTTTTAAAAAGATTTTACCCTAGAGTTTATAATTGATTTTAGGTTCTTAAAACGAAAAAATACCCCAAAACATATGTATGTGTATGCATAGAAAAAAATTTGAAGGCTTTACAACAAGACATTAAGAATAATTATCAGGGCCAGGCACAGTGGCTCACGCCTGTAATCCCAGCATTGTGGGAGGTGAGGCAGGTGAATCACCTGAGGTCAGGAGTTCAAGACCAGTCTGACCAACATGGAGAAACCCCATCTCTACTAAAAAATACAAAATTAGCTGGATGTGGTTGCGCATGCCTGTAATCCCAGTTACTCGGGAGGCTGAGGCAGGAGAATCGCTTGAACCTGGGAGATGGAGGTTGTGGTGAGCTGAGATCACATCTCTGCATTCTAGCCTGGGCAACAAGAGCGAAGCTCTATCTCAAAAAAAAAAAAATAATAATTATTATTATCTCTGGGTGGTAAGATTATAGATGATTTTGACTTTTTATAATTTTCTGTATTATCTGATTTAAAAAAAAAAATAACAAGCAGGTATTTTATAATCAGAAACAACGAAGTTCTTTCCATTTTGATGAGAAAGAAAGAGGTAAATCACAGCAAAATAAGCTGAAAATCTGTGGTTCTAAAATGTATACTCTCTCTCTGCTTCCATCTTGAGATAAGCACATTATCCCATAATAACCTGCACTCCACTGGTGGGAAAAAGGAAAGGGTTGACTGCTGTTAAGCTAGCATTGGGAAGGTTGTCAGCCCCTGTCCTATACCTTCTGTGCCTACACAATGAAAATTGGATCCTCAGAATGACTTGGAATCAGCCCACCCTGTGGTTTGACATAAAGTTTTCTACATATGCAAAGTTAACCAGGCCCCACTATTTCTGAATTTTTTTTTTTTTTTTTTTTGCCTCTTCACTATATTTCAAAAAATAATGAGTAGAATTAGAGCACTTGAAAACCACTTTAAAGTATAACCTTTACCAGGCATGGTGGCACACGCCTGTAATCACAACACTTTGAGAGGCCAAGGTGGGTGTTCGAGACCAGCCTGGCCAACATGTTGAAACCCTGTCTTTACTAAAAATACAAAAATTAGCCAGGCGTGGTAGCAGGCGCCTGTAGTCCCAGCTACTCAGGAGGCTGAGGCAGGAGAATCGCTTGAACCAGCGAGGCAGAGGTTGCCGTGAGCCGAGATCATGCCACTGCATTCCAGCCTGAGCGACAAGAGTGAAGCTCCATCTCACAAAAAAGTATAGCTTTCCGTGACAACTTTATAATACATTGTTTGTTTGTTGTTATGATATCTTTCCTTTTGGGTGAGGTGGAGAGAGGATGTCACGTAGTGTCTGTGGTAATAGGTGAAGAGATTATAGCTAATGTGAGGCTGTTGGTCCATCTGGATTTCAGGAAACTCACCTCCCCACCTTGTGGAATATTAGAGAAAATTACCATTACTGTTCTCATTATGTTAATTATATCTTCTGAAGTTTTAGAGGTTTACATATAAACCAAACCCAAATTAAGGTTTAAGAAAGCGGCATGGCAGCCAGGCACGGTGGCTCACGCCTGTAATCCCAGCACTTTGGGAGGCTGAGGCAGGCAGATCACGAGGTCAGGAGATCGAGACCATTCTGGCCAACATGGTGAAACCCCGTCTCTACTAAAAATACAAAAAATTAGCCAGGCATAGTGGCGGGCGCCTGTAGTCAGAGCTACTCGGGAGGCTGAGGCAGGAGAATGGCATGAATCCGGGAGACGGAGCTTGCAGTGAGCGGAGATCGTGCCACTGCACTCCAACCTGGGCGACAGAGCGAGAGACTCCATGTCTTAGTGTAAACAGATGAAATGTTAATTTCTTTAAAAATTGTTTTAGTACTAATGGACCTCGCAGGTGTTTTCAAGGAATTTATAAGCTTTGTAAATATAATTTTAGTAGCCTGTAAAATTTGGACTTTTGTTGTTGTTGTTGTTACTTACCTGCTGCATTAAAGCGAACAAATGACAAGTGAAATTTTTTTGAGTCTTCTGAGAGAAGGAAGTTTTTAAAAGCAAACACCTTTTTCTGTACTTCCAGGTGAAAAATTATAGGCCTCCATTTTAATATAGCTTATTATTAGAACAAGGAAATTTCATTTAAGACAAGAAATGAAGTCAGAGTTATATTCTGTTTAAAACTAATAGAATTAAGCATTTTGACATAAATAAAATACTTAGAAAACTTAAAAAACAAGTGTGAAAAGAATTCATTCACAATACACTGATTATTACAGCTATGTTAAAGTCTACAAATATTGAACACAAAATATAAACAATTGTTATTTAAGGGATTATAAGTAAATTTAATAAATTTTCTTTACAATAGTTTTGAGGTGAGGTGTAAGAAGTAGAGGGGTCAGAAATCAAATTTCTGGGATGCTTATTAAGATAAGCTCGAAATGTAATTGAATTTTAAAATTTGTATTATAAGTCATAATAGTAGACTATTTGGTAGATGTGAGGAGTAATGGTAGGTAATAGCAAAGCTACGTAATTTGACTCTTTTTTTTTTTTAAAACTCATTTTCAAATGAGAGACTGTATACATGGAGATAGTAGTGTCAAACAATGATAAAAATTCTGGGAGTTGTTACTATATTAACACACTTATCTAAGCATTTACCTATGTTGGCCTTGGGGCCTTTGACTTGCTGACATTGGACCCTTCCCTCTGTTTTTAACTTGTGGAAATTGTCATTATAACATCTGTCCGCCTCTTTGTTCCTCAGGTATAGCTGTGAAAATACTTGAGTGAGAAATGGTTTGGGGTTAAGGATTGTGAATGGGAGGAAGAAATAATCCTCTCATTATTTTCAATACAGGGAAAGAGGATTATTTGTAACCCTGAGCTTTTACCCCAAAAGAACATAAAGTATAATAGGTGATCTTTGCTTTTATAAATGTGAACCATAATAACTACTCTTGGGAAAGGATTGGTAGGCCCTATTTTCTACTTACCTTTTCATCCATTTATTTCATGATAATTCCTCTGTTTCCTAATCATTTGCTCTTTGAAAAAAGTGAGAGCTTATGATCAGTCCTGCACGGAAGCCAGTACATGATGTACATATTAGAGCAGTGCATTGACGAAGAGGCTGCCTTCCATTTTGTGCTTCCAAGAGGTGGTTTGTAAACAGGAAAGTGAAAATTCTCAAATGACAAAAATTACTTTGAAGTAAGTGTCTCTGCCTCTTTTAGAATTTAATTCTAGATGAAGAATCAGTATATTTTAGAGGGCAGTAACAATAAGACCAAAAAGCAACGTTTTTACAGCAGTCTCAGAATATCTATTTGCCAAGTGTTATTTCCACTTTATGGATGGGGCCTAAAAGCCAGATAGTTTGTTTGACTTGAAGGTCACTGGTTAGATGAGCCTCTTATTACTAAGTAAGTCTTCACCAGTGCTGAGCAAGAAAGCTTACAGATCTCCTACTTAAGGCAGGCTTATATCTGAACCATTCCAAGATAAAGAAAATGTACAATTTAAGCTTTTCTGGAAGAAAGGAAAACCTCGACACTTTCTGATCTCTCTCAGATCAATAGCATTTCAAACTAAATCTTTTATGTGAAAAGTTAATTAAGGCAACTCTGATTCCTTTCTTAACAGAAATGGTTTTACATCATCCTCCATGAAGGAACTAACCAAAGACAGGCCCACCTTCTTCCTTCTCCTTAGTAAGTTTATTGATCCCAGGGCTCTTTACTCTTATAAGTCCAATGTAAAAATATACATGCAGCCAGGCACAGTGGCTCACGCCTGTAATCCTAGCGCTTTGTGAGGCCAAGGCAGGTGGACCACGAGGTCGAGAGATTGAGACCATCCTGGTCAACATGGTGAAACCCTGTCTCTACTAAAAATGCAAAAATTAGCTGAGCTTGGTGGTGCGTGGCTGTAATCAAAGCTACTTAGGAGGCTGAGGCAGGAGAATAGCTTGAACCCGGGAGGTGGAGGTTGCAGTGAGCCAAGATCGCGCCACTGCACTCCAGCTTGGTGATAGAGCAAGACTCCATCTGAAAAAACAAACAAATAAACAAACGCATTTTGTACATATTTTTAAGATTTTCCTTGAAATTCTTTTTAACATTCTCCATTCCCCCTTTTAAAGTTACTTAGAAGGGCTGTTATAGGAAACCTCATTTGCTGCAGATCTGATAATCTTCTGGGATAAAGATAGGTAGAAGTTGCAGAGAGACATACTTTAGGTTAATACAAGGAGCAAATCAACTTCAAAGCCATGCAGAGCTGGACTGAATTGCTGGGTGCTGTCCAGGGCCTTAGTATCAAGGGCACTTTTGAGAGTCTGTCCATCCTTGGCCAAGGGACTAGAGAGATTTGAAAGTTCATGGGAGGGTGGGGCAGAGATGCTCTCTAAGGTTACACAGTGTGTCCATACCATTCAGTCACAAGCTTTGTGCTAGAAAAGCCCATGCTTAAATACCACCTCTGCCCCCTACTAACTGTGTGACCCTAGGAAAGTAAGCTAAATTCACTAAGCCTCAGTTTCCCCCTCTTTAAAATGAGGTCAAAATAAGAGGATTATCGTGTGACTTTAACATATGTAAGGCACTTGGTTTAGTTATTCCTTCCCACTGACTGTGTGATTCTATAGTTTTTCATTCTGTGCTTTTTTTCGTTTCTTTCTTTCTTCTTTTCCTGCTCTCCAGTTCATTCATTGTAGAGCCATTAATGGTTTTTTCACCTTGTATTGTCCTCTTCTTTATTAATACCTGTGCCTTAGGGCCTTCTAGTGGTGCCCAGGGATTCCCTGAGCTCCTTTGGTAGCATCACTGTCCATGTCGCATATCTGGACAAGTCAGCGAAGAGGTATTGGTCCTCTGTATCCTTTGGACTTGGCATATGGGCATCCCTGAAGACTTTTACAAAGCCAAGGTTCATTGCTACTTTAACTTTCCTGTGATGTGTACTATAACATGTTCTGCTCCATGAAAGCATCAGATAGCAGTTGGATATAGATGGAGAAAAAGAGTTTGTACAGGGACTTATAGATGTAGAAATCTATGCTGGTAACATTTATTTTTTCTTCATTTAAGTTTCTGTTTTTGGAGCCAGGCTTCTAATTACAAATAATTGTGTTTGACAGAGAAGAAGAATATCAGATGCAGAAGGGCCAGAATGATTCATAGTCTTTAAGGGGAACATTTAACATAACTTTGGGGAATAGCTATAGATACTAAAGGGGCAACATAAAACATTTATTCATTACAAAGTGTATGAAGACTCTCTTGTTTGGCAGAGTGATGTCATTTAGAAAAGTGGTAGAATCTCATTCATACACACTTCATGACTAAAAGAGCTGGTTATACCATTAGATCATTAGAGCTAGAAGGAGCCTTTCAGGTCACTCTATGCAGTGATTTTCTTCTATTAATAATAAAATGGAGATCAGAAAAGTGAAGTAACTTTTTCCTTGAAACATAACTCTTGATACTAAAAAAGGCAAGGCAGGGAGATGTGGGCCCTAACTTTGTTGTTATTTTCTTACATCTAGTGTACCACCATGACTCCAGCCTCTGGACCTGGGAGTCATTTTGTTGTAGCTCAAAGAAGGCTATATATATACCCTGTTAGCTCGTACTGCTTACTAAGGTGTTAGTGAAAAAGTTTTTGTTCTTCATAAGAGATCCGCCTTTTGTCCATGTTAAATGCAGTTATGAAATTTTTGGTTTATTTGATTGCTCTAGGTTAGGAATGGTTGAAGTAGGCAAATCTTTGGACAGTTTAGTTCTCCTGTGTTTAGCACTTTTTGTATTTCTTCTGTGCTGGATGTATTTATGTTTTTCAGTCTTCCTGTGAATTAACTCTAGGAGATGGGTATAACTGTATCCATTTTTGTCAGATGATAAAATGAGGCTTGAAGTGCTAAAACAACTTGTTCCAGGTTATACAGCTTATAAACTGGAACTGGATCCCAGGTGAGTTTTCCAGAGCACATGTTCATAATTGCTGTCCTTTTTTTTTTATGTTTCCTGCTTCCCTTAGTACCTGAGTAATGGGGGAATAGGATGTGGAATTGAAGATTTTACTGTAGCAAATGATCCAAGGAAGATCATCTGGGTTGATCCCTTGACTTCTAGCAGATAGGGTGTTTTCTCCCATGATTTCATGGATGAGATGTTCAAGGCCTTGTTTTTATTTATTTTTTGGTTTTGCTATTTCAAAATAAAAAGACTTTTAGTTCTTTGTTATTATAAAAGTAATAAATTCTCATGTAAAGAAAATATAGGAAATAAGGAGAATTAAAAATGACCTTTGCAGTTCCCTAGTCAGATGATGAAGTGTGGATTCAGATAGCTGTACCCCTCACTAACTGTTTGACTGTGGGCAAGTTTTATAGCATTTTCATGCTTCAGTTCCCTGTATGTAAAACAAGAATAATAATAGTGCCTGCCTTTTATAGTTGTTATGAGGATTACATGGGCTCTTATTTGTGAAGCATTTAGAACAATGACTGGCACATAGCAAGTGCAGCACAAGCGTTGGTTGGATAAAATAAAGGGCTGCCCATGTAGATAGTCTTCTGGTCCGTGGTCCCTGGAGGAAGAGGCAGAGACAGACCCAAAATGTAGATCCTGCAGTACACAAGTAGGCAATGGACTGAGCTGTGTGTTGAAGCAGAGGCAGGGGAAGGTGGCCTGGGAACCTCAGTTTCTATTTGCCTCCTTAGTGATGCTGATAACCTGGAATATTAATAAACTTCTGTCCCTCACTTTCAAGATGCTAAAAATGATTGTGCTTCTTTTTTTTTCCTCCTAGCTTTCAGAGAGCCCCTGGAAACTAAGCCTGTTTATTTGAGATTTTTCTGTTGCAGGGTAGGCCAGACATGAATTTCCTTTCATGTGATATTTTCTGTGGTCTGTGTTAGTTTAGTTCTTCCTTTGTTTTCTTGTGCTTTGGTGTGAAGAAAGAAGATGCCCTGTTTATAAAGCCTTGGTGTCTTTCATGTATCATGCATTCTTAAACTAATTCCAGTTGCTCTGACCCTTTGAGATTTTAAAATTGCTTTGTTCCGGTTTTTAAGTACTTTTGAAATATTAAAAATGTTCATGAGAGAGTGGGTCATGGGAAAAATTTCCCAGGGTTGTTTGTTCTTAGAAAATGGTGAATTTGCATGGAGAGGTTTTTTGCTGCGTTAAATTCTGCCAGGTGCAGTGGTCACTTGAACTTGAGTCTGATTCTTTTGATATTTAAATCCCTGTTTTTATGGCATAAAGTGCAGAGCTGGAACCTCTTAAAACTAAATGCCTGCTATGTTGAGCTTTTACCCCATTGTCCCATCAAAGAAAGGTCTTAAGTAGTACTTGGGTTTGCATTGAGGCACCATGTCCATAGTGAGGATCAAAGGATTCATCTGTTCTGTTTTTTGTCTTTGAACCAAGACTTTCCAAAAAGAGCATAGACTTGTTGTGGATATTGCCGCCTCTGGGTGTGAGTGGTTATGCAAGTCAGTAGTATTTTTGTTTTTGTTTTTTAAAAACTGTTCATCATAGATGCAGAGGTAAGAAATTGCAAGAAAAACAAAAACACTTTTTCAAACTTGTACAAAGTAGTCTTGAATGCAGGTGGTCCTCAGTTTACAAGGATTTGTAATTCTTCCGTCATCTTATGAAAGACACCGCTATCCAACAGTTACCATTTGAACATTTTCTAGAATGTATCCTTCTCATTTAACTCCCAGATATAATGAATTACCAAGCCCTCTCAATTCTATCTTAATTTTATCTGGTATCTCTTGACTGTCTCCTGTGTGCTGCTGCAGTCCACAGCTCCAGCTGTAGCCCCCATCATGTCTTGCCTGGACTGCTGCAGCTGCGTCTGAACTCCAGTGCTCTCTATACATTGGAACCTTATGTCATTGACCTCCTTAATACCATCCAGTGACTTCTCATTGTCCTTGGAAGTCTTTAATAAGCAGTTAAAATCCAGAATCCTTAAGACGTCGAGACCTTGCCCCAGGAAACCTCAGCCTCCATCTCTAGTCTAGAGCACTAGCCTTACCTCTCCCCCACCCCTCACCATCTTCCAGATACAAAAAACTTCTTTCTGTACTTCTTATTGGCCAAATTTTCATGACAACAAGCCTTGACTACAGGGTATGTCTGATGCCTAGCACACTCTTTCCCCTTCTGCTCCTTCACTTTTGTTTGGCTAACTCCTGTGTTTTCTTTTGGTCTTGGTGTCCTTCCAGAAGCTCTGTCTAACCCTTAAACTGGATTAGGTCCCCTTGCTGTTTCCATGGAACATTTTACATCTACAGCATTTCAGTTATTACATTGATCTGCCTTTTCTAATAGATTTCAAGTCCCATAAGCGCATAAATATGTCTATCTTGTTTCCCACGGTATCCCAATACCCAGCACACAGTAGGATCTCAAGTGTTTTTGAATGAATGAGTATGGTCCAGATCATTCCCATATTATTACTTGTAGTAGTGCTTAGCACACAACCTATGAATGAATTTCATTCCTTTAAAGGGAGTTTTCAAAAACCATTTTTGTTGACTTGACTTTGCTTAATTGTACTCAATATATATAAACATGAAATAATATATATACTTTCTGTGCTTATAGTCCTTATAAAATTATTAAAACATTTTAAAATCACAAATACAAATAACATTTTAAAACCATTAAAATTTAAATTAATAAGATGAATGCTTTTTTGCCAAAGCTAAATCACTTATGTTGACTTTTTAAAATATAAAATTGTTGCATTGGGTCCAAATGTGTACTTAATGCATATGAGTCTTTTGACTGATAGTAGTAATGCAGAGAATACTTATTTGCATAAATAAGTTATTCAGAAGCACATTATGAACTTGAAGACCTTGCTTGCTAGCTCAGGACTATCAGAACTTATCAGACCATAAGTCTGCCAGTGAATAGTTCTTTAGTTACAATTTTAATGGTTTTAATGACTTACAACTTTTTTGTTAGAGCTGTAAATGTCCTGTTCATTCAAAGTTCATTCAAAGATGATGTTACCATTTCAGAATTACTGACATCAACTCCAAATATATACCTAATTCAACTATTGGCAGAATCAGGAACAGGAATATGTTTGTAAATTTTAGTTCTTACAGATACGGAAAATTTGTAAGGTTTTCAGCATGCAGCCAAGTGTCAGACTGTTGAAGGAAGTCAGTAGATTATAGGAATGACTCATTCAGATTATTCTGAAAACAACTTAAACAGAACTCTTTGTTTTCATTGCCTCCTCTTTATAATTTTTGAGCTGCTAAAACAAAACCTTTGCTCTACAATACCTTCATGTGTAGCACATACCTTCATGTCATTTGACCTTCCCTTGGTGTGTTTCTGTGGATTATGTGTCAAGTCTGCCTCTGTCCTTTCCTCATCAGCCTGAAGCAGTTATTATAATACATTCCTTCACTGTTTGTCATTTTATGGTGCCATGAAATCAAAGTCTTGCTCAATGACAGTCTTAAATTACATTTTACCATTGCCGTGTGTGCTTATCAGCACCCCAGGAGTACTAATCGGTGATGAGGAATGCTCGGTGATGTGGCAATTATAAATACACACCTGGGCATGGTATTGCTAAGGGGGTCATTCAGATGGTCCAGTGTGCATTTATATCAGTTTCCTTTAGATTAACACTGAGATGAAAACACAAATTGAAAGATTATTCTGGAGAAGTCATAAACTCTTGAATGTATCAGTAGTTTTTTAGAGATCCTCAGACCCCTGTTTGAGAACACTTACTTACAGCTCTCATAGCAGACTGTGTACAAAAATACAGCCAGATTATTGTGTTTCTGTAAGTGTTCTGGCTTCTGTAGGCCATTCCTTTAGTTCTGTACTTTTCGTTAGCCTTCAAGCCTATCCCTACATCTTACAAAACCCCTTCTTGGTGAGAGGAATGTCAAGCTTTGTTTTCTGGTCTCATAAAGGCCCAATAGGCTCTCTGTTGGGGTCTCTCTCTGGCTATTTCTGGTTACCTAGGTAACCCTGCAGCCCTGCCCCTCAGGAGCATGGAGAATACACACCTGTTAAAGAGGGAATGTAGAGAGCAGGACAGCAAGGACAGTTAAGGGCAGCATGAGAATTTCAAGTATATCAATCAGATAGATCCTTATACTTAACATTAAAAGGAAAAATCGGTGTGTTATGGACCCCAAAGTTCAAGGTGTTTTATTAAGCCAAACATCAGGGTAGCAAGTCACTTAGTATTTGCATATAGTTTTTAACTGTTTTATTGAGATATAATGCATATACCATACAAGTGTCCCACTTAGTGTGTATAATCCAACAGTGTTTATAGTACATTTAGAGTCGTGTGACCATTACCACATCAATTTTAGAACATTTTATCACCTGAAAAGAGACTCTGTCCCCAGTAAACATCATTCTCCACCCTTTTCAATCCCACCAACCCCTGACCAACATTATCTGTAGTTTTGCCTATTAAGGACATTTAGAATAAATGAAATAATACAAATGTACTTTTTCATAAATTACGTAGTCACTTTTTAACTTTATTCTCTCATATTTTTAAGGTTCAGCTACATTGTAGCATGTGTCAGTATTTCATTTCTTTTTATTGCCGGATCATATCCCATTGTATAAATATGCCAGATTTTTAAAGTATACCATTCTGTAATGTTAAATGTATTCACATTATTTTAAAACAGATCTCTGAGACTTTTTCATCTTACAAAACTGAAGCTATATACACCACATTTTATTTACCCATTCTCATAGATTGGGTTGTTTTCCACATTTGGGCGGTTGTGTATAATACTGCTGTGAACATTTGTGTGCCCGTTTTTAGGTGGAGACATATTTTCATTCTTCTTGTGTGTATTCTGCCTAGAAGTGGAATTGAAAGACTAGTCATCTGGTTATTCTTTAACATTGTGAGGAACTGCCAAGCTGTTTTCCGAAGTGGCTGCACCATTTTGCATTCCCACTGGCAATGTCGTTTTTGACTTGCATTTTTGTAATAACTAAGGATGTAGAACATCTCATGTGAAGACATTTAGTTAAAATTTTTTCCTTAAAACAATGTTTTACTAGATTCTCAGTGTTATAACTTAGGAAGGAAACATCCTTTTGGAATTCTTCAAGGATACAAATTGTAACCCAAATTATGAGGATTAAAAGACGGAGAGTAAATGGCTGCCCTCATTGTAAGGACTGACTGTTGGCAGGTTAGGATTTAAGTAGAAATGGTTTAGCAGTCTCATTTTCAGGAACATACTAAATGGAGTCCTGAACTTGGTTATCTATGATAGGCAAAGGAGGAAAGAGAAAAAGAGGCAGATGGGCCAATGTAAGCCATTCCCTCTCAAGATGCTCAATTACTAGCACAATCAAGCCAAAGAATGGCCTTCAAATGATGAGAAAATACATAAATCATCTATACATTTTCCAGTACCTTGTTTGGTGTCCGACACAAAATATTTATTCTGGGTTTTGAAGAAGATAGAACCTTCAGTGCAGCCGACACATCAAGAGTTTTGAATCATAAAATGTAAGGATTAGAAGCTAGCGATTCCCACAGGGAACATTATATTAAGTAAAAACGAGCTACACATACCATCCCTAGGTTAAATTCTTAAAGCTACTGGACCCCCTCAGGTTATGCAAATTTCTTCAAAACTATGTCTGATCTCTCCCATGACTCCCACAGCACATGCATAAAAGGTATATGTGAATTCCATGACACCAATGAGGTTTATTTATGTAAATATACCTCAGCGTATTCCCCCACCCCTGCCAAATAAGGCACATCAATTTTTTATAGTAATAAAGAGCTAATTGTTCTAACTATATGCCAGGCACATGCTAAGCAGCGTGCATTGTGTCATTTAATTGACATAGCAACTCGATGAAGTTGATTGTACTCTTATTCCCATATTACAGAAAAGAAAATTTAGGTTCAGCAAGACCAAGTAATTTGCCCAGTGTCATACCAGCTCTAAAGAGGCTACAGGAGGATTCTGGGCTTCTGGTCAGTGCTCTCAACCACTGAACACAAAAATGTCTTTCTTATTCCTCTTAGTCTGCTGCAGTAATTGGGAATGAGAACTTTTAAAATATTGACACTGTATTTTTTTCTTTTTTTTCTTTTGTTTTTTGTTTTTGTTTGTTTGTTTGTTTTTTGAGACAGAGCCTCGCTCTATCGCCCAGATTGGAGTGCAGTGTTGTGATCTTTGCTTACTGCAACCTCTGCCTTCTGGGTTCAAGTGATTCTCCTGCATCAGTCTCCCAAGGAGCTGGGAGTACACACACACACCACCATGCCCGGCTAATTTCTTATATTTTTAGTAGAGATGGAGTTTCGCTGTGTTGGCCAGGCTGGTCTCAAACTCCTGACCTCAGGTGATCCATCTGCCTCGACCTTCCAAAGTGCTGAGATTATAGGCATAAGCCACCGCACCCAACCAACACTGCATTATTTTGACTGAGATTTTGTGATTGCTACCTTGGCCTGTGCTAACTGGAATAACCAGTTTAGAGAAGAACATAAATGACCTGATGGAGCTGAAAAACACAGCACGAGAACTTCGTGAAGCATACACAAGTATCAGTAGCTGAACCGATCAGGATCAACTTAGTGAAATAAAGCGAGAAGACAAGATTAGAGGAAAAAGAATAAAAAGGAACAAACAAAGCCTCCAAGAAATATGGGACTATGTGAAAAGACCAAATCTATGTTTGATTGGTGTACGTGAAAGTGACGGGGAGAATGGAACCGAGTTGGAAGACACTCTTCAGGATATTATCCAGGAGAACTTCCCCAACCTAGCAAGACAGGCCAACATTCAAATTCAGGAAGTACAGAGAACACCACGAAAATACTCCTCGAGAAGACCAACCACAAGACACATAATCGTCAGATTCACCGAGGCGGAAATGAAGGAAAAAATGTTAAGTGCAGTCAGAGAGAAAGGTCGGGTTACCCACAAAGCAAAGCCCAACGGACTAACAGCGGATCCGGATCTCTCAGCAGAAACCCTACAAGCCAGAAGAGAGTTGGGGTCAATATTCAACATTCTTAAAGAAAAGAATTTTCACTGGGCGTGGTGGCTCAAGCCTGTAATCCCAGTACTTTGGGAGGCCAAGGTGGGCGGATCACAAGGTCAGGAGTTTGAGACCAGCCTGACCAGTATGGTGAAACACTGTGTCTACTAAAAATACAAAAATTAGCCGGCCATGATGGCGCGTGCCTGTAATCCCAGCTACTCAGGAGGCTGAGGCAGGAGAATTGCTTCAGCCCAGGAAGTAGAGGTTGCACTGAGCAAAGATTGCGCCACTGCACTCCAACCTGGGTGACAGAGCAAGACTCGGTCTCAAAAAAAAGAAAAAAAAAAAAAAAGGAATCTTCAACCCAGAATTTCATATCCAGCCAAGTAAACTGCCTTTTAGTTTTCCTAAAAAACTGATAGGGACGCTGGGCGTGGTGGCTCAGACCTGTAATCCCAACACTTTGGGAGGCTGAGGTGGGTGGATCACAAGGTCAGGAGATAGAGACCATCCTGGCTAATGTGGTTAAACCCTGTCTCTACTAAAAATACAAAAAATTAGCCAGGCGTGGTGGCACATGCCTATAGTCCGAGCTACTCTGGAGACTGAGGCAGGAGAATCACTTGAACCTAGGAGGCAGAGGTTACAGTGAGCTGAGATCGTGCCACTGCACTCCAGCCTGGGCAACAGAGCGAGATTCCATCTCAAAAAAAAAAAAAAAAATAGAAACTAAAGGGTCTCCTGGCCTCAGTTTTCTAAGTCAAGAAGAGAGTCTAGTTAAATTTTGTGTACTTTTACTACAGATTTCCTATCTTTTTGCAAAATTTTCTCTTAAGTTGGTGCATTTAGAAGGGAAACACAATAAATATTTTGTCATTGAAGAGATGAGAGACATTTGACACCCCTCCCCATCTTCCCCTCAAAATTCAACCTAATAATGCAGAAGTTTTCACGGCCAACTAGTCCCAACATTGTCTATAAGATGCTTCAAGATACAACTTAAAGGAAAACAGACATGTAGGAGGCAGTGACCAGGGGTACTTAGAAATAGGTACCCTTTCCAATTTAGCTTTGTGAACATGTGTTCAATTTGGTAGTTTTTAAGCTAACTAATAGCATTGTGGGCATTTTATTCTTGGATTTAAATTTGGGTAATTTCTGTAGGACACTGAAATACCTTCTACCTAGGCGTAGAATTCAACTTTAAATAATTCTACTTTAAGTCTATTCCTGGGATGAGGTACTTAGTAATACAGTATTGAAGTGGTAGATGATGAAGTTACTTCCTGTGGTGTTGTTTCATTCATGTCTCAGGTTGCAAAGTTATGTAAGTTGTTTACAGCAAAATACTAGTGAGGAAAAGTTCATTTGCCACTGCTAGAAGGTACAGACTCCCCGCACTTAGTGTGATGACTATCTTTGGTCTTTTCTTGCAGCTGTCTTGTTTATAGAGTCAAATTATCTTATGTCTATCTAGGGTTAAATGTCACAGTCTCATGGGTAATGTAACATAACAAAGTTTGTATTTTGTGCTTTGTTAAAGAAAGCTAGTAGGTAATTACTTGCGGTTGAATCGGTATTTGGAGACTCATTAATGATTACTTGGGTGAAAACACACCCAAGCCCTTTTTTGGTAACTGCCTGTGCGTAGTGGTCTTTTGGGGTTCAGGTATTTAGCAGATACCCCCTTCCCGCTCCTAAAAATATACATTTATTTTATATTCTGTTAGACTTAAAGTATATTTGAACAGAATATAAAGTTTATGATTCTTAAACTATTTGCATTTACATATGGTATAATTACTCTTGGGTCTCTGATGGTAATAGATGTCCATTTTTCTTCATTGATACTCTTGTTTCTTTCTACTGTTTACAGGAATACCAACAAAATACCTTAACTATCATCTCAAAAGTTAATGATAAATGTTAATAAACTTCGTTATAAAACTTTTTGGTGATTTACAATTTGAAAATATTGGCAAGCCATAGTACCTGGTACCTATGGTTTGGAACATATGGTGAATGGATTTATTTCAATACCTTCAGTGACTCTTTTCTGAAAAAGTCCATTAAAAATCTTATGAGGCCTTTTTTGTACTTTTGCCTTTTTTTTTTGCTTGTTTACTCCTAAATACTCATATTTGCCCACTTTTACTTTTGGGCACTTACAGCTTTTACCTTCATTTGGCAATGGGACCATTATATTTCTATTGACCTAGTATTGCTCAGTTTCTTGGATGATTTCTTCCTCATTACCTGACAATCTCTGGCAAAATTTCAAACTTATGTTTTATAAATTGGGATATCACTTTCCTGAGAGTGTATTCTGTCTGCAACTTAAATGCAAGTTATTTTGGGACAAGTGCCATCATTTAAATATAAATCATTCATTGACAGTAGCAAGCATTGTGCTAACTATGCAGTACTTTCTCAGTCAGTGCTCATTGAGCTGCCCTGTGTGCATGATGGCCAGCTGTGCTATCTGGGTGTGGAACATAGAGAGCGTTCTGCTAGCTGTTTTCAGAAATGTCACATATCTCTTCCAGGGCAGACCACTCATTGCCAAGGCATACGGTCGAAAACTGCCCAGTGGGGTGGAAAGCAAAGGCAGTTGGTTAGCTGTTGGTGCTTTCTTTACTCTCTATGAGGATCTTTTGATGGCAATGACCAGGACTTCATTCTGTTACTTGTTATAGAAGAGGCAAGACATGAACCAACCCAGTCATATTCTGTACCAAACACATTTGTGGTCCATTCTGCTTTCCCCAGCTTTGGTTTCTTCATTTCACATGTCCAAGAGAATTTTCTTAAGGATAACCATCTTGGCCGGGTGCAGTGGCTCACGCCTGTAATCCCAACACTTTGGGAGGCCGAGGCGGGTGGATCACGAGGTCAGGAGTTTGAGACCACCCTGACCAACATCGTGAAACCCCGTCTCTACTAAAAATACAAAAATTAGCCGGGCGTGGTGGCGCGTGCCTGTAATCCCAGCTACTCAGGAGTCTGAGGCAGGAGAATTTCTTGAATCCAGGAGGCGGAGGTTGCAGTGAGCCAAGATTGCACCATGGCACTCCAGCCTGGGCGACAGAGCAAGACTCTGAAAAAAAAAAAAAAAAAAAAAACAAGATAACCATCTTATTAGAAATATGTCTAAGTGATAATGAAGTGTCTGTATTTAGCTATTTAACTTTCTTCCGGGTTCTCTCTGCTTGCTTAATGTGACTGCATTTCCCTGAGATGAATGCAGTGGGTTTTTGCAATCTTTCCCCAACTTTGCTCCTCCCCTCTTAGATGAAGGTGCATCACTAGAGAACCTGCACCATTGTGTCTCCTACACCGTGTCAGGTAAACAGTACGTGATTAGTGATGTGTGTGCAAAGCTTGCATGAATGCTTTTAAGAAGTCGAACTCTTAATATTTTGCTTAATTTCCACAAGTTTAGGATAGGATTAATGTAGAGTTGAAATTAAGATAGCATCTTGGGGATTTTAGATAGGAATAGTTTGTGACCCAAAATGAATAAAAATTGGTATTACAAGCAGACTTTTAATCCAGAAAATTTACTTATTCTGTCCAGACTGTGAACAGTTGTCTTGTTCTCACCAAAGGCAATTTTGGTGAAATGTTCTTAGAAACAGTGTGTACAGGCTTCCGTAATTGTACAGGGGAGAGATCATAGAGATCCAGGGAACATCAGGATACTAATTCAACGTGTCCTCTTTGAAAAATTTGACCCCCTCCCCTGTAACTCAACAACCCCTCAAAGCTGTCAATGCAAAGTTGCAAAATAGCAAAGACTTCTATATCAATTTCTGTGTTACAGCCTTCTGTTAAGAGAAAGCTGGGAGAAAAAATATTTCTAAATGTATAATTGCATATATACACTTTTTAGATTCTCCTTGTATTTTTAATGCCCTAGTACTAGAACATTTTGATAAGTTTAGCTCTTAAACAGAACTACCAAACACAAAAGCAAGCTGGAGGCAGCAAATGACTAGGTGGATATTGAAGCTCATGACTTCCTTTCAGTGGCCTCCTCTTTGTACACAGCTCCATGTGTATGTCCAGATTGACTGACTATTATAAGTTCCAGATACACAATGGACACTTTAGAAGAGGGGTGTTATTATCAAAAACTAACAGCTGGAGAGTTAAAATATGAAATATATCTTTGTCATCATGTAGGATTGAAAACTATCATAATTTATTGAATCAAATTTACGGCATGTTTCTTGTAAACCTAAATTTTATAATCCTGTCTGTTAAGTTGGTTGGCAAAGCCTAAATGTTTTCCCTTACATTCCTGAAACAAATTTATAAAGTCAGAGAATCAGCCGTATCATAGCAAATTTAGAGTGCCCTTTGATAATGAACGACCTAATAGGTTATTAATCTTTTCTATGGGCAGTGTTTTTTTCCTCATCAGCTGCCTAAAGTATTTGGGAAATTGTATCTTGTGGGAGTTGCCGTTCATCAGGAAATGCTTGTTCATAGATGTTAGCCAGACCACATGTAGCAGTAAATGTTATTTATCACTATGGAAACCAAAAATCACAAATGGGATAGTCTTAAGTGTTAAGCATTCTGCTTCCTATGGCAATAAGTCATACCCAAATTTGGTTCACTTCACTCAAATATTTATGGAGCACTTACTATGAAAGGGTTTGTAGGTACTTTGTTTAATGAATACATTTCTCCTACACAAAGCTGAAAACATCATAAACGGAAAAACTAGGAGGAAGAGTTGCCAGTTTATGTGGATTATCAAGCTCATAATTGTAGACCCCTAAATTGGGAGGCAAAAGACTAGAGTTTTAGGTGTGGTGAACTAGCCCTCTAACTTCTTTGGAACTCAGTTTTCTCATCTATAATGAGATAGAGTTGGACTCTATGACCTCGAAGTGTGAATCTATTTTCCTTTATTATTCCTTGAGAAGTAAGAAACTATTTGTGTGTGTGTGGTAAGTGAGGCATAATATTTGGATTCGTTATGTCAGGAGTAATGAAGATTACTATTACCCTTCAGTGACTTTATCACCTAAAAAAAGAACAAAAATCCATGCTTACTAAGGATAGGGTCCACATGTTGCCATTTATCTATGGATTCTGCCTTCTTCTCTACTCAGTATGTATTGACAAAGGATGTCATTATTATCTAGCAATGATGAAGTATTGCAGTAATCTGAATTGTAGATGTTGGATTGACTCGTAGCCAAAAGGTGGCATTTAAGGAGTATAACTGCTGTTCATAGATAAAGGTAAGAATAATGACTTAAGCAGTAATCCAAAGATGTTAAGAAGCTGGTGGAAGAAGAGGCTGGCTGAATTGATGAGTGAGAATGTTTATTCCTAAATCCATTTAATTCTTAGTTCTACTGAGACTTTACCATGATCGTCATTGCAGTACTTCCTATACAGTGGGAATATGTTCCTGTAATGGGAATTTGAATCACTTAGTGTTGCTGATCTGGTTGTGTCTGGACAAGGCAACTTCTCCTGCCTGTTGTTTCCTTATTTAGTAGTGGGAATATCTATCCCATCCTTACTTCTCAAGAATAATATGGGGATTAAAAAAATACCTATATAAAGCTATAAATCAATATTATTTTTTACAGGTTAAGTAACCAGGTAGAATCTTTTGGAATTGATTGAAAACACAAATGCCTTTTTGACAGGCATTGCTGTTGGATTTCTTTTAATATGGGAGAAGTTTACTAGATTTCAAGTTTTAAAATATACATGTGATTAAAAGTTAGAAGCTCTAAAACATTTAACTATCTGATCTTTACAAAATATCAAATAGGTGTCCATTAAATGTTCTTCATTCATTCATTCATTCATTTATTTTATAGTTTTTGATCATTTGCTGAATGCCAAGCACTGTTTTAGAAGCCAGATTATACAGTTGTGAATATAACAAAATTGTTATCTTTATGAAGACCGTGTAGTAGATGAGTTTGATAAGCATGCATTTCATGGATATCTATTAGATATCCTTTAATAAGTGCTAATAACAAAATTAAGCAAGATAAAGAGATAGAGCAATGAGAGAAGGGGGTGTTACATGGTCAGAGAAAGCCTTTCATATACAACAGTTTAACTTCCATCTCTTTTAAGGTCTTCTTTATTTCTATATGTTGTCATCTGATACTGTACCCAGCACATAGAAGGTGCTTATTAAATGTTAAATGCAATTTTTACATATTTAACAAACACTTACAGAGCACTTACTCTGTGACAAGCAGTGTTCTAAGTGCCTTGCAAATATTATTTTACTTGATTTTCACAAGAACCCTTTGTATACTGTTTCATTTTATGAGGAAACTGAGGCATCAGAATGTTAAGGAACTTGCACAAGGTCACAGCTAATAATGAATGAATCAATTTGTAAAGGAATTTAAAAAATAAAGACTCTGAAAGGTTATTAGTGCCACCGATGGCTTTCAGGAACACCAGATAGGGTGGGACTCCATATTTTGGGAGCATGTTGGGTATGGAGCATGTCAGCCCCTGAGGTCCTTTTGAAAAGCTCCTAATACCTCTGCCTCCCAGGCCAGGCAGATACCACTCTTCTCCAGGCTTCCATCCACTCAGAGCTCTTTCCTGCTGAACCCGTTGAAAGCTTCAGTTGTGCCTTCATCTGCTCTGCTGATGCCTGGACTTCCCTGGGCTGAGGTTAAGTGATAGCTTTTTCTCTGTGGTTGGGGAATTACAGCTACTAGAAAAGAATTTATCCTCTTCATTCCTTCTCCTACCTACTATTTAAATGGCAAGTAGTGTTTTTATACTGTCGTCCACACACTCCCAGGATTAAAACCGCCATGAGGCTCATTTACTGTACAGATTCCTGGGCTCCACCTCAGACCCATTAAATCAGCCTTTGCAGATGGAGCCCAAAAATCTCTATTTTAAGCTTCTTAAAAACTGTGGAGTTAGAGGATGTGCACCTCCCATGTGAGGGGAAAGAGATGAAATAAGAAAAGAGAGTTACATAAGACAGGTTTCTCTCCACAGAGAGTGCAGAGAGGTTCTATAATTCTAATGCAATTATTTCCCTGCCTGGTTAGGGCAGAGAGGTGGCAGGGTAGTGGGAGATCAGATATTAAGGGAAAATCCATGTGAAAACTCCGGAGTCATTTAGAATAAGGGTTAATTAACCATGGCCTGCAGGACAGTTGCCTGTTTCTGTAATAAAGTTTCTTTGGAACATAGCCACATTCATTGGTTTACATATTGTCTGTGGATGCTTTGCACTACATCGATGGAGGCAAGTAGTTGTTACGAAGACTATGCTGCCTCCAAAGCCTAAAATATCCTAAAATATTTAGCATTCAGTCCTTTCTAGACAAAGTTGGTTGGATAGCTGACCAAGTAACTTTATATGAAGACTGAAAAGTTTCTATCGCTCTCCAATATGGTAGCCACTGGCCCTTGAAGTTTGGATAGTGAGCACATGAAGTGCCGAAAATGTGACTAAGTAACTGAAAGTTTCATATTATTTAGTTTTAATCAATTTTAAAAATTAATTTAAACCTCAATAGCCACATTTGACCTGTGGCTACCATGTTGGATAATGCAGAACTAAAGTGAAGCTTTCAGATTGGGATTGGCTGTAAAATGCCAAATGTGACAAGGGTCTGCTTTAGGCCTCTGGGAAGAGGGAGTCTAAGGAAAGGAACATCTAGATAGGATGTATTTTAGAAGAAACTTCAAACAGTTCTCTCTCTCTCTGTTATTATTTTTTTTAAAATTTGTGTTTATTAAGAGTTACTTGTGAGGATCCAGTTCTGCCACTTACAGCTTTTTGACCTTGGTCAAGTTACTTAGCTTCTCTCTGTCTCAATTTCCTCATTTGCAAAATAAGGATAACTAACAGTACCTTTTAAAATTTTTATGAGCTTTAAGTGTGTATGCGCTTTAAAAATACCTTGCACGTAGTAAAAACTTTGTGTTTGCTCTTCTTAATTATTGTTATTATTATTTCATGATTTTGTGGCCTAATCTAAGAAAATAATCCTTACATATTTGCCTCACTCCCCCTTTTTTGTTTTAAGGAAAGTGGATTCTGAATTCCAGGGTAATCTGTATATTAACCTGGCTAATGCAGCTTGTTCCTAAAATGTGGCTAATGCAGCCTGTTCCTAATTTAGGGACCAGCTGTGGTTCATCTCCTTCCACGCAGGTTCGTTACAGTTAACACAGTTGGGTCCAGCATGTGACATACATGGTATGGTGTTGTCTGGGTTTTATTGATGGTCACTGCAAACTTTTATAGATAAATGAAACTCTTCAAAAATAAACTAGGCAGTTTTATTTAGAAGCAGACTGTTTCTTAGTGTTAGTTCTTGTTCCTAAGCAGAAATCATAGTAATATTTGAAAGGAAGTATGTTTCTATTTTATCTTGAGATGTGTCAGTATCTCCTAACATGAGTCTGCTTAGTGCCTTTCCTTTTATAGACGCTGAGCAGGACTGGCAGGAACCGTTTGAGAGGTGCGAGTTCCCATTGTTTGTGTAAATGATAGCAGTAATAGAAATTGAAAAGTGAAGAAAATTCAGAATCATGTCACTATGGGTTTTTAAAATCCAGTGGCTATTTCTTAACTCTGTCATCTTCAGTATTTTTTACTAATTATCTAGTTCCGTAGACTTGCAGTGGATAAACAAGATCACTTAAAAACTTCCCAGAAGCCAGTGAGTGCAGCTTGAAAATCTGCTTTTAAGTTTCCTGAGACAGCAATGATGTGACAATACTTTTTAATGCCCAGATCTGTTATCCAAGGCTCGAACAGCAGAGTGTTCAGCCGATATTATGTGCTCAACAGTTGCTCATCAAGCTGCCTTTTTGATCTGTAAGATGGCGTTGCCAACACCCCTTGATTAGCACATAATATAAGAAGATGGCCTTGGCTATATGGCAAGAGGTATTTTCTTATGCAAATAGCCCCATTCTTCAGGCCACATTGTTCTGTTGGTTGTCTTTGCTAATTCTAGATTGTGTTTGAATATATCTGAGATGCATTGAACTTGCTTAGTTTCCATGGACTCATTATACTTAGAGCAGAAGGAATGAGAACATGGTCAACTATTAATATCCTCTAGGTTGAAACCATCTACAACCTGAAACTTTAGTCATCTTAGGGAAGGAGGGTATGGAAGTATAGAAGTCTCTGATGAGGGCCAGGCACGGTGTCTCACGCCTGTAATCCCACCACTTTGGGAGGCTGAGGCAGGTGGATCACCTGAGGTCAGGAGTTCGAGACCAGCCTAGCCAACATGGTGAAACCCTGTCTCTACTAAAAATACAAAAAATTAGCCAGACATGGTAGTGGGTGCCTGTAATCCCAGCTACTCAGGAGGCTGAGACAGGAGAATCAGTTGAACCCAGGAGGCAGAGGTTGCAGTGAGCTGAGGTCGTGCCATTGCACTCTAGCCTGGGCAACAAGAGCGAAAATCCGTCTCAAAAAAAAAGAAGTCTCTGATGAGATGTGGCCCATGAGGGACTGGATTGCCCAGTAAGCACAGCTGTTTGGCTGCAGGCCCTATTTTTCTGTGCACATCCATGCACCCCCCCTGCTCTGTATCTCCCTGCTGCATTTGCCTGCTAGACTTTATCTATGCTTTTCTAGCACTCTTATCTACAGCCGTTGACACCCATTTGTATCTCTTCAGCTGAAAAAGAGTAAGCAATGGAAGAGTTTATCCTGCTATAAATTCCGTGTGTGTTCTTCCTCTTTTGTTTGGGGATGCAGCTTGCAGTTTAGAAGGTGGTTCCAATTATCAATTTCCTGGGGGTATAAACCTTATTAATATAAATTGCAGAGCTAGAATTAATGAGGAGAGGTTTTGAGCAGACCCATGTCAGCTCACTGTAAGGAAACAATTGTTGAGAACTAGAGCCGTCCAATAGTTTGCTATCAAAAGACCTGGGAAAAGCTCAGATGATTCTGGTAGGGATGTTGAAATGGATGGGAAGTTGGTGAGATGGTTTTGTGTGTTGGGATATTGTATATTTCAAAGATATTATAACAAAAGTACTTCCCTGGTCAATCTGTTGTGTTACTTTATGTATGATATTGTGTACAAGAATTTCTTTTTTCCTAAATCATAGGTGAATGAAACTATCAAATGCGGCACACTAGTAGACACCGTTGTTCTAATGATGCATGTTGTATAAGCATTTCTTCCCTACAAATTTATTTTAAAATTAATTAACAATGTACTAGTTATAGTATACTTGACTGTATTCGGTAGTTATTTGTTTGGGACCTGCTGTACCCATCACGCTGTGCTAGCTTCATGAGGGATAAAAATACAAATATGGTGCTGCTTTTGCATTGTAATTGGAAAAAGAGACACGTAGGTTAGCTAGAATATAAATGAAACTATGAAATGTGTTAAAATTGAATTACAAAAAGGTAAGTAGGAGCCATTTAATTCTTCCTGGAGCAATCTAGAGAGGTAGTTGGACTGAACTTCAAAAGAAGTAAGGTCAAAAGAGGCAAGGATAATAATTACTAACATTTATTTGGTGTTTAGTATGTGTGAGACATTTATCTACGTGCTTTGCTTGTCTCTACGACGTTTGGTACTGTTACCCTCATTTTACTGATGTGGAAATTGGTCAGGGGCAAGGAGGAAATTTGGTATAGATGTGTAAGCAGGGAATGTTGAGTAGTCTACTGTAGCTGACTGTAGAATTTGTGGGGACAGGGAACTGGATAAGAGATGAGAAATGTAGACTAGGGTCAAATTATCTAATCCAAAATAAAAATTTGACTTTCCAGATTCATTTCCAGGATCATCTGAGGCAAAGTGTTTAATGCAAAATACATTGGCACTGGAGTGATGAGCTTTAGATTCCAGGGCTAGACTGTAATAATGTGGAATCTCATTAGGTTGGGCATTTGTCATAAATCAGAAAGAAGAGACCTAGGTTTGATTTCCTTTTTTTTTTTTTTTTGGCCTACCATTTACTTGCTGAGTGTTCTACATTCTGCAGAGATTTAGATTCTTTATCCATAACATGAGAGGTAATAAAACTTCCCCATGAGCATGTGAAAGTTCTATGCTTGGTGTCTTATATGTATATAGGAAGGATGTAATAAATATTAGTGTATCTAAATCAGAAAATAGGATTTAAAACAGCAACTCTCTCCCAACCAGCTAGATACCCTTATATATATTTCCTTTGTATCGCTCTTCCACCTTTCGAATTCAACACCTTATTTCTTTTTGCATGGACTGTTGTAATAGTCTTCGAACTGATCTATTCATTCTGTTCCAAATATAGAATGTTAGATTAATTTTTTCAAGCACAACATGTTATTGCTAACATATGTATATATGTCACTGTATTACATAATGTAATACAGTATACATATTACATGATCTATGTAATACATAATGTATTTGTTACATAATACATGTCACTAGCACTGGAATCTAAAGCTCATCACTCCAGTGCCAGTGAATTTTGCATTAAACACTTTGCCTCAGATGATCCTGGAAATGAATCTGGAAAGTCAAATTTTTGATGGCACTCCATTTCCCACAGAATGAAAAGCGAGTTTTTACCTATGGGTTCTAACTATTCCATTATTAATCTCTTCTGTTTACTAGCCTGTCTCATTTCCTGCTCAATTTCTATCCCTAATCCTCCCAGTCCAATGATTTCTCTTTTATGGTTCTTTACATCTTTGGACATTTTTCATCCAGTCCTCTATTCAGCCAACAGGAAGGCTGATAAAAGTGGGAGTATGTGGAAATTCTCCTTCGATTGCATGTTCTTTGGAAAATACAAAGTGCAAGGTTTTCCAGCTGAGGGTGGGGAGGAGATTTCTAAAGAGAGGAGAATGTATGAAATAGTCATCTAAAAAAGGGAAGAATGGTTACTTGGGAAATATGCTAGGATTGCCAGGCTAAGCTAAGGACCCACCTGAGATTAGTGGTCATAAGTTTAAAACAGTACTTGTCAGTCAGCATAGTGATTGATTTTCTCCAAACATGTTCAGCAGCCCGGGTACCGTTGCAGAGTAGGTGGAGATTTGGACTTAACAAAACTGTGGTTTGTCAGATGAGTAAGATGGAGAAAAGAAGAAGCAAGGGGAGCTATGGTGGAAGGAAGGAAGGAAGTGTTTATAGTAATAAGGCAAGTGGAAGGGAGGACCTAAGGGGGCTCAAGACATGAATGGCATGAAAAGGCATGATCACACCTTTTCTTAGGCATGAATTGTGATTTCCATCCATTAACCTGGAATAGCCTCACTGAACTTCATTTTTAGCTTCTGTTTTTCATTTCCAAATTCATAGTTGAGTGATCATTGGCCTGATGACCCTTGGCCCAAAACAGCAAGGCCGTGTTGAAGGTACCCCTGGCCATGAAGTAAGAGATGGAGTTGGCCTTGTTAACTTTAACTCTGCGAGCTGTTCATGAGTCTTCATCTGGAAGTGGTTCATTCATATCCACTGCCTTCATGATGGAGTAATGCCCTGGGAGGGGCTGGGACTCCTGAGGCCCTGCCCAGCAGAGCAGCTGCCAGAGAGAGGAAGAGAAGGCCTTACCACCATCAGAGTTAGGACCAGGACCTATGTTTCTTGTTATATACTGCCTACAGAGCTTTTGGATGCACCCTGGGACAGGAGACTAGAAATTTTGGCAGTTGTTTGAGAAACAAGTTCCTGTAGAACAGTAGCTGTGGCTATTTAGCATACGTTTGTTAGGTCCCCTTATGCGCTAAGCCCTGTGCTGGGCCCCAGGAACACGAAGGTGAATAAGGTAGAGATATCCCTGCTGTCATGGTAATTTATTTCTTGCTTCCTACCATTCACTTGTTTCATTAGCTTTGCTGTTTGAGTACTACGTGCCATGCACTGGACTGGCTCTTGGAAATTTAAAAAATTGATTAATGCGAGTCTACTCAAGGATAAGCAGAGAAATTATAATACCTTTGTATTTACTCTGTGAGATACCCTGCAAGTGCTGAGTCCACAGATGGTGAATGCTGTGGGAGATAATGAATGCAGAAAAGGGCTCATCCCCTGTCCTCAGGGAGGTTATAGTCTATCTAGGAGAAGAAAACCACACTACCTCCAGAAGCATATCCCACTATTTAAATTTTTCACCGTTTCATTATTTGTATGTCAAACTCCAAGTGTTTTTGTATTCCCAGCAGAGTTCTGGTGCCAAAGTGCTAATAAATGATGATTGAATTAATGGATAAATAACTGTATTGCAAGACAGAAATTGACATGTTGCTATAATAGAGAGTAGTTCTTTTAGAAAGAGTGACATTTGAGCCAGGCCTAGGAAACTAGGTGGCAGTTCCACATGAGAAAAGAAGAGGCATGCCAAACACCAGAAATGGCCACTTGCTAAGCCCAGGAAACAACCTGGGGTTCTGCCTGGTAATGAGCCTAGGGCATATGGAGAAATGTGGAGAGATTAGGAGAGAAGGTGAGGGCAGATAGTGGATGGGGCTTCAACTGCCAGTCAAGGGAGTTTAGACTTTATTTAGCAGGTAGTGGAGTTTTTAAAGAGGAGTTCCAGAGCTGGGCATGGTGATGCCTGCTCATAGTCCTGGCTACTGAAGAGGCTGAGTTGGGAGGATCCCATGAGGCCAGGAGTTTGAGGGTATAGTGCATGATCACGCCTGTGAATAGCCACTGCACTTTCACCTGGGCAACTTAGTGAGACCCCCATCCCTTAAAATATGTGTGTATGGGTGTGTGTGTGTGTGTGTGTGTGTGTGTATGTGTTAAGGGGGCAGTATTTTCAGAAACTTATTTCAGAGGGTACTTTGAGAAACTACTTTTGATAGCAATGTAGTGGGCAGATTGGAGCAGTTAGATCCAGTTGGATCAACTAAGATCCAATCTGATCTTAGTTGGACTAAAATAGGATTTTATTTTTGAGAATAGGGGAGATCCAAGCATGACCAGAGGGTAAGGGGAAGGAACCCTTGGGTTTTCTGAGTGCAAGGGCACCCTGAGATGGTAAGGGAGGAGGAGATGAACAGCACACCTCACTGGGGGCCTGGTCAGCACTGGTATTGGAACCTCTCAGTAAAGTACCTGCTGGAGAGAGATGCCCTGGAGGAGCTGGCCTAGGCTGTGGATTCTGGGCCTTTAAGGCCGTTGTTAAAATCACTAACTAGGGGGTTTCAGCTAGGTAGGGAAACAAGAAAGAAAAAACAGGAGGTGCTAATGACAGACCCCTTGCATGCTCCAGAACATCTAACATGTTGTTCAAGTGGTATAATTGACATATTGACGATCAGACAGAAAACGCAGAGCACTGAATGTTCGTCTCTTAGGACCCTAATTACCTCCTTTGTAAAACAACCCGTCAGATTCTGTTCAGCACTAGCAGCCTGTGAATCTCTCAGTGGAGAGACATAGGGACTTTAGAAAAGCTGGGTGCTTTCTGAAAACCCAAACAAATACCCACTACCAGCATCCAACTCAGGAAGGGCATCTGATCCTATCAGTGTGGATACTTTGATCTATTTATTTTTTATTTGTTATTACTGATTCTTTGTAGGTAAAGTTTGTAGGAAAGCAAACCAGCTAGGTTAGAGTGTGTTTCATGTTAACCTTTTCTTCCTTTCTCATTGCTGAAGAAAGTAGGGCACGTTGTTTGAGCAGCATCTAGTCATGCTGCAGCCTGCACCTAGAATTGCAGATGGGCTTTTCTGCAAGAATCCTTAATGTGTGAACACAGATTCTTCATTTGTTCTTTATATCTTGTTATAAAAGAAAATGATCTCACAGTAAGTATTAGGGTGGGCTGTAGACGAGGTAGACTTTGTGTGTAATGGAGCCCTTTCTATTTCCTGACATTAGTCACTGAAGGAAAACGCCCACATAATAATAAAAATAATACCTAACATCTGTTCAGCACTTTGGAGCTCCCACTTGCCGTATATATTCACATCCAGATACCAGAAATCGTATGTGCGATGTTACACTCTAACTAATGAAAGCAAAGATACGTATTGAATATTTAGGGGCATGCATTTATTTAGGTAAGAATTTATGGTGAAGAGCAAGTTCCTTCTGTTTTTTCAGGCTTTGACACTGGGGAAGCGATAGAGTGGATAAGAACCATGGAGTGAAATAGATAAACATGGGTTCAAACCGAACTCTAGAAGCAGGGTGACCTTTAGCAAGCTGCTTAATGTCTCGAAGATCCCAGCTTTCTCATTGGAAACTAGAATTATCATTCCTCTCAGACCTGACTTGACAATGGAAAGAAATTAGGTTTATAAAACTCAGATATGCTTGGAACCAGAGAATGGCACAGTAACTGGTAATAACAATTACTTAAATGGTATACTGTTGGATCTTGGCATCAGGAACCTTTCCTTGCCTTTGTGCCTTATACCCAAACTGTTAGAGTTCCCACCTACGTTTCTTCTTTTAAGATGCTGCGTTTGCACTTTCTACCTCAGTCCCACTGATATCATGCTCAATGTTGCCTCCAGCTAAGTTATGGCAGCAACCTCCCAGACAATTGCTGGTATCTCTCATCCTCCCTTCTCCCCACAACCACACCACAGATCTCATATACCATGGTATGACTATACATTCTAAACCTATTTTGTGTTATTGTGAATCTGTACCATCTGTCTGCTGCCTATATATTTATTGCCTATTGTATTTATTTAATATAAAACTACACTCCCTTTAAATTTTGATGTCCTCTGACATCTGGCAAAATCTTACCCTTTGACTTTATTTCTTCTGACTACTCGGTACAAATTTTTGGCTTCATTCACACCAGGGATCTTAACCTTAGACATGAACTCAGTTCTCCTCAATGCCTTTGTTCATGGTGGTCTTTCTACCTAAAATGCTGCATATAGCATTGTTTATAAAGTATGAATGCATGGATATATGTATTATGAGTCATAAAAGAAACATGAGGGCCCAGAAACACATTTTCCTTTTAAAGAATGATGAGGAAATTCATATCTGGACGCATTCCCCTGCTTTCCATTTCATTTCCACCTTGATAATTAATGTCCTGACAGCATTAGAATGCATTAACTTAATAATGATATGAATACATCCTAGTAAGGATAGTACCAGCGCATTTAACAGCCTGAAGGAAGAGATTTTTAAGTTAGGGTATTTGAAAAGGGCAAAAAGGCAATAGTAAGTTTCCTATATATGTACACTAAGAAACATCTGTCTGGACCCCTCAGAGAACCCTTATTCTACTGTTGCTGGTATTTACTGTCTTCTTTAACTTTGTTTTCTTTGAGGGAATAAGCACATTTTGCTTGGGCATCAGTGAAGATCTGGTGTACAGAGTGTGGCCCTGCGGTCTTTCTCTTACAAGATCCTCAATTCCTCAAACCATGGCTTCAGGCTGCAGGCTGTGGAGGCAGAATAGGCACGGAGTCATTTTAAGTTCACTCCCTGGTTTCCTTCACATCAGTTTTCATATGATATGTAACCTGATGTGTCTTGGACATATAGACAAATGCTATTTTGCTTAGTCTTCGCAATGTAAAATTATTCTGGTTTGTTGAGATGCTTTTCCTCACTTACTTGCATTTTTCCTTCTATTCTTTTCCTCCTTAAAGAAAAGTTAAGGGGTGAGAGAGGGGAGAGGAATAGTAATGGGAGAATCTGTTCCATATCATACCTCATCCATGATGAATCTCATTGCCTTCGAAATTTTTCCTCCCATTTTTAAAGAGTGTAGTGCCTCATCCATGTCAGTTAGTGGAAACTTAAATATCCTAAGATTTATCCTTTGCCAATTCATTTCATCTTTGAAGAGTGAGAGACTCTTCTCAAGTCTCAAGACAGGGAGGTGCTCTTCTCAAGAACCCCAGACAGGGGAGGTCGTTTGTAACTTCTTAAGGGATGGAAGTCACATTTAGGATTTTCTTTTTCCTCTAAGTTTCTTCGTAGAAGTTTAAGCAGTGGAAGAAGGATGTAGTAACTCTTATACTCTAGCTCACTCAGTAAAATTTTTCCTTATCCAATAAGGTAAGTGCTTGTTAAATCATAGTAGCAATTAAGAGGCTGCTTCTCTCTTTCTGTTAGCATTCATTTATTGTAAAGACAAGAACATCTTTTTAGAAACCATAAAGCACTTAATAATAAGCAATTTAAATAAGGTGAGAAGAAAGAAACGTTTTCCTCAGTTTTTATCTCAAAACATATGGTGCATTCACAGCCCATAAATTGGCAGTAACGGCAGCCTACTTAATAAAATGGAAATATGCATGTGAGGTTAATCAGGTCAAATACAAATATGCATATGTAGAATGATAACTTCAAAGAAAACTGCAAATTTATTCATAGCAAAAAGTGGAGGGGAATGCCATAAATATTAACAGTGGTCAGAAACTTACCTGATTTTTGATTCTTTTACTTCTATGTATTTATATTTTCCAAATTTTCATTATTGAATGTCATTAACTTTGTAATAAAAAAGTCACTTTTTAAAAAGACATTTTTTAAATGGGGCATATTACTGTTTTAAAAAATGTTTTAAAAAGACATTTTTAAAAAGTGATGCCAAATGATGGATGTGTGCTGGTTTGGTGATTTGTTATTTAAATTTTATTTCTTAGAAGAAAAAAATGGGAGAAAAGTGTAAAATGTGGGAGAATAAATGATTAAATATGACTTGTTGGATATACTTTTCATTTACATGGGCATAAATCTGGAAACCTCAGATATCTTGAAGGGTCACAAAGAGCCGATTTATTTGATTAAGTTAATTAATACACATGAAGTGCTTTGAGCGGTGCTTGGATATGATATGCTCTTTTTTATTATTCTTATTTTCGTCATTATCACCCTTGGACACTAGCACATATTATAATACCTTATACGAATGGTAGTAGTCACTAAATGCTTGTCGAGTGAATTTTTCTAGACTTTTCACAACTCTGGTTCATCTAGTAGTTGTCACATTTGGACTTTGATGCCCGGAACTGAACAGAACACAGAGTGACACACATGATCTGACAAGCGCAGACTGTCTCCTCCCCTGTCCTGGTCATTGGCCTAGTAATGGTTTTTTGATGAGCAAGTCCCTTTGTTGCCTCATACCAAGCTTTCAACCTATGAAAACACTGAAGTATCTCATAGATGCAGTAACTAAACTAGTTCTCTTTCCCTGTACTCTTGAATTTTTGAATCAAATTATTAACTTCCCTGGTAATCTAACCTTTTTTTTGGTTTGGCCCCCCTTTCAGCCTATTAAGGTGTTTTCATTGCTAATTCTTTCTGTCCTATATGCTATCCTCTTAAGCTTTATGCAATCAAAATTTCTGCAGCAGTATAATGAACTTAAAATATGGGATAGGATGAGAGCCCTATGGCATGGCATTCTTCTTACTATTTTCTCTATAATGTTACCACCTCAGTTATTTAGTTTCTTGGCTAATGACAGATTAGGGAACCACAGGGAGGGAGGTTTCTTAGAGAGGGGTGGACTGATCATATCCTGAGTTTATTATCTGATGCCACAGGAGAAAACCGAAAAGATGTAAAAAGGCACCAGGGGAGACGTGACTCTATGCATTTGTCAAAACCCATAAAACTTTACAGCACATATATGGAACATTAATGTATCCAGATTTTTTAATGTCATTTAGGAGGTTGGAGGATCCCAGGATGAAATTCAGACTATGACAAAAGAATCCAACTGTATTACAAAGTACAGGATAAACTACTGAAGAAAGTGAATGAAAAAGGGTACTAACCTAAGTAACTTAAGAACTATATGCAAGCACTATATTCGATGAAGTTGTTTCCCATGAGGATATAAGTTAATGATTCTGAAACTATTACATATGTATACTGGAATTGAATAATAAGTAAATGGATAGTGGATCATGAGGGACTTGTTTTCTCACTTTGGAATGGAAAGTTATAGATAAGCAAGGAGAGAAATGATCCATGTGGTAATGGATTTGAATTGGGGATAACGGTATGAATTCATGTTTAGCTTGATATAGATACAAAATACAAAGAAATATTTATACATATGTATATTCTCAAGTTAGTACACACACAATTTCTTTGCTATGTCAGCTAAGAGAGCCTAAAAGCAACAATGTCCCAGCAGCAACAAGCATACTTTGCATCCAGATCTTGGTTTCTAATACCATTATCCCGTAAAAGCAACCAGGACTCCTGGCCGAATGACGGATTCCAGATTCTAGAGCGGGGGCAGGCAATGTGCAAGATGAACTTGGAGTATCTTGTAGTGCCGGAAAGTAAGGAAGAGCTTAAAAAACCCACAATGACGAAGTTTATCAGAGGGACACAGGACACAGGAGATACTGAAATAGCTCACAGTGGCCAAAGATGAAATAATTTGAGCAACAAAATAAAGTAGTAATGAACTATAACCCAAACTATGAAATATGTACTCATCCTGATATAAATAAATGATTGAATCAATAAATAAATGAGGGAGACAGATAAATCTGTGCAGAGAAATTCCAAATGACTTATGTAGGTTTTCTACCCTCAAAGAAGTGGGTCATAATAACTTGTCACTTCCTTAAGTGTGGGCTGTGTGTGGTGACTTCCCTCCAAAGAGCAATGTGGGAAGGGGGAGGAACCTGACAAATAACTGCTCTAGTCTGGTAAACAAGGTTAACGTCAACAGTGGTAAGTCAGGCTAGTATTTATGCTTGATATGATGTGATGAGAATGGCACTTTACCTCTGGGGTCTTCCTCCCAGAAACTCATAATTTCAGGCTAATCATGAGAAAGACATGAGACTAATTCCAGCTGATGGTTGGTCTTTCTATAAAATACCTGACCAGTACTCCTCTAAAACTGTCAAGGTTATCAAAAACAAGGAAAATCTGAGGAACTGTCTCAACCAAAAGGAGCCTAAGGAGATATGAGTAATAAATGTAATATGATATCCTGGATGGGATCCTGGAACAGGAAAGAACATTAGGTAAAGACCAAGGAAATCTGCGAAAAGTGTGGGTTTTAGTGGATAATATATTTTTACTGGTGTGTGAATTGTGACAAATGTATGATATTATTAATGGGTGGAGTACATTGTAACTCCTGGCAGTAACCTCACAAATTTCCTCTAAATCTAAAACTATATTGTTTAAATGTTTGTTTAATAAAAAGGAAAAAAAAAAAAAAGGCAGGCTGGACACAGTGGCTCATGCCTGTAATCCCAGCACTTTGGGAGGCCAAGGCTGGCGGATCACTTGAAGTCAGGAGTTGGAGACCAGCCTGGCCAACATGGTGAAACCCCATCTCTACTAAAAATACAAAAATTTAGCCAGCTGTCTTGGTGAGTGCCTGTGGTCCCAGCTACTTGGGAGGCTGAGGTAGGAGGATCGCTTGAGCCTGGGTGGTCGAGGCTGCAGTGAGCCGAGATTGTGCCCCTCCACTTCAGCCTGGGTAATAGAGTGAGACCCTATCTCAAAAAAAAAAAAAAAAAAAAAAATAGGCCAGGCGCGGCTCATGCCTGTAATCCCAGCACTTTGAGAGGCTGAGGTGTGCGGATCACGAAGTCAGGAGATCGAGACCATCCTGGTTAACATGGTGAAACTCTGTTTCTACTAAAAATACAAAAAATTAGCTGGGCGTGCTGGTGGGCACCTGTAGTCCCAGCTACTTGGGAGGCTGAGGCAGGAGAATGGCATGGACCTGGGAGGCAGAGCTTGCAGTGAGCCAAGATCATGCCACCGCACTCTGGCCTGGGCAACAGAGTTAGACTCTGTCTCAAAAATAAATAAATAAATAAATAAATAAATAAAATAAAATAAAATAGGCCAGGTGTGGTGGCTCATGCCCGTAATCCCAGCAGTTTGGGAGGCGGAGGCGGGTGGATCACGAGGTCAGGAGATTGAGACCAACCTGGCTAACACAGTGAAACTCCGTCTCTGCTAAAAATACAAAAAATTAGCCAAGCGTGGTGGCGGGCACCTGTAGTCCCAGCTACTTGGGAGGCTGAGGCAGGAGAATGGCATGAACCTGGGAGGCAGAGCTTGCAGTGAGCCGAGATCACGCCACTGTACTCCAGCCTGGGCGACAGAGTGGGACTCCGTCTCAAAAAATAAATAAAATAAAAGCCTTCAGGATTCCAAAAGCATTGTAGGAGAGGGCAGCATACCACACCCTAGGAGCCTGGGAGCCACTGTGTTTCAAAAGTGTTGCTTGATGCTCTTGATAATGGAGCTGAGTCATCAAGAATAGGTTCAACTTTGTCCTGAGAACCAACTAATTCAGGGATGTTCTCACTACAGTTTCCTGGTTACAGCCAACTTTTTGGTATTTATAGCCCCAGGCTTTGTACGCTATATCATTCATACAGTCTTTTTCCTGACATGGTTTAACCTAGGAGTCTCAATATGTAGAATTCATGTCTGAGTCAGCCTCTCCTTATCCCCTTTATCTCCTGGCAGAATCTCTGGTTCCTGGCTCAGGCACATCCATGTTTTTGATTTTTGATTTTAGAATTATTTTTTGACTTAAGAAGTCACAAAAATAATACAGAGTTCTCCAGTACCCTTCACTCACCTTCCCTTATGTTAATGCCTTACATAACGTAGAACAATTCTAGAAACCAGGAAGTCAGCATTTATACAATACTGTTAACCAATGTAGAAACCTTATTCAAGTTTTGCCAGTTTTCCTACTAATGTCCTTTTTCTAGTCTAGGATCCAATTCAGAATCCCACATAGTACTTAGTCTCCTCCAAGACATGATGATAGTTCCTCAGTTTTTGTCTTTCTTTTTTTTTAAGAGACAGAGTCTAGCTCTGTTGCCCAGGCTGGCGTGGAATGAAGGGATCTCGGCTCACTGCAAGCTCTGCCTCCCGGGTTCACGCCATTCTCCTGCCTCAGCCTCCTGAGTAACTGGGACTACAGGTGCCTGCCACCACACCCAGCTAATTTTTGTGTTTTTAGTATAGACGGGGTTTCATGGCGTTAGCCAGGATGGTCTCGATCTCCTGACCTCATGATCCGCCTGCCTCAGCCTCCCAAAGGGCTGGGATTACAGGCGTGAGCCACCACACCCAGCCTCAGTTTTTGTCTTTCATAACATCAACACTTTGGAAGCATACTGGCCAGTTACTCTTACATTGTCCATCCATTTGGGTTTTCTGGTATTTTCTCATGATTAGGTTGGGGTTATGCATTTTTGGCAAGAATACCACACAAGTTATGTGTTCTTCCAAGTTCATCATATCGAGATGCACATGATGCTGATATGTTTTATTACTGGTGGTGATAACTGTGATCTGTTAGTAAAGATGATATCTGCCACTCCATTATAAAATTACTGTTTTCTCCTTTGTAATAAATATCTTGTGTAGAGATACTTTGAGACTGTGCAGATATCCTGCTTCTCATACTTTTGCCCACTACTTTCAGTGTTTATCAGTGTCTTGTGCCTGCAACAGTTATTGCTGCAATGTTTGCCTAACAGTGATTTTTGTCTTTCCATCATTTCCTTTACATATATTATTTGGAATTCTACTTTAAGAAAGAGCTGTCAAGGTGCATTCATTTTTCATAATAATGATAACTACAATAATGTTGATTATAATAATAGTATGCAACATTATTATTATGACTTGCTTTGTGCCTGGCATAGTGCTAAGTTCTTGGTTCCACTTTTATAACACCTTCTTAATTAGCTCATCTCTCTGCAAGAGTTATATTTCCTGGAGAACCCTCTCCAGCCTTTGCTTTCCCTTTGTTCCTGTAACTTCCATTTGCCCCTCTGCCATTATCCCCCTGCCCTCTGTAGTAACAACTCTGGGTTCTGTTACTCCACACTAGACTTTGGTCTCTTATCTCTGTGTCTCCGGTTCCATGTATAATGTCCATCACATCATAAGTGCTCAGAAACTGTTATTGAATGAAGTAATTTGTTTTGAGCCTGTGTAACCCCAGTTCGTCCTACCTGAGCATGCTACATTGTTCCGTTTCACATTCTGATAATTGTTCTTTAGTAGTCAAGCCATGTGTTTTCACCATATGAAGCTCACAATGATAAAATGCTGGATATTTCACAGTTCTGCTGCTGTTAAGCCAGGTGTCCTGAACACCCTCTCTCCATGCTCTCCATGTTTGAGTTTTTAAATTATGCACAAGGCTTTAGTTAAATATCATCTTGTTTGTTTTATCCTGCCTTTTCAACCTATGGAGATCTTTTTGATACCTGATTCTATTCCCCAGCCCATTTGCTATCCTTTTCAGCATTGTGTGATTTTAAAATTTTCATCTTCCAAATGGTTGATAATAGTGTGGGATAAGGCAGGACCAAGTTCCCTGCTTGGCATTATTTAGCGCTCTAGGTGCAGTGGTTTGACTTGTACGGAATCTACAGAGCTGTCACTAGACTGATATTTCCTTTTTTTTATTTCTTTTGAGACAGAGTCTCGCTCTCCCACCCAGGCTGGAGTGCAGTGGCGCAATCTTGGCTCACTGCAAGCTCCGCCTCCTGGGTTCATGCCATTCTCCTGCCTCAGCCTCCTGAGTAGCTGGGACTACAGGCACTCGCCAACATGCCCGGCTAGTTTTTTTTGTATTTTTAGCAGAGACAGAGTTTCACTGTGTTAGCCAGGATGGTCGCGATCTCCTGACTGCATGATCCACCCACCTTGGCCTCCCGAAGTGCTGGGATTACAGGCATGAGCCACCGTGCTCGGCTATAGATTGATATTTCTACCAAATTCACAAGGTTATTGTATGTAACTTTGTTAAAACTTTCTTGAAATCAAGTAAAATTCAATCAGACAAAGTTTATTTGAAATTAACATGTCCTCAGCTCTCAGTTGACTTGTGGTTAATTTGTTCTTTCATTCATTCATTTATTTATTAAACAAATCATCTATAAACATCTATATGACAGGTAATGTCCTAGGTGCTGAGAATAGAGTGTGAACAAAATAGACAAGATCTCAGCTTATGGATCCATAAGCAACCAAAAACATAAACAAAATAATATAAAATAGCTGTAAAGCTATGAAGACAATGAAATGAGATGGGACTAATCAGGAAAGGCCTCAATGAAGAGGCGCCAGCTGAGCTAGGGCAGGAGTGATGAGAGGAAGGGAACAATGAGAAGATCTGGGGAATGAACAGTCCTGCAGAGGGATGAGCATGTGCAGAGGTCCTAAGATACAGGTGAGCTTGGCATATTCAAAGAACTGAAGGGCAGCCAGTGGGCGAAAACATGGTTATAGCTTTCAGTTACTTGAAAAATACTCGTATCACTTTTTTCCTAGAAAACATCTAATTTCATGCTTAAAATTTGACTTTATTTGCTCATTTAACTAGGAAAAAAAAGGTAGACCAGAATTACAAGAAAATTAGCATATTTCCCCAGGAACAAAGTATTCTGAAAACAAAACAACAGAAAATACTGGAAATTATGCATTTTCAAGATTGATAAGAATGTTCTAGTTTCCCCAAGCATACATTTTTTTCCCTGAAGTAGATACAATGGAACCCATCTGTATTGTAATGGGACATACATTATTGTTCTGGATGCTTTAATATCTAATATTTTAGAATGTCTTTTATACTGGATAGTAGTGTAAAATGCCTTGAGACATGCAGTTGGTTTTTAGACTTAAGACCCTTTGATGATTGCAGACTTACTCTTTTTTCAGTAGAGCATAGTGGAAACTAGACAGTTTGTTAGATATATATCTGGAGTAATTTAATTACCATTTAAATTGTTTTCTATTTGCTGACAATTGTTGTTGTGAGTTTTTGACTGACTTGAGATTAAAATGTGCTAAACCCTTACCTGATAACTCTCATTAAAGCAATATATGCTGGAAGCAGAGGGCTCTTGTTATGGTCTGAGTGTTTATGTCCCCCACAGAATGTTGAAATCCTAACCCCAGTGTAATGGTATTAGGAGGTAGGGCCTTTGGGAAGTAATTAGGGCATGCGGGCTCTGCCCTCATGGATGGGATTCATGCTGTTATAAAAGGGACCCCAGAGAGCTCTCCTGCCCTTTTCTCACCATGTGAGGATAGACAGGGAAGTCAGCTGTCTGCAATCTGGAAGAAGGCCCTCACCAGACCCTGCTATGTTAGTATCCTGATCTTAGATTTCCAGATTCCAGAACTGTGAGGAATAAATGTTTGTCATGTAAGCCACCCAACCTGTGTAATTTGTAATAACTGTTCAGACTGACTAAGACAGCCCCATATCACTCACTCTTCATCTTAGAGTGAGCCGAGCATATAGCATTCTTGGCATCAGCAGCTCAAGGGCATGAAGGGAAATGCTTGAAGATGACTGGAATGTAAAGTAGAAATGTGATTCCTGTTTATCTCTGAGTGTTAACTTTCAGAACATAGGAAATTGAGATGCTCCCTTAAACATTGTTTTACATAGCAATTTAGGGAGGCAAGTTGAATTTAAATCTTTCAAGAAATTGGACAGAGTCGTAGCCCATTGGGTTTAGAGGTAGTATAAGAAAGGTTGCTGACATTAATTGGCTAAAATGAATGGAGAACAGAGTAAACCAAGAAGATAGTGTTCATGTACATTATCAGCACAATATTGAGTAAGCTGAAATATAGAAAAATAACATATGCTTACTATTATTTGAATGTGACATAAGTAGATTTCATAAAGGGAATATAAGTCACCACTCAAATAATTGTCTCTTTTCTTTCCTTAAAATACAAGTGTTCCATATCTTATAGGTGAGTAGAGTATAGGCCGACGTGATATGGAAAACTGTGTCAAGTTTGGAGACAGCCATAGTGTTGAAAGTTCTTAGTGCTTTCAACACTGTGAAATAGTGCTCATGTTCTTTCATTGTCAGCTTCCATGACCCAAACGTGTCTATAGGTGAAGGTCTCCCACCCCCACCCCACTCACCACTCAGTAAGCAAGCAGACTGATACCTCAGTGCCTACAGTGAGCAGTGTTAATTGACTCCTGTACTTGCTTGTCTGAGGACAGATAGGTGTGCTAGATAATTAATATTTTTTGGAAACAAAATTATTACATTATCCTAAAAATAAATCAATGTACTGGGAACACATGCAGGACTTTTATATTACTACCCAAGAAAAGATAAGACTACTATATTCATATAATATGAAGTCTGTTAGATGACTTTAAATTTGTTCATTTTTCTTATTTGATAAGAGTTTTAAATCCCTATGTATTTACAGATTTGGCAGACTTGGTATGCTTTCTTCAAGCTATCATTATAAACAAGCAAATGGCTCAGAAAAATTCCCACCTAGGTAATTTTATCTCAAATATCTGCTTAATTTCAAAGGCAACTTGAGTTAGCCCTGTGCAAACTCAAAACACTGTGTGTAAATATATGTGCAATAATTTTTTTTCTGTGTACCACATGTATCTTCTAAGTAGCATAATATTGCTTTTAAAGATGTACCTGTTTGTTTTTTTACTTATCTTTTAATTTTCTATGTGAACAAATTTGGCAGGTACTTTTAAAAATTAAAATATCTTCAAGTTTCTATTCATATATAACATTTCATTTTAGGCAACAATTGAACTTCTGAAAAGTTGTTGAGACCTTGAACTTCTCTAAGCTAAATTATTTTTAGATGTCTTGAAAGAACTCTAAGAAGTTGAATAATCACACCAGTTTTTTCATGATTTTAGTAATCTCTTTATCATGTTTCTTAAAGCAGTTTACATCTGTGTATAATTTGTGAGGCCCAGGATAGAATGTCTCTGAGTCTGATACTCCAGAGTAGCATACTCAGCTCTACAGGGAAAACTTTTCCATGGAAACATCAGAAAAGGAAAGGTATGACAGCACATGTTTATTAAGCATATTGCATAGTATATATATTATGTCTCCTCCTAACAGGCAAGCATTGGAACCTTTATTAGACATTGTCGTCTTAATGTAATGTACACAAATACATCTCTAATAGACAAAAAGATGATACATGAGTTTTAGGTTTCCAGACTAACCACCCAAAATCTATGGCTTAAGTGGCTTTGTATAAATTAATGACCAATAATGGCATATTTCCAGGGCTTGGAGCAGAGTGTGGGGAGAGGATCAGCCTTGATGATTCCTCTGTGGGTGAGTGGGAGGGTAGAGGGGTGGATGAGGATGGTAAAAGATAGATGGGAAGAGGCCAGGAGGTGGGGAAGGGAGGGGGAAGGGAGGGGTCGTAAATTTTCAATCTGGAGGAGCCCTTAGAGATGATGTCGTCTGACACCACCATTGCACAGAAGGGGAAGTAAGAAACAAAACGTTTATGTGCCTGGCTCGTGGTTACGTAGCTAGTGGCCAGGCAGGACCTACAATGCAGGTTTCTGACTCCCAGCACACTTTACACACTGGCAGTTTGCTAAGAGTAGCTGAGAAATACACACAGTGGCTTGGCAGGGAGAGACAGGCTGTGAAAAATTTACACAGGTGAGGGGTGCTCAGGCCGAGGATAGGGCAAGCTCCTGTATGAAGATCAGGGTTTACCACCCCTGGAGGACAGAGGTGGTGAGAACCCAGCTCAGAGGTCGGGACTCTAGTCAAATAAATTAGCATTCAGGACTGAGTCCAGTCTAAGAGCGGGAAATTGCCATACCACACTAGTGATAATACTATTTACTCTTTCTTTCTCGCTCTCTGTCTTTCTCCTTTTCTCTCTCTCTCCTTCTCTCTTTTCTTGTGAATCATAGTTGTTAATAAACAAGCTCAATCTATATAGTGAGAAATAAACCTAAATAAACATATTCACATATTCTCAAAAAAATTTTACTACTTGTTGGATACTTATTGTGCATTAGACATTAGGCTAGACACTTTATTGCAGCATAATCATTTAATTTTCATAATAATCACTTTGGAAAGGTGTAGTGGTTCAGTTTTTGCAGAGGGGGGTGCTGATTGATATTCAGAGAGTTAAATGATTTACTTGAAGTCAGCAGAGTGTATTAGAACCTATTCATTACGTCGGGACCAGAGGGGCAGAAGGAAATCCAAAGGAAGAGAAGTATACAGATGTGTTCATATACACGTTTTGACGATAACTATTGATGTATGTACGTCTCTCTTGGCTATACTATAGGGATACCTTAAGTAATTCAGTGGCAACGTACCTTCTTGCTAGTATTTTAATAGTATAGATCTGTTAATGAATTATCTTAGAAACATTATACTTGGTGTATTCTGTTGCTTTATTGTTTCATTTTGAGTTGAGTATTAAGGGAATACAGTATTTTAATCGGAACTCTGCCAGTGCTTTTATCTAGAGGCTTGTTGCCATTTTTGTCTTCTGTGAAATTTTTGCCCTAAGAAAGGTGGGATTATGTTTTTTCCTAGCAGATTGAGTTGGTGTAGTATATTCTTGGTTATCAAAATACTTACATAGCTTTGAGATTTTGAATTGGTAAATATTCCTGAGATGTTTAAAAGCATGATACATACTGCGTATGTGAATCCCATTACATTGGATACTGTGTCTATACACATGCAGGACCTAGGAGGACACACGCAGGACCTAGGACACGTCCTAGGACCTAGGAACCACTGCTTGTGGTTGTGGATAACTTTGTTCTTTGCTGCTTGTGTTTTTCAGTTTCCTATCAGGCATATATTAACCTTTTGTAAAAAAGGTTATTTTTAATAACCTGAAAAATAATTATTTGCTGTAAGTTAATAGTTTGCTCTGAGAGAGGACACCATGATTTGAACTGGTCTCCCTTAGCCAAATCTCATTTGATTTCTGCAGTGCTATGTTGCCCACCCAGAATCACAGATGAAAGCGGTGGGCAGCAAAAGTGCAGTGAAGGTGGAGGCTGGAACAAGGTGCATCCCGGTGAGTGCCTGGTACAGGGAAGGAGCAGCATGGTTATGGTGTAATAATTGGAGGCCACCTCTCCTAGCACAGCAGATAACAGAAGGAATTCCCACCTAACCCCCATAGTCGCTCCTGAGCAGCTGAATAAAGATGTCTCTGATATGTGGCTGAACCTCTGTACGTGATTTAGTGCCCATAGGCAGCTGATACTGGGAGGAAAAATGTTGGGTTCCTATAACTTCTAAAACATTGAATATGAGCCAGTAAGCAGTCATTGGTATACTGCAGTTATTGTATCAGAGTTAACTGATGCTGTAGTAAGGCCACCACATTTATCATATCTAAAAGCAATTCATGGGAGCATGGTGAAAAATGGAAAACCGCAACCTGATGAGGAATTGTGAAATATCTATGTGTGGATGTTTAGCCTTGTACTCCATCTCTAAGGGGAAGGGAAGGAAAGCATTATTCATTGAGCATCTCACAGTGTTCCAGATATTAGATGCTTGCCAATCCTCACAAATTCTACAAAGGAAGTACTATCACTTCCTGTGGATCAGGACATTGAAGCTCAGGAAGAGCTCATTTGCTGTGGGTCACATAGCTAGTAAATGGATTCACACCCAGATATGCCTGAATTCAGAGTCAAGTGGAAGAGGATTTAGGCTTAAATCTGAGTGGCCCCAGCAGTAGGGCTAGGATCAGTGAGTGTAAAGGAGAGATGGGTTAATTTCATAAAATGATCCAAAAGAACTTAATAAGTGCTGTTCCCGAAATCAAGCAAAGTACCTTAAAACACAGATATACATACACAAACAGCTTTACTAAGATTTAATTTACATACTGTAATATTCACCTGTTCTAAGCATACAACTACAAAGTGCCTGTCATTAGAAATGTTTGTGCAGAAAAGGCTGGAAAATCTCCCAGATAGAGTAGAGGAATGTTGTGTTTCCATCTCTATAAAAGCCTATGTTGAGTAACTCAAAAGCAGTGTCCATACTGCGATGTGCTGAGTGGCTGTTTACTTAAGTGTTTTAAATGTCGATAGATGTAAAGGAAAGGAAAGTTCTAAAAGGTGTTCCAGTTGTGCTTTTCATCTTAAATTTGGGTCGGCCGGGCGCGGTGGCTCATGCCTGTAATCCCAGCACTTTGGGAGGCCGAGGCGGGCGGATCAGGAGGTCAGGAGATCGAGACCATCCTGGCTAACACGGTGAAACCCCGTCTCTACTAAAAATACAAAAAATTAGCCGGGTGTGGTGGCGGGCACCTGTAGTCCCAGCTACTCGGGAGGCTGAGGCGGGAGAATGGCATGAACCCGGGAGGCGGAGCTTGCAGTGAGCCGAGACTGCGCCACTGCACTCCAGCCTGGGTGACAGAGCGAGACTCCATCTGCAAAAAAAAAAAAAAAAAAAAAAAAAATTTGGGTCAACGAGATGAGCTCTTAAGCTTCGGAAACACTCAGGCCTTTAGGCTGCACACTACAGTTGCAGAGCAACTTTTCAATGATTCAGATGTAGACTTAAGGGCCACACCTCTGGGGGTGTGGCCTAGCATTACATTAGTTTTCGAGGCCACCCCGCATTATTCTAGGGTGCAGCTATGCTGAAAACTACTTTCTTTGGCTGAGGAGAGGCTCAAGTATGCCAGAGGGTCATGGACGGTCTAAGTTCCAAACCAACCCCATCCTGCTGGTGGACCCCTCTTTTCTGCCTGGTCAAATCAGCCACATCCAAGTTACTTCTGGTTTGCCAGTCATTGCTGCTGTGCCATGTCTGGCTCTTTGAAGATGTCTGACAGTATTGGCAGTTAACCAGAGACAGTTTTGTGACCTTATAACCAGATCAACTTTGTATCTAATTCATGTCCACCAGACATTTCTGCAGAGCTTTAGGATGGAGAGGACCTTGAGGAAAGAATTAATGTAAACTCTGTCAACTTAGCTGATCATCGTTCCTGCTTTTAGAATAATTTGAACAATTATAGTTACATTTGAAAATTTTATGTATCTGTTCTTCATTTGTGCAGGTCACGATGTATAGGCCCACATCAAAGGATCAATGCTTTCAGATTTGTCTTCTATGTGGAACTTGTACGGTTAAATGATTATAATGTAGTAAAGTGAAAATTTATTCTGGGAGCTAGAGGGCGTCAGAACTGATGGCCCCTGGGGATCCTTTGAAACCTCTCTGAGCTTGTTTCTTTGTCTGTATAATGTGACCAACAATTCTTGCCTTGCAGTATCACTCTAAGAATTCAACTGAAGGATATGTGTGATAATGTCTTACAACCATGTATTTATTGTACCCCTTCCATATACTGGTCCCTGGGGAAACAAACGTGAATGAATTATGATCCCTGCCCTAGAGAATCTTACAGCTTTAGTGAAGGAGATAGACTCAAAACCAGATAATTGTACAAGAGTATGGAGGGGCAGAAATGCACAGGATACTCTGGGAGCATCAAGGGAGGATTAAAAGGACTGGGTTATTGGTGTAGAGATTTCTAGGAAGGCTTCCCATAGGCACTGGTAGCGGGTAAAGACAGGAAATTAACAAGGTAAAATGGAGAAAGCTAGGTACTTCAGGCAGAGGAAACACAATGGGCAAGAGCCTGTGGATGAGAACCTGGTAGAGGGATGATGAGTTACTAATGCTGATGGTGTTTTATTCAATTCTTGCTTTTCCCTGGGAGAAATGACTTTTGGGTACAGTGCATCAGGGAAGATTCAAAAGGTAAAGGTGGTGAGAGATGGAGGTTAAAAAGTCATCTTCTGTTTTCTTCTTAGTTTGCCTGATTTTGTGTAGGTATTTGGAATATACCTACACAGAATGAAGCGGAATGCAATTGAGTGATTTATGTCTATCATAAAAAACTGTGACTAAAAATAAATCTTTGTTCAGGCCAGATGTAGTATATGTTTACCATTTGAGGTGGACATCGAAGCATAGTGGCACTTACTGGAAGTATCTCAGAGAAAGGAGGCTGATTTTATAAAGAAAGTTTGTAGCTCAGGAGGTCTGAAAGCTAAGAGGTGGCCCACAGAGCACTGAAGATAAGCTCGTTGAGCCTCTCAGTAATTTTTGTCTGTTCCAGTTTTTAGGCAGCAAAACCACAGCAGCATCTCGTCAAGACTCTTTTTAATGCAGCTGTCTCTGTTGGTTTATGTGTCTTATTCTCACCCTGTTTCCTTCACAACTGTACCATCTTAGGAATCAGGAATCACAAAGCCAGGTATCCAGCAGTGATTTCAGTTCTTTGCCATGGTGAGTGGAGACCAGAGGGGTCAGGGAATGTAAGGGGTGCATAACTCTTGTGCTGTGGGCTTTCCTGCCATACGTTGTCAGGTGTACTCCACAGCATCCTGATACCAGCCTCTGCCCTGGGAAACAGACTGTGTGTGCCCCATGCATTTCTAGTCCAGCAAATCCTATCAGAAGACCAAATGGCTTCATCAGAAACAGAGTGACAGCCTCTTCTCTTTGCCTCTTCTGCTGACTCTGTTAACAGGCAGCACTGGGGCAGGAGAGCCTGCAGGGCCTTTCATGGCTGCTTGAGTTCTCACCTGTTTGCTTGAGCTCTGATTCCTCTGCCCTGTAAGCGTAAAGGAGATGTGCTGAGTGGAAAGAGCTCTATACAGGCAGCCAGGAAGCCAGATTTCAGGTCCATCTCTGCCTCTAACTGGCAGCCTTGCCTTGGGTAAATCATCAGTGGGCAATAGTTTCTCTCCTGTAAAAGGAAAATATTGGGTTTAGATTGTTTCTGAAGTTCTCTCTAGATTTAACCTGGCGGGAATTGAAATTGCTAACCTTACTCTAACTGTGCCATTGCCCAATCCCCAACTGTCCTCACCTCTGCCCCCACCCTTTCATTCCCACTGTCTCCTTCATACTTTCCTTTCCACCTGACCTGTCCCTGCCAACTCCATTCTTTCATGCCTGCCTCTCTGTATCTGGAGGGAATCCTTTGGTGCCCAAGCAGGGCTAGATTACCAGATACGCAGACTAAACGTGTTTGGGGCACCAGAAAAGCAGACACCGTGCTCAAATATGTTTCTTTTTAAAAAATAATTTGATATTTGCTACTTAAAAAAATAAAGCAGTGATCATGAGAAACAGCATACCTTAGCTGAACTTTCTTATACTTATTTTATGGTTTATTATTTAAAGTTGATTTCTGTTTGGAGGAACACTATATAATCGTAGCAGTACTTCATGCCTCTGAAGGCTTCATCTTCTTCTTCCTCCTAAACTTGTTGAAGTCAGCCTTTTCACCGAAGCCTCACAGAGGTAGGGAGGTGCTGCTTTGCTCTGCCCTTTTCTCTGTACTGGCCTCATGTGTGCTGCTTTTAGTATAGTTACACGTTTCTCTATAGCACTCTCTAGGTGAGCATCTCCATGCTGGGGGCTGGGCCCTGGGGCAGAAGTAGACCAGGGAGAGAGGCACAAGGTGTGAGACACACTCATCCTCCTCTGGAGTTTATAATTGAAACATATGTTTTCTCCACAACAATTAAATGCCAGAAATGACCATACATATTTGAAGGAGTGCAGAGCAGTCTCTGGAAGATGCTCCTGCAGCAGGGACCTTGAAGAGAAGATGGAGGAAAGTTTAACCATAATAACAAAGTATGCATATCTGAATAGCCTGCTACTTTATTTCTAAGCCCTAAATCCCATGATTGTGGACTGTTAGCTGTTTCCCATTTTCAGAGCTGCCCCAAACCAGTTTCTCCCAGACTCAGGCATTCTCTTTCTGTGTCTTCATATCTCTTCTGAACTGACTTTTGTCCTTTGAGCCTGCCCTCTCTGATAAGCTGCGGTAGCCACTGAGAAGAATGACCAAGTTGAGTCCCTGAGCCCACTGAATAAAAGGATGTTTTCTTTTTCTTTTTCTTTTTTTTTTGAGACGGAGTCTCGCTCTGTCGCCCAGGCTGGAGTGCAGTGACGCGATCTCAGCTCACTGCAAGCTCCATCCCCCGGGTTCACGCCATTCTCCTGCCTCAGCCTCCCGAGTAGCTGGGACTACAGGTGCCCGCCACCATGCCCGGCTAATTTTTTGTATTTTTAGCAGAGACGGGGTTTCACCGTGTTAGCCAGGATGGTTTTGATCTTCTGACCTCGTGTTGTGCCTGCCTCGGCCTCCCAAAGTGCTGGGATTACAGGTGTGAGCCACCACGCCCGGGCAATAAAAGAATGTTTTCTAATGGGTTCAGTCTGGTTGCCTAGGGGGAACATTTGACTTTTGTATAGACTGTAAGTAATCCCCATTTATTGATTGATTGATTGATTGATTGATTGATTGATTGAGACGGAGTCTCGCTCTGTCGCCCAGGCTGGAGTGAAGTGGTGTGATCTCGGCACACTGCAAGCTCCACCTCCCGGGTTCACACCATTCTCCTGCCTCAGCCTCCCGAGAAACTGGGACTACAGGCTCCCGCCACCAAGCCCTGCTAATTTTTTTGTATTTTTAGTAGAGACGGGGTTTCACAGTGTTCGCCAGGATGGTCTTGATCTCCTGACGTCATCCGCCCGCCTCGGCCTCCCAAAGTGCTGGGATTACAGGCCTGAGCCTCCGCGCCCGGCCCATTTCTTTATTTTCGTAGTCTGGTTAATCCCATGTCATTGGCTTTGAAGTTAAATAAATTGATTGCTGAATGTGCACTGGGCACTGTGCTAAGTGGGGACATGTATGGGCTCACTAAATCTGCACCACAACCTCTGAGGTGTGTGCTGTTTCCCACTTACTGAGAAAGACGGAGGGAAACAGAGATGTTAGGTAACACACCTGACATCACACAGCTAATAAATGACAGAGCCAGGATTCTTGGCTCTAGCAGTGTGACTCCTGTGTCTCTTAATCATTGCACTGTATGTTCTCTGATTGCAAAGGCAGAGATGGTAGAGTTGTGGGTGTGCTGGGGGCAATATGGAGAAAGTAGTAGCACTCTCCACTTGAGTTATTGAACTGATTTTGAGTTTCTTTCACAATGAAAGTTGTTTGAATTGTTAATAAGAGGAAATTTTAGAAAATGTTTCACCTTGAATATATTAGGCTATATCTCTTCTCTGTAATGGCATCTTTTCAATTCTCTTCATCACTTTTTTTGTTTGCCTATGTGATCAAAATTAAAGTTGTCTGCTGTGGATGCCTTTTCAGTGAGGTACACAGTATCACATTGCCACATGTTATTTCCACTCAGGTGACACTGTTCTGACTGCTGAGAGAAATGGTAGGATTAGGAGAAAGGGTGGTACTAGACATTTTATCTCCCTTCATCTTCAAGCGAACATGGTTACACATATTGGAATAGTCTTTTCAGGATTCTGGTCGACTTGGTTGGTTTATTTTAAGGATGAGAGTTTCCTCCAGGAAGTTAAACATTGTTACATCTGCTGCTTTACCACACTTACTTTTTGGGGTGTTTGCTGATGTTCGTAACTAGTAATAACTGTGGTTCATAAAAAGGAATCTCTTATTTCATGAACATTTCAATCTGGTGTCTTGAGCCCAGAAACTTTATAACTGGCTCTGAATTGATTTCTCCCTAAACATAAATGTGTTTTTTGAGATCTCTTAATACCTCTGGTATCTGGTATTCGCATATCATTTTATTTAATGATTCTAGAGGCTTAGAAGGCTGCTAAAAGTCATTGTTTTCGCCTTTGAGAATAATTATCATCCTGGAATCCCCAGTTAGACTGAGACCACCTAACCTCCCCCTACTCAGGATTCAAGCCAGTTCTGTCCAAGGACAAACCAGAGAGGGCCTAAAGAATTAAAGTGGGCGGGTCAGGATGAAAACACTAATAGTAGAGATAGCTTTCTGAGCTATCTGGAAGGATTGTCCTCACCCTCTCCCAATACTTCTGTCAAAGTTAAAAACATTTCCCCTTAGTTTGGCTCCTTCGGGAGTCCCCAGGCTCAGTTGCAGTTTTCATTGCAGCTGTAAGTGACCATCTGACCACTGGTGCATTCAAGAAAGTTGGACCTTCAGGCTCTTTTTGGAGTTAATGGAGCATCCTGTAGTTTAACAGATGTGAAACTGTTTTTAGAGATATCAGCTGCCTGCTGGTCTGGTTCCTGGGCTGTGCCTTTTTGGTTCAGCCCAGGGGAAAGGAAGGAAGGAAATAAAATGAAATTAGTTCATTCACTTTTCTTCCTTAAAAGGACTGCAGGAATACAGGAGAAGGATCAGGGACATCTGAACTCAGTGAATTAACTTGTTCTTCTGTCTGTTCCAGGTTATTTCATTTGGTTCTTGCTGACATGCTTTACCTGGAGCTCTATTGGCCACTCCTGCACTGCACGGGTATTAGGACCAGACACTGTAAAGCTGCAGGGAGGGATGTGAACACCTTATCATCCAGAGTCATGGCTTAGTAGAAAACATGTCAGTTTTATTATGAGACCTAAGTTTGAGTCCCAGTACCACTACTATTAGCTGGGTAATATTGGGCAGTCTTGGAATTGAACTTTTTGAACAGTTTTTCCCCTAACTTGAAGTTGCTAATAACACTTACTTTACAGGATTGTTGTATGGTTGTGAGGATGAATTAAAATGTTGACCATGTTAAAGTCACTTTGTAAGCCATCCAGTATCCTTGCTGTTATAGTTCTGTGCACAGTTGATTTTTTTAGTTGCAGGCAAACAAATTTTTACATGGAAATACTTGATTTTGGAGGTTTTAAATAACCCTTTCATAAAGGATTGATAGTTTAAAACAGTTGATCGGAAAAATGAAAAGGAACTTGGGAAGAAATGTCATGGTGCCCTTCAGATTTATTTCAGCACACATAAAAGAAGCCTGCTGGCCAGGCGCGTTGGCTGAAGCCTGTAATCCCAGCACTTTGGGAGGCCGAGACAGGCGGATCACGAGGTCAGGAGATCGAGACCATCCTGGCTAACACAGTGAAACCCCGTCTCTACTAAAAAATACAAAAAACTAGCCGGGCAAGGTGGCGGGCGCCTGTAGTCCCAGGTGCTTGGGAGGCTGAGGCAGGAGAATGGCATAAACCCGGGAGGCGGAGCTTGCAGTGAACTGAGATCCGGCCACTCCACTCCAGCCTGGGCAACAGAGCGAGACTCCGTCTCAAAAAAAAAAAAAAAAAAAAAAAAAAGAAGCCTCCTAAGAGTTAAGTTTTCACCTGTGTCGTTTGGCTTAGAAAATAGTTTGAAGAAACTTTCCATGGGGTTAATGCTCTACAAGGGTCAAAAACCTATTTCCATGTGCTAAGACATCAATAATATTTTTAATATGGCTGTTTCTCTTTTGAACATATATTAATTGTTTCCCTCTAAGAATTCACACAGAAATTGGATATCATATTTTGGACTACCTCCCAAGACTTTTGTGGGATGGAATATGGTCAGATACTCACTCATGAACAAATAAAATCAAACAGATTTGTTCCCTCTCACCACATTTTTGCACATGTATCTTTGATAAATATTCACTGAAAGCTGTAAGCTACACAAGGCAAGGAAAACTACTCACTATTGAAGTTTGAGGGAGCCAAGTGAATAACCCCTCTTCCATGCCCAGATTCCACCCCAGTCAGAAAGATAAAGGAGTCAGGCTGGTAAACAGCAAAATATCATCTTTATTACTGATGATGCATTTTGGAGAATATGGCTTTGGGTCTGCAGCCAAGTGGGCCTTCAGAAATTTTATCCCTAAATTAGATAAAACTACCCACCTTTTCTTGGCATGCCAGGATAACGGAAGCTGGTACCCTGCAGGGGAAAGCTGGCTACCCCCAGCAGGAGAGGAGTCCAGCATCCATGACCTCTGCAGACAGGCAAATCTCAAAGAGAACGAAGAGGAGGAATTAGTGAGGGGGCAGCAAGGAAGGCCAGGTGTATTGTGAGGAATTATCTCTTGGCGATGTAACATGAAGAGAATGAGTAAGTGTCCTCTCACCTCAACACCTGCAGTAGGGTCTTCAAAGGTAGCTGAGACCTGGCCCCTGCTTACCAGGGACATTGAATGGGGAAGGAAGAGAAGACACCTCTACAATTGTATTTGAACAGTTGTCCTCCTCCACAGCTTTAGCTAAGGCTCTAAATGCAAGTGGGAGCACATTTTTACGGGGCAGCCACGTTGTTCCCTGGTGTTTTAACTGCCCCCCAACTGCTGTTTACTTCCCACATCTGAATCTTCTTTCAAGCATCACTTTTAGGCTTAAAAAAAAATCCCTATTTGACTAAAAAAATGAGAGGAACAATTCCTTATAAAATGCTAAACAGAACTAGACATCTGGTACTGTACACACTGTAGCCCACAGGTGAATTTTACCCTCGATATAAGCAGAGTATGCTGCATGGCAACAGCTCAAACAAGCACGAGTATCCCTGCTACTGAAGAACGGAGAAAAGTAGAGCTGCTATCATCACTGAAGGGAATTCATCATTATCCCTGTTAGTAATTTCATAGCTTTGGAAATCGGTTTATAGTACTTAACTGACACAGCCCCAAAATCCCACCCCTGACTCTGCCTTTTCTACTTTCCCCAACCTCTGTCCCCTTTCTAAAGAACAAGCTTTTGTGGAATTTAAAGTAGACTGTGACTGACCAGGTCGCTGCTTGCTCACAATGTCTGTCCTTTGTGTTGGCTTTCTCAGCCAAACTTTTGGGAGCCAGTTGTCACCCAGGACCCGGGGCTGGCATTCTTTGGAAAAACCTGCCTGTGTGTTGTGCCAAGTTGTGTTAGCCACTCCATGTTATTCTTAGATGGGCTCTGGAGTGAGACCAGCCTGTGTGCGTGCATTTGTGGTAGGCACTGGATAAGAACTGGAGTAATGACTCCAGAAGTGAAGGGTCACAGCTCGAACCTGCTGAGTCATCTCAGCTCAGCCTTGCTGGCAAGGCCTTCCAGGCTGCATATAGTTTGCTTTTCCTGTTCATTGCATTGCAACCTGTCAACGGCTATTTTCTGAAGGTCTATGGGGGCTCATGTAGAAAAGGAATAGGTCTGGGTGGAGGACAGGAATCTGAATGTGTATCATGTACCCTAGCTCATCTTAATTCAAGTGTTAGTTTGTAAGAAGCACATAAGAACGGGTAACTCAAGCTCCGCCAAACAAATCTGTCAGCATTTACTCATGCAGGAAGTCTATTGTCATGTATCACGTTTGAACACAAAGGGACAAAGGGTCCTAAAGGGCTTCCCATCCATCTTTCAGGTGCTGGGCTTCCTGTCTTCCACAGTGTCTTTTTTTTTTTTTTTTGAGACTGAGTCTTGCTCAGTTGCCCAGGCTGGAATGCAGTGGTGTGATCTTAGCTCACTGCAACCTCCACCTCCCAGGTTCAAGTGATTCTCCTGCCTAGCCCCCTGAGTAGCTGGGATTACAATGCACAGACCACCACACCTAGCTAATTTTTGTATATTTAGTAGAGATGGGGTTTTGCCACGTTGACCAGGCTGGTCTTGAACTCTGACCTCAGGTAATCCACCCACCTTGGCCTCGAAAAGTGCTGGGATTACAAGTACGAGCCACCGTGCCCGGCCACTCTGTTGTTTTAAATCATGTATTGGCTGTGAGCAGATGAGGAAGAGGAATCACACTGTGTATTGAGATTACTGACAACCTTTCTAAGCCTCGTTTTTTCAGAGTTTTAGCCTGAAAAGGGACATTGATCCATTTGTAGTCTGATTTCCTTCTTTTCTCAGTTTACAAAGAAATTAGAGGAATCCTTTCATGAGTCCCCCCACATTAGTCATTTCCTGCTTTGTGATCACACAGCACTTTGTTCATACTCCATATTTTAAGTAAACACTGTTTTGTAATTAATGTGTTTATATGTCACTTCTTTTCACCATCACCACCAGCCCCCTTGCGCCAACTGATTTCTTCAAGAGATGGAACCAGGTCTAATTTATGTTTGTCTCCCCCAAACCCTGTGACAGATAGATGAATCATGTTGCCTGGAGAGGTTAAGGGATTTACTTAGAGTAGCAGGCCTGAAATGTGAGTGGCTTTCATAACTCCCAGCCATGTACTTTTCACACGCATGTTGCCAGAAATGTTTTTAAATGATGTGAATTTGTGCAAAGGAGTTAGGACACAATTTTCCCATTATGTTCCTCTACACTAGCTCATTTATAAAACATTCATAATAGTGATGATGATGATAATGATGATGTCATCACCACCCACCCAATTGTATCATTTTAAGGATCAACCTAAATAATATTTGTGAAAGCTTTGCAACTGGCAAAGCCACCTTATGCCGGTATATAGATTACTATTGCTCTAGTCTGTTATTATTTCTGTGTAATTTACAGAGTATTTCATATTCATCATCTCACTTCTCATTACACCTGTGTGAAATAGATGGTCTCATTATCATTTCACAGACACAAGAACCGAGGCTGAGCGAGACTAAGTATTTCAACTGTAATCATAAATGGATGAAAGAAGACTAGAACCCAGCCAGCCCTCTTGCTTTCTTCCAGCACAGCCACCAGAACAAGGCTGCAGAGTCCCTCAGGGTTGTTGTCATCATCATCTTCTGTTGAATCTGTTACATCTTCTTTGTGTGTTTAGGTCCTCAGGTCCCTAAAGCCCTCCTGGGTGAGCCCAGGAAAGAGACATCTCCATGAGAAATGAGAGTGAGGCCCTTCTAAGACCAGTTATGTATGTGTGTTTAAGTGCTAGTCAGGTTTTTCATTTTATCAACACGCAGGGCTTGGACACAGAATGCTTTATAAGACAAAGCAAGTTTGATTTTGAAGTGGCCGACCATTGTCCATGTTGGACCAGCAGCAGCAGCATGTGGATATGTGGGGTCCAGGCAGGAGGGGCTAACCTCTCCATGGCTTTTGTCTCAACGGGGAGTTCCCTACCGTGACTCTCAGAGGAAATGAAGGATGATAAATCCAGCTGCTGCTTCCTGTTTCTATAATTTGGGGATTTATTTTTTTAAAGGGTAGAATGCTTTATTTTTAAACCAGTGGAAAATACCCTCAACGTGTTCCTTGTTAGTATTTCCTTGAAATCTAGATGCACTCATTTGAGCTTTAAAGGAGTGGGTGGGTGGGTGGGTGTGTGTGTGTGTGTGTGTGTGTGTGTGTGTGTGTGTGTGTCTGAAATTCCCATGATGCTGCCTGAGATGGCTCTCTTTCAGTTTTTCAACAACAACAACAACAACAGAATGAAAACCAATTAAGGCAGATTTTACTGGGCAGGAAGCTCTATGTGAGATTGATGACAGTATGTGATTTAGAAGAGGCCTGTAATTTATATCTGTGGTATTACTATCTCTCAGGCTATGCTTGTGCAATTCAGGTCTGGTTTTTCTTCTGCTTGTGATCGTGTCATTAGTAATAAAGACCTGAGTCATTTAGGAAACACACTGCCTCCTCACATATCATTGTTTACAGACAGTAGCTGTTTGGTATAGATGATTAGGATGCAACTTTTGGAGTTTGATTATGTGGCCCCTGACTCCATAACTAAAACCAATAGGTAGAAATATATTTTTCCAGTGCCATTGTTTTTTCCATTTCCTAATTTAAGAGACAGAGAATGTATATGGGGTTCCAGTGGTACATTGTTCAGGAGCAGCATAGGAAATTTACTATCTGGCAAAGTAGAATTATAAGAATTTAGCAAATATACCAGATCCCCTCATTGAGTAAGAATCTTCACTCTAATTTAAGTCCCTTAGCCCCTTCTTTCATATTCTTAAAATCATAGCTACTATTCTGTTTATAGTGGGTGATTAGTACATATTTTGTACTTATGAACCAGTAGGCCTAAGTGAGTTGTTTATTCTTTTAAGAATTATGGTTATACTTTAATGAATTCAGAATAAAAAATAAATCTAAATTTAGTGAAGAGATTATACTGAATATTTGGTCTGACTTTGTTAATAACTTAAAGTTGATATTATTTCTTTGTCTCATAGTAGTTTGTAAGGATCAGATTAGTTGGAATCCCTGGAATTGTCTTTTAAAAAGTGAGATAATGATAAAGACCTTAGGTAATATTGTTATTAAATGACAGTTGGGTTGTTGTTTCGTTTTTTGGGGCTTTACTCTTTGTGCCCTTAGGCAGCCTTTGACTACCAGCATTTTGTCACCTTCACTTTAGGGGTTCCTTCTAATGATTTTTTTTAATTTGTAGAAGCAAATTTAATTTAATTTGAGTTAATCTCTAGTTTAAAATAAGCTAAGGGGGCAGGTAGGGGCTTCGTAGTGTCAGTCAGATCTGGGTTTAAATCCTGGTCCACCTTGTATTAGCTGTGTGATCTTGGTCAAATTACTCAAACTTTCAAAACCTGTTATCAGTAAAACTGGAACAGTAATACTTCTGCTTAGGATGGATAGGACAATTTAATAAGCTCAAGTATGTAAGTGGTTGGTTATTCAGGAGGGGTAGGGGTAGTTTTCTTCCTGTCTTCCCCTTGCCTATTAGCAGTAGCCTCAGTGTTAAATGGCAAGATACAGCCCAAGATTTCCACGTAAAGACGTCAGCAGTGCACAGCTCCTCCCCTCATCTTTTGTCCCTGTATACCATGGTCAAGGAAATGAGAAGTAAACTAGCTGCTGTAGGCCACTGACACTCTCCTTAGAAATACTAAATATTTCTTTTCCCACCTTCTTCTTTTCGGTGTAATCTGACTTGAGTTCTCTGAATGCTTGACCTTCCCAGGACATTTCAGCGGGTGAGAAAGCCTGACACTGCTTGGATTGCTTGAATATATACAGAGCTACTCACTTATATGTCCGTGCGTTCTGGGTTTTTTGTTTTTTGTTGTTTTTTTTTTTTCTTAGTTACATAGTTTGTGGAATTATTTTGCAAGTTACCTTTTTGCCTTCAGACTTTTCAAAAGAACCTTTTAAAATTTTGTGACGGGATAAGCAGTATGGTGGTTAGCAAGGTTAGTGTTTACCAGCTTGTTGAAGGGAAAATCAAACAACATATGTCCAAACTCTGTTTAAGAATTTCCATGGGATTCTGAATTCCTTAATCTCTGTAGTTTTATGAAGTCATAGCAACATGCCGCATACTTGAGTTATAGCTCCTTGTAGAAATGTGTTTGTATAATTTGACTTTATGCTCAAAATAAGAAACAAGTAGCCATAAAAAAAAAAAATCTTGGTACTTTCTCACCTCTCTACTCCTTTCCCATCCTGAAAAATACACCCTCCCATCATGCCTGCCTCCCCTTCTCGCTGTTGTAGCCAGCCTTTTGTTTCATCCGCAGCGAGGTTTGAGAGGTGAATATTCACTTTCCCACATACCCTTGCACATTGTGAGCCAGACTTCTTCACTGAAAGTGCTGAGGCCAAAGTGTCAGGTGACTCTCAGCTGCCAGATCCAGCAGTCACTTTTGCCCCTTAACATGCATGACTTGCTTTTGACACCTGCAAAGCTGCTTACCACTCTCTTCCTGAAGGGGTTGCCTCCTTTGGCTTCTAGGCCAACATTCTCTTCATAGTTCTTCTCGTCCTCTGGCCCACCCTTCTTCCTCTCTGCAGAATCCTTTTCTTCTCCCAGTTCCCTAAATGCTAGTGATCCACTGGATTCTGCCATTGGCCTTTTTTCTCTGTGTATGCTCTCCTTGGATTATCTCATCTTGCATATATAAATGAGTCATAAATCTGTAAATCCCAGATCTTTCTCTTAGGTTTCAGGACAACCAACCACTAAATACCTTGACTTAAATTTATTATAACAGTACCAGCTATTCCAACTGAAAAATTGAATTGACTGGAAATCATGTTGATTATAGAGTAGTTTTCTCCATCTCCCTGCCTCCAGTCTTTCCTTCCTTCAGTCTTGCTTCTATATTCCTGGTAGAATTCTTTTTAAAACGGAATGGTGACCTCATTGCCTCACTTGTTAAAACCCTTCAGGGGTTCCTTACTGTCCCTTTCTAATTAGAATCTTACAATATTGAACTTTCCCTGAGTTGCACTCTGGAAAATCGTCCCCATCCTTCAATTTTCCAACCCTCACCCCCTACCCCGACCCTTTGGTGTTCTGGGAAACCACAAAGGACTATCTTACTCTCCAATATTCTGAGATTAGACCCATCTCTGTCCTTCCTCCTGACTCCCAGATGATCCTTGTTTACCTGCCTCTATAAAACTCCAGACCCCTTCCTTTTCTTTGACACAGCCCTCATTAATGTTTTATTACAATAGCTTGAAGAAAATTACCTCCTTAATTGTCTGGCACATTTTGTCTCTCACAAGTCTTACCCTGTTAATTTATTATAATTATTATTATATCATGTTATGTTTGTTTGTAATATCTCTACATTATATTATTTATAATAAATTACAACATATTGTTTATAAATTATTAGTATAAAATACTATTTTATGTTTATACTTTCACTTTAAGTCCTTAGTGTTTATGAAATACTTGTATTTATAAACAAGGATCAACTATAAAATAAGTCTGTCCCAATATTTCTATTTCTAGATGCTTTTAAGAGGTGTTTTTTAGTAGTTGGAGGTTTTATTAATTATGTTGCCAACTAAACTGCTGAGACACCCAAATAGAATGACTTAAATAACATAGATGTTTATTTTCTCCTCACAGAACAGTCCAGATATGAGCAGCCAGCAATTGGCAGGATAGCACTGCTGTGCTACACACATGATTTCTAAGGTTGTCCTGCTGTCCCCATTTCTAGCCCGCAGGAAAAAAAGGAAAAGGAAGGCCAAGTCAAGTAGCCTTGTCTTTATAAAGGTTACCAGGAAGTTAGTTGAACTGCTTCTTACGTTCTATTGGTCCCTCTTTATTAGGCGGCCACACCTGGCTGCAAACGAGGCTGGGAAATGTTATCTCTAGATGGGCACCTTTGCACCCAAATAAACTGGGTCGTGATGGTGGCAGGTGTCTGTTACCAAATAATGGTTTTGGGGGCACACTTAGTAGTTATCATAGGAATGGAAGACTATTTTGATTAAAAAGTCAACTTGGGAGGAAATGAGTGATTAAAAATAAAAAACATCTGGACCTACCCTAAAAGCTTCAGTACTTGCCATATATAAGTAACAAGACTCAATATTTCTTTCTTTTTTCCTTCTAGAAAAGTATGCCATGCAGAGTTAAGAGTATGTAAATTTGAAAGAAAGTTTGTAGCTCTTATCCTCAACCAGTGCATTTGTGGTGAAAATGGGTGGCATAGGATGCATGAGCATATTACAGACAAATGCTTGCAACATGGAATCCTCTCTACACTTTTTAGTCTCATTACTTACATTTTCAAATTCAGTACAACTTATGGTATCAGTTTATCACCATCTTCAAAGTATTTTCTGAAAGATAATATTGATATATTTTCTAAGTGGAAGAATTATTCCTTTCCTGCTCTCTTGTATTCCTCACTCTCAAATGTGTTACATAATTTGGGTCAATTTCCTGGCTGATGTTCTCTGGCATACTAGTAACGGAATGAATATATGCTTGCTGACATGCACATCCTCTCAGCCCATGGTACAGGGCAGCCTCTAACCATGAGCAGCTTCAGCTGTTTCCTGCTTTATGCAGTACAGATACTGTCATGTTGTACATATATTCTGATATGGAAAAGTGTGGGAAATGCTATTTTCATGGTTTGTGTCATTTGCCTCTCTTTTTTTTTTACTAGAAAAAAAATTTTTTACTAGAAAATAATTGTAATATGTGACATCCTACCATAGTAAAGGGTCAGTCCCCTTCTTAAAGAAGTAAAAATTATCTTGCTATGTTATCCACTTTGGATGGACTATAACTGTAAAATATCTAAGATATGATGTGACTACAGATCATTTGCCTAAAAATATCTAGACTTGTGTTTATGTATCAGCCTTACATAATGGCATCAGATCTTTCTATCCCATGTGGCCTATAATTAGGGTGATAGTAACAACTGGTTTTTCTGGAAAAGTCCCTGGTTTTTGTTTACTATTATTGCTTATTGCTGGTCTCAGTTATCACAGTTCTTTTTGCATTTATACATTTTATTGCCTCTTTAAAAATTTTTACATATAGTGAAGACAGGGTCTTACTATGTTCCCAGGCTGGTCTCGAACTCCTGGGCTCAAGCAATCCTCCCAAAGTGCTTTACTGCACCTGGCTGTGTCATTTTAGATATTAGCACTGCTTACCCTAAATAATTCTGGGCAGAATGGTGGTAGTGATCCATGCTCCATCTTTTCCAAACTAAGATAAGCATGGGTGGATCTTTAAGCTCTTGGAGGGCAAGGACTGTATCTATCTTGCTCTACTCTGTGTGTGTGTGTGTGTGTGTGTGTGCGCGCGCGCATGTGGTGTCTTCAGCACCTAGCACATTACCTAAGCTAAACATTTGTTGAAAATGTAAATGATTATGAGCTTGAGGGTTTCATGACAACACAGTTGGTAAAGTCTATGATGGGCAAGATACGTTGTTGCCAACTACAAATCTTAAATACCTGACACAGTGTGTAGTGTTTAGGAATGAATAGATTAATGAATGGTCACCTCAGTCTTACGTATTTCTTAGCATTTGCAGCCTCTGTCTAAAGATATTGTGGTCCATCAACACATTAGACAATCCTACAATTACAGTTGTAACATGTTGTATATAAAGTCACACAAACAAGCAACTGTTTCTTGGTTATAATGATCTGTGTTTACTGTTTTTTGATTTTATGAGGAAAAAAGATGGCATTTACTCCAACAATGATCACATCGTAGATAAATTCTATCACTTGTAAGATTTAGACCTTAATTTATAACCAATGTATGATATTTTAGGCTGGAATTCCCAGTGGATGTGCCAGGAATGGCTACCGGATGACTGAAATATCCACTCCTTTGGGCAGGGCCGGAGACCCTTTCCCTGATTTTATTCGCCCTCCTCAGTTTACCCCAGGGCATATATAAATGTCCTTTCCACTGTGGGCCATGAAGTGAAACAGATTGGGAAACACTGTTAATGACCTCTACAACTAAAATAGCAGGTACTTAAATAAATGCATTGGCACCCTTGACATTTGAGTATGCAAAAATAATTTTTCAAAAATGTTGGGCCATTTTTTGAGAGTTAAATAGATGTGCTTTATCGGAAAGTAAATATCCAAGATTATCCAAGTCAAAAACCATAATCTTCAAAGAAGCAATTCATCTAAAATAAGTAACAACATACTGAATTAGAAAGCATGTTCTCACATGAAGTTCACAAAAAAGTCTCACAAAAAAAATAAAGATAATATGTTTATTTATATTTTGGACCTTCCCACCACAGGAAAGTTTCAGCATGTTTACAAAGTGCAGACTGCTCAATTGCAATTCAGTCCTACATCTCTAATAATGCTTTATTGCAGGGGGAGGTGTTAGAAATTATAGCATTATAACAGTGGCTCTCTACTAAAATTCTGCTAGTTAAGATAATTTGGGGAAAGGGAAGAGACCATTAATTCCAAGCACACCTTAGTTTGTGAAGGGCTTCCAGTTGAATATCCTATCAGATCTGTTTTTCTAAAGATCATTTGTTATTTTCACAAGAGCTGCACAAATAGATGCCAAGTACTTAGAAACAGAATTAAATAAATTGAATATGAATAAAACACTTGTTTGCTTTATCAAATCCTTTGAAATAAAACAAAAGTTGTATTTAGCCAAGTTTACCAATTTATCACTAAATCGAAAATAAGAGCTTGTTTGTATTACTTCAAAAGGCCAACCCTTTAGGGGAATTTTTATTTAGCTCTAAAATGTTTTCTCATGTCAGTAATGAATTACAATAGCGATTATATTGTCATAGGTCATTAATGATTTTTAAGTCTTCATTACGCTTTAATGAGATTGAGATTAAAATCTCTGTAATATTTGACTGATGTATAGTTGAACTCTCTGTCTCCTCATCTATTGGTTTTCTTGCTTTTCTGCTCTCTCTTTTCTTCATTGGTTTTTTTTTTTCTTCTCAAAACCTTCATGATTCTTTATTTTTCCCCCATCACCACCACATTTCAAATCCTGGGTTTTCCTCAGGGGCCCCCACGTTCCCCAAATTTTTCTGGACATTTAAATCCAATTTTGGGGAGTTGTTAGGGTAGGAACATTCAATGAGCGGGCCTACCATGTGTTCAACATTACACTGAGTGGTGTATGTACCTTGTCACAGTTGGATTTTATTTCCATTTCACTGATAAGGAAAGTGAAGGCCCAAGTTTACACAGTGATGTGAAACACTACCTGTGTTCCTATTTTACAGGTAAAAGGTGGAAATAGGGGTGAAAACTCAAGCAAGCTAACTCCTTAAGCCACATTCTTATCCAGTATACTACCAACTTAAGAATTGAGGCCAGGCATGGTGGCCCAAGCCTGTAATCCCAGCGCTTTGGGAGGCTGAGAGAGGCGGATCACGAGGTCAGGAGATCGAGACCATCCTGGCTAACCTGGGGAAACCCCGTCTCTACTAAAAAATACAAAAAACTAGCCAGGCGAGGTGGCGGGCACCTGTAGTCCCAGCTACTTGGGAGGCTGAGGCAGGAGAATGGCATAAACCCGGGAGGCGGAGCTTGCAGTGAGCTGAGTTCCAGCCACCGCACTCCAGCCTGGGCAACAGAGCGAGACTCCGTCTCAAAAAAAAAAAAAAAAAATTGAATTTCTAGTTTAAATTAGCTCCATAATAGAGACTCTAGGCTATATGTGTATAAATTATTCCACGTTAGATATCTTTATACAGGTGTAAACTATTTGCCCCAATTATCCCATAAATCTATCCATTTTACTCAATACCTTTTCTACCACTCACAACCTAGTTTTAAATACGTACATATATTCTTCGCCTGGAGTCAAGCAATAACTGCTTTCCTGATCTTACATCTTCCCTCACTAACCTGTATGCTAAGCCTAGAGTAATCTTTTAAAAGGCACAAATTTAATTTTCATCAACTTCCAATCTGCAGCTAAAAACACACCAGTGACTTAAAACTGCCCTTAGTTTGATGACATCAAAATAAGCTTCTAAGCATCATCTCACACTGCATGTTCCTGTGACTCTTCAAGCTTTGGGCACTAGCCTTCTTTCAATTCTTTGTTCCCTGTCTCCACAGGGCCTTTGCACATTCTGGGCCACCATACCCCTATACTGTTTCTTCACACCTCCCTTCCATCATGATTTCCTCAGAAAATTCCTCTCTGATCTTGCCAACTGGAGGAAACACCCCATTATGCACTTTCGTAGTACCATGCAACCAGGGGAAGGTCCAAGCTTCCTGGGATCTGAAATTTATGCAATTTGAGGGGCTGTCTTTAAGAAAAATACATAAAATTAGAGATACAAATATAAGTACAGGGCCTTGGTTGCGGTCAGTGTGAGGATAGGGTCCTGACCTTTAACCTTCTTTCACTGCATGGCAAATCTGCCTCAGCCTGTACCTCTTGTTGGTAGCTCTTCACATTGATGATTTAATTTATATACGCAACTAGGTGAATATTTCTTTCCGCTGCACTATGCACTGTGTGAGAGAGGAAATATGTCTGAATTTACTCCCCAAGCTTTCTCCAGGAATTTGCATAGTGTTAACACTTGAGTATACAGTATATATTTCGTAGGTAAAGGAATAAATGAGCAAATGAATAATTAAAAGAAGATTTAGAGTTAATGGTTATAATGCCTTGTAAAATTGGCTGAATTTTTTGGAACCCAAAGCCAAGTAGAGAACATCTGGGTTCCATGGCTCATACCATTTCATCATGAAAGACAAACTTCTCAGTACCAGGTGGTAAAGATGAATGCTGATAGGGTTATTTATATAAAGCACCTTATTCCACACAATGAATAATAACCAGCAGTTGTTATTCAGTGCTTACCATGTGCCAGGTACTTGCTCAACACTTGCACATGGTATTCTGCCTTAACACATATGGCATTCACCACTAACTCCAGGGTTACTCTCAGTTAGAATTTCTGCCTCCACTGAGGGCAGAAAACCCCATGCAGGACAAGGAAAAGGAGGCCTGAGGTGCTGGCACCTTCAGTGTCTCAAGGGTCCTCCCTCTCTAGAGCTCCTTCCTCTCTGCGGTTTTATATCACCTGTTATGTGCTAAAATGGTGTTTACTTGCCACTGCCCCAGAGATCATACTGGCTTATCACCTGCCCTCTGCTAGGAATTAGTTCTTGGTATTATCTTCTAGTGAGGGTATGCCCAAGCTTACCTTTGTCTTTGTTTTCCTGTAGAGTGCTTAATTACTAGCCAGACTGCATGCAGGTGGTCTATCGGAATGACTTAGCATCAGAATGACCTGTTAAAAAGAGTTCTAATACGTTGCCCAGCTGGACATTGAAAAATGCCTGTCAAAGTTGATCATTTTGACTTTGGTATAATTAATAGTGACCTTTTCTCACTGCCAGTATTTGGTTCAGGTTGGGTGCATTCTGAGCACCCTTCTGGAATGCTGTACAGTTGTGAGTGATTCATTCTGTTAACAAACCTTTATTAAGTGCCTAATCTGTGCTGTGCCCTGAGGATATGCAGATAAAAGAAACTGTCCTCGCCTTAGGTGGACGCATGGAAACCCAAGAGGAGGTAGAAAGGGAGACAGACAGAACTGACAGTTCTGCAAATGTCATGAGCAGCCATCGTCTGACTTTGCATTCATTTCTGGTCCTACTGGCTAGAATCTTCTAATAAACTACCAAGTAATCCTTTTAACTCAGTAAGCTACCTATCCAAGGATTAGAATTTGTATCTGAGTATTTTTCTCTCATACTGACTTTGAGAACTTTTTGAGGGTTAGTGAGGTAAGCATCCAGGGCAAGGTACTCAGGTACTTTTTCCAGTAATCTGTACCAAACCAGGAATAAGGACTGACAGGCTCCAAGCTGTCTATCACCAGAGCACATATTTATGGATTTATGATCAGAAGGTCTTTTGGTCCCAAAAAATAATTGGAAAAGAATGTGGCAACTTCCTGGGACCATGGAAAGCTGCTTGGTTGTCAGGGATATGCTATGCCAGGTATATGCTAGAAGAAATACTATTAAATGTCAGTAAACTTAAAAGGAAAATGGTCAAGTTTAATCTAAGATGTCCATTTTGCAGATGGAAAGAAGCAGGAAATTTAAAAATGCAAGCAAAACTCCCAATAGAAATCCTACTAACTGTCTCATAAACTGGATGAAGTTAGGCGATAAAGTTGAACCAAATTCTTCACTCAGTTTGGGATGACTTTCTCTGGAGCCTTTATTAAGGTCTCTTAGCTGCCAGACTCTGTTTTAGGGACTAATGAAACTATTGTCATTATCCCTTGCTCTTTTTATGCTTCCTCTAAGTTGCTTTCTCAGTAAGGACAGCTTTTGATTTTTTAAAAAATTATTTCCCTTTTTAATCCCCAGAACCCTATAGCAAAAACTCCATAATTATTTGTTAGTTTCTAGTAGAGGGTACACTAAGCGGGGTCTATAGATACTGAAGCTCTTGTGAAATTCTGCTGGCCTGAGTTCATGATTTAAGAGAATGCTGGTGATAGCCTATAGAAGAAACTGAGATTGTATGAAATAAAATGTGGAAGCCATTGATTTTAGAGCCTGTTTTTTATTGTTCTGTGAATAACATCTCATTTGTAATCCCTCAAACGTGGGCCTTGACTTTTAGAATTGAGAGCTAGAAGTAAAACAAATTCACAGCAGTGTACTAACACATTTTTGTTAATTCCTAAGATACTTTGCTTTAGACCTATTAACATATTTAGAGTTCTGTTCCTTAGCTCTGAAGCAAATTTGCTCTGTGAATAGCACTACACTAGGGAGAAATCCTAAAAGAGACACTAAAATGTAATTTGTGTAAAGTTCTTTTTATATTTCACAAGTTATGAATTTTCTATAGTCTTGTTCTTTTAGGTGTTAAATGGATTTATAAAAAGCTTTTGGTGGTTAGCAAAATGGATGGTTTTTGCCCAATGTGAAATCTGAGATTGATCAGTTTTATATAAGGAGTGTTTCTTAAAACCTTGAGATTTTTTCCATAAAAAAATTATTTCCGTTATTTTTGAGATATCTAAACCAAAATAGCATTAGAAAGGAACTATTTTTAAAAGTTTAATTTCTTATCATAATCTTTTAAGAGGGAGTGACACTAGTGACTTACTTTTCATTTCTGTATAGAGTTATATCAGCTATCGAATATTTTGTATACTTGTAATACCCATAACTATTAACACTTAAATAATACAGTAATACAGAGGCCTATTGGAAAAAAACTAAATCATCCTTTTTCCCCTATTGCTTCTGAAGCATTTGTTATTTTCTTTAACCATACAAATTTTTGACATCTGATTTGGGTGTGGTGTGTGAGTATCTGTGTGTATATACACATATATGCTTACGTGTTTGTTGAGTGTTGAGAAAGACTTATTGTAGAGAGGTTGTAGCTCGTTATAAACTGTAATTTGTTCTCATTTGATTTATTTCAATGAAAGATTTGAGAATTTGATCCTCAGAAGTCTCTTGCATGTTCTCCCATTTGCCCAGGTTGACCAAGAGGGCTGACTTTTTTACCTGCAGAAAGAAAGTGAAAGTTGGTATTTGATTGGGTAGTTAATTCATGCCTACATGGAAAATTACAGACCAGATGTGGTGGCCCATGCCTGTAATCCCAACACTTTGGGAGGCCAAGGCGGGTGAATCACTTGAGTCCAGGAGTTCAAGACCAGCCTGGGCAACATGGTGAAACCCTGTCCCTACTAAAAATACAAAGAATTAGCTGGGCTACTGCAGAGGCTGAGGTGGGAGAATCACTTGAGCCCAGGAGGTTAAGGCTGCAGTGAGCCAAGATCACACCACTGCACTCTAGCATGGACAACTGGAGTGAGATCCTATTTCAAAAAAAAAAAAAAAAAAAAGTTATAATTGAGTATTATATTGATTATATTAAGCCATTTGCTGCTTTATACATTAAACTCTTATTTAAATAATATTTCAAAGCCATTTGGCTTCCTTCTTTTAATAGGGGTACTAAGACCTCCTAGTGCAGGTAAACTTTTAAAGTTATTTTTATTTTTATGTTTTTTTTTTTTTTTTTTTTTTTTTGAGAGAGAGTCTTGCTCTGTTGCCCAGGTTGGAGTGCAATGGCACAATCTCAGCTCACTGCAACCTCTGCCTCCCAGGTTCAAGCAATTCTCCTTCCTCAGCCTCCTGAGTAGCTGGGATTCCAGGCACCTGCCACCCAGCTAATTTTTATATTTTTAGTAGAGTCAGGGTTTCACCATGTTGGTCAGGCTGGTCTCGAACTCATGACCTCAGGTGATCTGTCCGCCTCAGCCTTCCCAGTGCTGGGATTACAGGCGTGAGCCACTGCACCCGGCCAACTTTTAAAGTTTTAATTTAGGTGATTATATTCTGTTTTAATGCTAGGATTTTCTTGTATTGCTCATAACAATCTCATAAATATGTTTTCCAGCAGTCACCAAGCTACCCACATTTACTCTGGCTAAGAAATGTGAACAAAGAGCAGGATTTGAATCCAGGTCTCTTGGGCATTGGAGTTGTGCTCTTTATAGTACCATTTGCCACCTCTTCATTTAACTAATTTTTTTTTTGTTTTTGGAGATGGAGTTTTGCTCTTGTTGCCCAGGCTGGAGTGCAATGGGGCAATCTTGGCTCACTGAAACCTCTGCCTCCCGGGTGTAAGCTATTCTCATACTTCAGCCTCCCAATAGCTGGGATTACAGGAACTTGCCACCACGCCTGGCTGATTTTTTGTATTTTTAGTAGAGACGGGATTTCATCATGTTGGCCAGGCTGGTCTCGGGCTCCTGACCTCAGGTGATGCACCTGCCTTGGCCTCCCAAAGTGCTGGGATTACAAGCATGAGCCACTGCGTCTGGCCAATAATTTTAATTTAAACACATCTAAAAGAATAAATAAAATTGAATGCCAAATGTTTATCATCGGTCATTTATTCTAGGATTACTCTATGTATACGGTGCTACATGCTAGTTCAAAAATTCAACGAATTGCCCTAGTCATCTTCAGTTAAAGATTAAGACAGACTTTTCTCCTCAATGATTCTTTTTTTTCTTTCTAAAATTCAGATTCAGTAAACATCTTTGGGGACTTACTTTGTGCCAGACCCTAAACCAGGTGTTCCTAATACATTACACTATGAGGTGGTTTTTATTATTAAGATTTTACAGAGGAGGCATGAATGTTAGAGAGGTAATAATATAAGCAATCTTTTAAAAACATACTTGAACTTAGAATGTAGTCTAGCATGAATAGCTACAATAGGCCACAACCATATCTACCTTCACTATCCTATTTCTGTTGAAAGGCAGTTTAGGCAGTAAAAATAAACACAGGTTGAGATCTGGTTTATTTATTTAACAGCTTTATGGAGATAAAATTTACATACCATACAATTTACCCATTTGAAGTATATAATTCAGTGTTTTTTAGTGTAACCACAGGATTGCCCAACGACTGTGTCTTCTGATTTTTAAACTGTTATTGATTTTTTTTGTTACTACTAACCATACATTTGAATAAGAAAACAGGATCATCATTCTAAAAAAATTTAGAGTCAACCCTGTTATTTTCAGATTTAGTTTTTTTCAACCAAAGTCCAATAACTTTGCCTTTTCAGTTCTAATACAAAAAGCTTCCTTGACTTCCACGAGAAATGTTTCCTTGCAGGAATGTTAAACTGATTTTCATGTGTACCATTGACCAAGAGAAGCTTTGGAATGTGAAATCCACTTCCACATAATGTAATTATTTAAGTCTTTCGCAATAGTCATACTATAAAAGAGAAATCAAAGAATATATGCAGTTAATACTTAATAAATATGCCGTTCTCAAGTTAAAAAACAAAAATCCCTTGATAACCATTTATAGCCATTCTGAGTTCTGATTCACTAAGGAGATCAAACCTCAAGATATGGATAGGATGCAGAGAAACCAGGTGCTGATCTCTTCTCTCATTGGCTTAACTTCACATTAGAAAGAATCATATTGTTATGATGGTCATACTTCCCAAAGCAATATTTAGATCTGGTGCTATTCCTATCAAACTACCAGTGTCATTTTTCACAGAATTAGAAAAAAACTATTCTAAAATTCACATGGAACCCAAAAAAAGCCAAATCGCCAAAGCAGTCCTAAACAAAAAGAACAAAGCTGGAGATATCACACTACGTGACTTCAAACTATACTACAAGACTATAGTAACCAAAACAGCATGGTACTGATACAAAAGTAGACACACATACCACTGGAACAGGACAGGGAGTCCACAAAATTACACACATACAACCATCTGATATTTGTGACAAAGTCGACAGTAACAAACAATGGGAAATGGACTCCCTATTCAATAAATGGTGCTGGGATAACTGGCTAGCCATATGAAGAAGATTGAAACTGGACCCCTTGCTTTCACCATATACAAAAACTAACTCAAGATGGATTAAAGGCTTAAATGTAAGACCTAAAACAATAAAAACTGTAGGAAAAAACCTAAAAGATACTACTCTGGTTGTTGGTCTTGGCAAAGAATTTATGACTAAGTCCCCAAAGGCACTTGCAACAAAAACAAAAATTGACAAGTGGGACCTAGTTAAACTGAAGAGCTTCTTCACAGCAAATTAAACTATCAACAGTTAACAGACAGCATACAGAATGGGAGAAAATATTTGCAAACTATGCATCTGACAAAGGTCTAATATCCAGAATCTATAAGGAACTTAAATCCACAAGCAAAAAACAATCCCATTAAAAAATGAGCAAAGGACATGAACAAACACTTCTCAAAAGAAAACATACATGCGGCCAACAAATATATTAAAAAATGCTCATCCTCACTAATCGTTAGAGAAATGCAAATCAAAAAGACAGTGAGATACCCTCTCACACCAGAATGGCTATTATTAAAAAGTCAGAAAACGCCAGATGCTGGCAAGGTTGCAGAGAAAAGAGAACGCTTATGCACTGCTTGTAGGGATGTAAATTAGTTCAGCCACTGTGGAAAGCAGTGTGGAGATTTCTCAGAAGAGTTAAAACAGAACTGTAATTGAACCCAGCAATCTCTATTGTGTATATACCCAAAGGAAAACAAATCATTCTACAAAAAAGACGTGTACTTGTATGTTCATTGCAGCACTGTTCACAGTAGCAAAGACATGGAATCAACCAAGATGTCCGTCGACAGTGGACTGGATTTTTATATGGTACATATATACCATGGAATACTATGCAACCATAAAAAGGAATGAATCATGTTTTTTGCAGCAACATGGATGCAGCTGCAGGCCATTATCCTAGGCAAAGTAAGGCAGGAACGTAAAACCAAATGCCACATGTTCTCACTTACAAGTGGGAGCTAAACACTGGATACACATGGATACAAAGATGGGAACAATAGACACAGGGGTCTGCTTAATGGGGGAGGGAAAGGAGGGGGGTTGGGTTGGAAGGCTCCCTGTTAGGTGCTATGCTCATTACCTTGATCAGGAGTCCCCAACCCCTGGGCCACAGGCTGCTACTGATCCATAGCCTGTTAGGAACCTGGCTGCACAGCACAGCGGAGCTTCATCTGTGTTTACAGCCATTCCCTATTGCTCACATTACCGCGTGAGCTCTGCCTCTTGTCAGATCAGCAGCAGCATTCGATTCTCATAGGAGCATGAACTCTATTGTGAACTGTGAATTCAAGGGATCTAGGTTCTGCTATCCCTGTGATAATCTAATGCCTGATGATCTGTCACTGTCTCCCATCACTCTCAGATGGGACTGTCTAATTGCAGGAAAAGCTCAGGGATCGCACTGATTCTACATTATGGTGAGTTGTATAATTATTTCATTATATATTACAGTGTAATAATAGAAATAAAGTGCATAACAAATGTGATGCACTTGAGTTAGCCCGAAACCATCCCCCTCCCCCATCCGTGGAAAAATTGTCTTCCATGAAACCAGTCCTTGGTGCCAAAAAGGTTGGGGACTGCTGACCTTGGTGATGGGATCATTCATACACCAAGCTTCAGCAACTAGTTTACCCATGTTACAAACCTGAACCTAAAATAAGTCACTTGAAGATCATAATGTAGTTAATATACTATATTATATAAATATGTGTTCAATATACTTGATACACATACACACTCAGTATATATGAAAACCTACTTTTGTTTTCAAATTGCTTGTTCATCTTTAATTCAGTTGATGGTTGAAATACCCCCCTGGTAGGAAGGGCATATGTCATTATCCCCATTTTTGGTGGGTAAAATGGTATAACAGATGCATTAATTCTAAGTCCTGTGGCTGACATTGCTGAAAAGTACTGGTTTTCTGCCATATGGCCTGGGCACTTTCTTAAGCCTGTAGTTAACATCTATGCTTTGGTTTCCATACTTTGGCTTACCCATGAGATGTGATATTTGTACAGGCATATACTAGACCAATAACTGGGATAGCATTAAAATTATTTGTAGTTTCTCTAGCACATCATTTATCTCATGCTATGCCTTTGCCCTTGCTATTTCTTCAGTCAAAATTGTTTTCCCTCCTCTCCCCACCACCTCATGTCTCACCCTTCCTTCATCTCTCAGCTCAAAACCACACCTCTGTGAAGTTCTCCCAGTAACTACATGCAGACTTGGGCTTGCCCCATCCTGTGCATCTGCTATACTTTGTATTAACTTCATATTACCTTGTATTAAGGTCAGAGCAATGCCCTCACTACTAGGTTGGTGCAACTTTTGCCATTAAAAGTAGTGGCAAAAACCACAATCACTTTCACACCAACCTAATATGTTGTAATTGTACCCTTATTTCTTATCATCCTGCATTAGACTGGGATCTCCTTGAGGGCAAGGATCTATATTAGATCATCTCTGCATTCCCCTCCATGGTGCTAGGCACAGGGCTGGTGGCTTTCTTGAATTCCTAGTGAATGTCAGGAAGGGATGGTGGTGATTACATAATTTCATTGCTTTGTCACCTTTAAGCCAAGGACAACAGTGAGGAGTTTCCTCCTTCAATAGCCAACCCTTAGCCAATAACACAGCCATTGGATGATCTGTGGTAGAGAAAAATATTTAGAGATGAAAGATTCTGTTAGCTCTCTCACTTAATTAGCTCAGAGAGGTCATTTAAGCTTTTTGAGCCTCAGGTTTCCTCATACTGTTGGGCAGTAGTAATGCCTAGACCACTGGGTTATTATGAAAATAAATAGAGATCTTGTATAGGAAAGTAGTTTGCAAACTGAAAAGCACTGCAAACATGAGAAATAAAGAAGAAAAGGTAATCTGGTAGGAAGAACATGTGCTTTGGCCTTAGGTGGGATTTTCAGTCCAGACTCTGCTACTAATTATTTAATGTCCACAACTTCTGTGAGTCTATTTCTTCCCCTCTCAAGGGTAAATAACAACACTTTGGCTGCTTAGAGTAATATTGTGAAGGTTAAATAGGATTCAGGCAATGTTCCACTGTGTTCCACCTCAACTTTTTCCACCCAGAACTTTCAGATATTGTATGTTCCTACCTCTGCACCTTCTTTTCTATGGCAGAATCAGTCCTTCGTACTCCAGGGAAAGCAGGCACCTACTCTCAGGCTGGGGAAATAAATAGTGAGGGGAGATCACCAGAGGAAGAGACAGGCTTCCCTGGCATGTAATCCCAGCCAGCAGGGATGTGCCTTGGGGCAGGGCGGAGGCACAGCCTCAATGTCATGTCACAGCACATTCCTAGGACAGCTGTTTCTGTGGCAACTTCTTTTACCATTTCCTTTGAAACTTTTTATTGAAGTGAAAGTGTACATACCAAAAACATTTTATTGAAGTGGAAGCCTGAGTGTACAGATCACATTTTATAAATTGAACACACCCGTGTAACCAGATCATTCATTCTTCTTGTTGCCTAGTATTCTATTTTGTAAATATACCACATCTTTTTTTTTTTATTCTACAGTTGATAGGCATTTGGATAGCTTACAATTTAGAGCTAATACAAATGGTGCTGCTATGAGCATTCTCATACATGTTTTTGGATGCATATATACCCGTGTTTCTTACAGGTATATACCTAGCAGTGGAATTGCAGGATCATAGAGTGTGCTTATGCTCAATTTTAGTAGATAATACTAAAACATTTCCCAGAGTTTCCCAACATTGACACACTCACCAGCAGTATTTGCGTTCCAGTTGCTCCAGCATCCCCACCGGCACTTAGTATTATCTGTCATTTTAATTTTAGGAATTCTAGTGGATTTCATAATTTCATACAACATTTGGAAATAGAGCCACTCTCTTAGCCCCCAAAAGCTTAAACTTTTGTACATTTATTTTCCGGAATGTGCTCTGTATAAAACTGGGAAGTTGTACCAGATGTAAAGCTCCTAGTACAGTGCTTGCCACATGGAAGGAAAATGACAAGTGATAGCCACTATTACTGTCACCATTATCATCATCACTAAATGCCATCTGTGTTCTTCAAGGGTGAGAGTAGGGCATGGTGGATTACAAAGGTGAATAAGACATATTCTCTGCCTACAAGGAGCTCAAGATCTAGTGGAAGAGATCGAGATTAGAAACAGATTTTGTTTTTGTTTTTGAGGCAGAGTCTTGCTCTGTTGCCCAGGCTGGAGTGCTGTGGCACGATCTCGCCTCACTGCAACCTCTGCTACCTGGGTTCAAGCAGTTCTTCCTGCCTCAGCCTCCTGAGTAGCTGGGATTATAGGCGCCTGGCACCAAGCCCCACTAATTTTTGTATTTTTAGTAGAGATGGGGTTTTGCCATGTTGGCCAGGCTGGTCTCAAACTCCTGACCTCAGGTGATCTGTTCACCTCGGCCTCCCAAAGTGCTGGGATTACAGACGTGAGCCACCATGCCTGGCCTACCAACAGATTATTATTAGACAATATGATGGCAATTTGAAGGAAAAGGTAGTGCTTGAGCTAGCACTTATTGAGGAAAAGTTCAATAGAAAGAAAAAAGAGAAATGGGCTGGAGAAAACAGCAAGGGCACAAAACTTCTGGTGGGGGGTGGCAGAGTAGACAATGTGCTGGAAGAGAGGAGCTCATCTGAGGTTGGAGTGGTCGTGTGCTGTCTGTTATTCAGTGTTACCTTTCTTGCAGGGAGTCTGGGGCCAGAGCTGGTGACAGCGTGTGAAGTTACAGTACTCTGTACTCTGTTGCTGTGCCCACTGCCACTACCTTTGAATTTTTCTTTTCCCACTGGGAAGGTGGACAGCCTCTTCTATTTCGTGGGATCAAAGCCTGTCCTGAGTACAAGGTGCTTGAAAACTACCATTGACACTTCAACAGCTGCAAAATAACACTGGCTGCAAGGATCCAACAATGTCTCTGCTGTATGGTCCTTTAACTCTTTATTTTTATGCTGAGACCTGGCTTAGAGTGTTCATTCTTGCATAGATCAAGGTTGCTTTGTGGTAGCAATTCAGTTTAATAACATGCTCCTCTGCCCAATACCATCTGCAGATGTTAATAAATGTTCTCAAGGAATTTTTAGGATGCTGAAGATGATGATCAAGATCTCAAAATCATTTCATTGACTGAGCACCTACTATGTGTCAGGCATTGGATACATAGGACAAAGAAGGAAGTTGGACATAGTGCATGTCTTCATTGAATTGGTAATCCAGTGGGCGATCAGACAAGTAAATACAGTGTGATAAGAGCTGTGATGGGCGAAGGTACAGAGTTCTGTGAGAACACATCGAAGAAGCACCTCACCCATACTAGGGGATCAGGGAAAGCTTTCTGGAAAAGGCTGCAGAAACCTGATAGCCTGGTGAAGGAGGAGTAGGGAGGAAGTAATCAAGGCAGAGGAAACAAAGTGTTGGAGAGGCTGAACACAAGGGAAGAATGGCTTGTTAGAGAAACTGGCAGAAGTTACTGGCCTAGAACAGAGAGAGCCTGGAGAGTTTTTACCAAGGGACCCACGGCAAGATGGAAAAGGGATTAAAGGAGGTAAAGACTGGCAGCAGAAATACCAGTTGTGATAATCATGGTGTAAAAGACAAATAACCAATGTCCTCAGTACACTGACTTTCAAAATTCACTTCTCTCTCAATCCGCCACCCCAGACGTCCTGGTCTCCCTAGAACCAAATACAACTACAGTCACATGTCACTTAATAGGGATACCTTCTGAAAAAATGTGGTGTTAGGCAATTTCATTGTTGCATGAATATCAGAGTGTACTTACACAAAGCTAGATGATGTGTGTGTGTATATGCATGTATGTATGTATTCATATGGAAAACCAAATTCCCAACATCATTACTGAATATCAGTCCTTTCCCCTACTTCAGGAGTCTCCAGTCCCCAGGCTGCAGACTGGTACCTGTCGAGGGCTGTTAGGAACTGGGCTGCATGGCAGTAGGTGAGCGGCGGGAGAGTGAGCATTACTGCCTGAGCTCCACTTTGTGTCAGATCAGCAGCAGCATTAGATTCTCATAGTAGCTTGAACCCTATTGTGAGCTCCACATGTGAGGGATCTAGGTTGTGCACACCTTATGAGAATCTAATGCCTGATGATCCAGCCAAGATGGAACAATTTCATCCCAAAACCATCTCTCCCCGTGACGCCCATTTGTGGAAAAATTGCCTTCTACAAAACTTGTCTGTGGTGCCAAAAAGGTTGAGGACCGCTGCCCTACTTGATCTGTAATGCCAGTGTTTAGTGCTCTATATCAGGTTTTTATGTACTTCATTATAAAATGGAGTCTTGCTCTGTCACCCAGGCTGGAGTGCAGTGGCGTGATGTCGTCTCACTGCAACCTCCTTCCTCCTCCCGGGTTCAAGCAATTCTGCCTCAGCCTCCCAAGTAGCTGGGATTATAAGTGTGCACCACTATGCCTGCTAAATTTTTGCATTTTTAGTAGAGATGGGGTTTCACCATATTGGCCAGGCTGGTTTCAAACTCCTGCCTCAAATGATCCACCCACCTCGGCCTCCCAAAGTGCTGGGATTATAGGCATGAGCCACCATCTTGTATCTTATGGGGCCACCATCATATATGCAGTCCATTGTTGACCAAAACACCATTATGCAGTTCATGACTCTATTTAAAAAGTAAAGAAAAATCCTATTTGAAGGAAATATTACATGCAAAAAAAAAAAATCTATTGTTCCTATTACTCATGCAGATGGCCCTTTAAAGCCATGGTCCCCAGGTATGACTGTTATGTTCTTTGCCAGAAGTAAACCTGTGCAAGGTGTACTCTCTAGTTTCTGTACATGAAGTAAGAGTCATTCTGTATAACCTGCAGCTTGATGCTGTGTTTTGTGCATTCTAGATAGGAACTGAAGAGCTCAAAATGACATGAGGTTGAGCTGTTTCTCATTTAGTTTAGCTTGCCATGATTCCAGTAGCCTTTCTTCCTGCTTACCCAAGCCATTCATGAAAGCAAAACCTACACAAGATACAGGGGCTCAGAATAAAAGGGGTTCAAGTGGGCATGTTATCTCCCACTTCCCCAACTAAGGTACAAATGGTTATTTTTCTTTTTTTCACTTCCTTGGTAATTTTTTTTTTACAAACACTGGATACCAGGCATTTCATACTTAAGCCCTGAAGTCTGGGAATGTGATTTCTAACAATTTTATGTTTGGAGTTCTTAGGCCTATGTTTACCTGCTTACATAAGAGGTATTTCGCTTACAAAACTAACTACAGATGTGATCATTGCTGTAGTATTCATCATATTTTATTAAGAAATATTATGTACCTGCTCTGTGCAGTACTAGGTATGTGGAAGGTTTTTAGACAAATAAATAAACAAATAAATAAGACCTGGTCCCTGCTTTCAGAAACTTAATTTAAAACAGAGCAGAATCAAAATACTAATGCCTTTTGCATTGTGTCATCCAAGGAAGACACGAACAATCAGTCACAGCACTGTTTCCTACTGAAACCAGAATCAGCCTCAAAATCCTCCTCAACACAACATTCCAGACAACCCATAAATAGATAATTCATCTTCCTGGCCGGGCGCGGTGGCTCATGCCTGTAATCCCAGCACTTTGGGAGGCTGAGGTGGGCAGATCACAAGATCAGGAGTTCGAGACCAGCCTGGCCAATATGGTGAAACCCTGTCTCTACTGAAAATACAAAAATTAGCCAGGCATGGTAGATGCCTGTAGTCCCAGCTACTCGGGAGGCTAAGGCAGGAGAATCGCTTGAACCATGGAGGCAGAGGTAGCATTGAGCTGAGATCGCACCACTGCACTCTAGCCTGGGCGACATAAATAAATAAAAATAAAACATTAAAAATTCATCTTCCATCCTTAATTTAAAAAAAATAGATGCATTCCCAAAAATCTTGGGTACTTGCCTTGGTTTTTATTGCTTTGTCTTTTGCTAGTTTTTAAAGAAATAACATGATTTATTTCTTTAAAAAAGACAAAGCAATATGAATATGAAAACCCAAGAACCTCCCAAGTAAACAACATATGGTAATGTAGTTTTTCAAGAAGTTGAAACTTGAAACATTCAGTTCATGTACATAATTAGAGAAGCCATTCCCATTACTTGCCACTATAAACACTGTTTTTCTTGGTTACTTCTAGGATGATTGCCCTCGTACTTTATTATTTGTATAAACTAGTTTCAGTGCTATAAAGCTACCAGCTGATAGTGAATAATCACATTTTCAAGTTTCCTGGCGCCGAGGCTTCATTCGTGGCTGCTCGGGTCACCTGCTTTGGTAGAGATCATGTGTCTTCCTGGTGCTGACTTATTCAGCATCACCATCATTGATTATTTCATGGCCACCTGAGTCTTGAGCTGTCTTCTCAATCCACATGCTTTCCATAGGACTGCATCAAAGGCCAGAGTTTCAGCTGTATATATCGATAAATCAAAGTGTGTATAGTAAAACTCCTCCTAAACGCTAGACCCTTAATTTCAACTGTTTATGGACACTTCCACCAGAGTGATTGGAGCTAACATAAACATCTAACAAACAGTTGTGGCCAGAGGGTGTGCTAAGAGTGTCACAATCATTACTTAATTTAACCTTTCCAACAGCCCTTAGAAGTTTTCATCCCTGTTATACAGATGGGAAATACAAGGCTTAAGGAATCACACCATTAGTAAGTGTTAGAACTAAGTCTGGAACATAAGACTATCCAGAGTTTAACGGTATTTAATGGTATACACAGACCCTTCAATTTTGGCTTCTACAAAGTAAGAGTCATCCTACTCCTCGACCTCCAAATTTCAGTCTTAACCTTAAATGAGTCCACAACAAATGCCATCCTGCTGTCATATCCTCCTTCAAGGTCCACTAAGTAACCACTATGGACTTGGTGCAGTCTGTCATTATTTCTTACCTAGAATGCAATTCTTACTCATTCTTTCCCTCTTCCTTGCACTAGGAGAGAAAAGCTATATATTCCCCTTTTAGTTTATTTTCTACTACATTTATATTGGATAAAAATGTAGGACCTGAATGAGAAAACTTTAGTTTGGAGCAGGCATAGGGTTTTTCTCATTTACTCTTTTCACTTGCATCTCTAGAATAATGTATTTTGTCTTCTTGTTTTCTAGGAATGTTTACCCTTGCGGAAGTTGCATCACTTAATGACATTCAGCCAACTTACCGAATCCTGAAACCATGGTGGGATGTGTTTATGGATTACCTGGCTGTTGTTATGTTAATGGTAGCCATCTTTGCAGGAACCATGCAACTTACCAAAGATCAGGTGGTCTGTTTGCCAGTATTGCCATCTCCTGTAAATTCAAAGGCACATACATCACCAGGAAATGCCGAGGTCACCACCAACATCCCGAAGATGGAAGCAGCCACCAACCAAGACCAAGATGGGCGGACAACAAATGACATTTCCTTTGGGACATCTGCTGTGACACCTGACATACCTCTCAGAGCCACATATCCTCGCACAGATTTCGCACTTCCAAGTCAGGAGGCAAAGAAAGAGAAGAAAGATCCAACAGGTCGAAAAACAAACTTGGATTTTCAGCAATATGTATTTATTAATCAGATGTGTTACCATGTGGCCCTTCCGTGGTATTCTAAGTACTTTCCATACCTTGCTCTTATACATACTATTATTCTCATGGTCAGTAGCAACTTTTGGTTCAAATATCCCAAAACATGCTCAAAAGTAGAACATTTTGTTTCAATATTAGGAAAGTGCTTTGAATCCCCTTGGACTACAAAAGCGTTGTCTGAGACAGCATGCGAAGACTCAGAGGAAAACAAGCAGAGAATAACAGGTGCCCAGACTCTACCAAAGCATGTGTCTACCAGCAGTGATGAAGGGAGCCCCAGTGCCAGTACACCAATGATCAATAAAACTGGCTTTAAATTTTCAGCTGAGAAACCTGTGATTGAAGTTCCCAGCATGACCATCCTAGATAAAAAGGATGGAGAGCAGGCCAAAGCCCTGTTTGAGAAAGTGAGGAAGTTCCGTGCCCATGTGGAAGATAGTGACTTGATCTATAAACTCTATGTCGTCCAAACAGTTATCAAAACAGCCAAGTTCATTTTTATTCTCTGCTATACAGCGAACTTTGTCAACGCAATCAGCTTTGAACATGTCTGCAAGCCCAAAGTTGAGCATCTGACTGGTTATGAGGTATTTGAGTGCACCCACAATATGGCTTACATGTTGAAAAAGCTGCTCATCAGTTACATATCCATTATTTGTGTTTATGGCTTTATCTGCCTCTACACTCTCTTCTGGTTATTCAGGATACCTTTGAAGGAATATTCTTTCGAAAAAGTCAGAGAAGAGAGCAGTTTTAGTGACATTCCAGATGTCAAAAATGATTTTGCGTTCCTTCTCCACATGGTGGACCAGTATGACCAGCTATATTCCAAGCGTTTTGGTGTGTTCTTGTCAGAAGTTAGTGAAAATAAACTTAGGGAAATTAGTTTGAACCATGAGTGGACATTTGAAAAACTCAGGCAGCACGTTTCACGCAATGCCCAGGACAAGCAGGAGTTGCATCTGTTCATGCTGTCGGGGGTGCCCGATGCTGTCTTTGACCTCACAGACCTGGATGTGCTAAAGCTTGAACTAATTCCAGAAGCTAAAATTCCTGCTAAGATTTCTCAAATGACTAACCTCCAAGAGCTCCACCTCTGCCACTGCCCTGCAAAAGTTGAACAGACTGCTTTTAGCTTTCTGCGTGATCACTTGAGATGCCTTCACGTGAAGTTCACCGATGTGGCTGAAATTCCTGCCTGGGTGTATTTGCTCAAAAACCTTCGAGAGTTGTACTTAATAGGCAATTTGAACTCTGAAAACAACAAGATGATAGGACTTGAATCTCTCCGAGAGTTGCGGCACCTTAAGATTCTCCACGTGAAGAGCAATTTGACCAAAGTTCCCTCCAACATTACAGATGTGGCTCCACATCTTACAAAGTTAGTCATTCATAATGACGGCACTAAACTCTTGGTACTGAACAGCCTTAAGAAAATGATGAATGTCGCCGAGCTGGAACTCCAGAACTGTGAACTGGAGAGAATTCCACATGCTATTTTCAGCCTCTCTAATTTACAGGAACTGGATTTAAAGTCAAATAACATTCGCACAATTGAGGAAATCATCAGTTTCCAGCATTTAAAACGACTGACTTGTTTAAAATTATGGCATAACAAGATTGTTACTATTCCTCCCTCTATTACCCATGTCAAAAACTTGGAGTCACTTTATTTCTCTAACAACAAGCTCGAATCCTTACCAGTGGCAGTATTTAGTTTACAGAAACTCAGATGCTTAGATGTGAGCTACAACAACATTTCAATGATTCCAATAGAAATAGGATTGCTTCAGAACCTGCAGCATTTGCATATCACTGGGAACAAAGTGGACAGTCTGCCAAAACAATTGTTTAAATGCATAAAGTTGAGGACTTTGAATCTGGGACAAAACTGCATCACCTCACTCCCAGAGAAAGTTGGTCAGCTCTCCCAGCTCACTCAGCTGGAGCTGAAGGGGAACTGCTTGGACCGCCTGCCAGCCCAGCTGGGCCAGTGTCGGATGCTCAAGAAAAGCGGGCTTGTTGTGGAAGATCACCTTTTTGACACCCTGCCACTCGAAGTCAAAGAGGCATTGAATCAAGACATAAATATTCCCTTTGCAAATGGGATTTAAACTAAGAGAATACGTGCACAGCGATGTGCAGGAACAACTTCCTAGATTGCAAGTGCTCACGTACAAGTTATTACAAGATAATGCATTTTAGGAGTAGATACATCTTTTAAAATAAAACAGAGAGGATGCATAGAAGGCTGATAGAAGACATAACTGAATGTTCAACGTTTGTAGGGTTTTAATTCATTCATTTCCAAATCTTTTTTTTTTTCTTTTGGGGAAAGGGAAGGAAAAATTATAATCACTAATCTTGGTTATTTTTAAATTGTTTGTAACTTGGATGCTGCCGCTACTGAATGTTTACAAATTGCTTGCCTGCTAAAGTAAATGATTAAATTGACATTTTCTTACTATATCACCTTTTTTGAGGGGTCTTAATTTACTTTGCTTAATTGGTGCAGTATTGCTTTAACTAAAGACAGATACATCAAGTCCAAACTTGTAAATTTAGATTTGCTAAAATACTGATTGATTTCCTGTTTAAATTTAAAGTGCCTCAAGTAAGCACTCCTCACAATAGTTGACTGGTACTGCTGCTCCTGAGCACCTCGTGTCATAGATTTTATACTCTTACAGACTTGGAATGCAGTAGAGGTATGTGGATTGTTAGGGGTTTTGTTTTTTAAGAATAAGTAACAAGAAATAACACATTTCTTAATAGCTTTTTTGACATAGTTTGGAGTTCTGATTATATGGTACATTTTTCTGCCAATAACATAGGGTTGCCAATAAATAGAAAATGTTTTCTAAAAATAAATTTTATTACAACAAAGTAAAAATTTTAATGACTTATTAACAAAAACTCCAATATCACCACCATTTGGAAGATAACACAGAATCACAAGTATCATTTAATTTCTTGCCCTTTTCGGTGTTGTTCTGGTGTTGGTGGGAAAATAATAGGAAATGTAGTTCATTGGGTAGGGAAACTCTTAACTGTCCCTATCTTAGTGACAAGCTGTATGTTCTATGTTTGCGTGCAGCTAGGAGGAGTCATAGCCAGACAAATGCTAGGAGAATACACTTTTTAGATAATGATTTCCTTCTTTAACTGATCAGTATCTAATCAATGTCAGAAAAATCAATCTCAGAAAAATCAAAAAAATTCCCTGCCAGATGTTTCATAGGCTTCCTACAGGACTCTTTTCAAGAGAATAGAACAGTTTGGCACTCTGACAAAGCAGTGTCCTCTCGCTACAAAACTGGACTCACTTAAACACTGGACTTTTGTCACTTCTAAGCACAACTTGAAGGATTTTGCAGAGAATGGGCAAAGATGGACTCATATCTTTCCTCCCCAGAACTGAACTCTAAGAGTGCTCGTCTGTGGCCAATGGAGGTGAATCTTGGCCTGCAGTAGAACCTGTGAATGCTCTGAGAAGTATTCTCACAAATAGAAAAGGCTGCAGCCCCTGTAGCTGAGTTAGGAATTGATGCAGGCTTTGGCACCCTGGCCATTCCTTCTCCTCAAAGGCTTGAGGTAGGGGGCTAGCTTATTAAACATTTTTTAAGTTTAAGTTTGAATAATCAGACAAAAAGCAGTGGCATATTTTCAGTACAGCAAATTCTCTTCTATGCATCTTCCAGTTGTCTCAGCATTCATTAATGTATTCACTAGTATTAATGATGTACCTTGGTGCCTTTCTAATACAAGGAACTAGGGATTCAGTGTTGGAATAAGTTCTGGCCACATGGAGGTTTATCTAGTAAAGTAGAGAGATAAAAATTATGTAAATAATAGAAGTGTTTAATTACAATTATAGAAGGTGTAGGTCAGGTGCAGTGACTCACACCTATAATCCCAGCACTTTGAGAGGCTGAGGCAGGAGGATGGCTTGAGCCCGGGAGTTTGAGACCAGCCTGGGCAACATAGCAATACCCCATCTCTACAAAAAAGTTTAAAAATTAGCTGGGCATGGTAGCATGCACTTGTAGTCCCAGCTACTTGGGAAGCTGAGGTGGGAGGATCACTTGGGCCCAGGAGTTCGAGGCTGCAGTGAGTTATGATCGTGCCATTGTACTCCAACCTGGTGACAGAGCAAGACCTTGCCTCAAACCAAAAAAAGGTGTACAAAATCTGTGTAAATGAATAATGGCGGGGATGGAGTGAACTTAAAGAAGAGCTTCAGGGAAGTTTTGTACTTGTAAATGGTCCTGAACATTTCCCTTCCACCAGCCATGTGGGGCACTGTTCTCCCTGCTTGGTAATGCCACCACCTGAAATTAGCACAGTATTTTTAGAAGGATGCCACTCCATCTTAGTTGTGAGATAAGGAGTCCAGATCGTAGGATCTTTGCTTTTAGGACTGGAAAACTTGTCTTCCCTTTTTGAAAACAAAACAAAACACCTTATTGAAGTATAACTGGCATATAAAAGGCCCTACATATGTAAAGCCTTTACATATATACCTTAAATGTGGTAGCAAACTACATCTCAATGAGCTGCCTTTCTTAAAACAAGTGTATGTTGTTTTTGAAGGGCAGGTGTGGCAGGACGCCACAGTTCACTTTGCTTTTCAGAGAAGAGCCATTCTGTAGGGACCACAGTCTATGAGATAATCCCTAAATTTGGCCACTGGCAGCTCTGCCCATAGGCTCCTGTTTCCTAAACACTACTTAGGGTTCAGTCACTTAGAACTGGTTGGTGTTAGATGCCTTCAAACAGTATCAAGGGGTACCTCTTCTCTTACCCAAATTGCTGTTGACTATCAGCCCTTACTGATTTCCTTGAACTCTGAAAAGTTTAGGGTCAGTTGATTTAAATGCCACATTCCATGCCACTGTTTGCAAATAGGAATACTCTAAAAGAGAGTTCCTGAGAAATGCTGACTCATTTAACAGACTTTAAATATACTGAGTTTTGATGCCTCAACAACAGAAAAAGAGTTGTGAGCCCAAATAGACTGTCAACCTATGTGTCCTCTTGAATTTATGTTGGCGTCGCTTGGACCAGACATGGGAGAAAAACAAGTTAGTATGTATAAGATTTGGCTTAATATTTTCATATCTTCCCATGAAGTCCCTTGAGCAATCTGAAAAAGAGTATTTAAAGTCTGTTTTTAAATATGCCATATCTGGGTGAGTCTCACAAAGTCTGAAAGAACTTGGTTTACTTGTGGCTGTTTAATTTTTTCTCACTAGCAGTCAGTTGGCTTGACAAAGAGGATTGACTTTTTTAAGGGTTCAGAAAGATGAGCCGAAATTGTCACAGGGACCTCATTCTTAGTAGTACAGATTTAGTAATTTAATAGTAGGCAGGAAGAGTTCATTCTATAATTCATGGCCGGCAAAGTCCTGACTGTTTGACGTTTTTTTAATATAAAGAAAGAAGTCATATTCTTTCTTAATATCTGTAATACTTTCTCTGTCTCTCCTGGTCTCTACTTCAACCAGTAACCAAACTCTCTAAGTTGCTGATGGCAGCAAACTCCAAAGTGCCCTTGAGGCCAACGCCCAATAGTTATTTCCATTCACCTTGTTGAATAAAAGCCAGAGTACTGTCCTCTTGCTAAGATTTCTGGCAGCACTTGCGTCAGTAATTCATTCCAATAAAATGGTCCCTTTATCAACTGAATCCCCAAACAAAGGCTGTACTAACAAAAAGCTCCTTTCATGAAAAAAAGAAGGGGGGAAAAAAGAGCAAGCCCCTGGAAACCAGTTTTCAAAAGTCTTCTAACTTGTGACTGCAACACGAAGAAGTGGCCCCATCTGATCCTGGCCAGCTGCGGCTCTCTTAAAGCACGGGCTCCGGGTATTCAAGGTGGTATCCGCTGGGGCACAGGGAAGGCTGAAGCCAAGGGGGCAGAAGAGCAGCAGGCCAGGAACCATCTGCCCCTCAAGCCTGGCCTAGCCTAGCCTGGGGTGACAGTCACAGCTGAAATCATGGAAATAAGTCCCTTCACTCACAAAGCCAATAGCAGATGTCCATTCTTCATCCTTGTGTCTCTGGACATAAAACGTATAAACTGTTCCAGGTAAGCATCGCCTTTCTTGTGGAAATTCATGGGATTATTTGCTGAGAGTTAATCCTGAAAAGTTTCATTCCACAGTCTCATCCACCCCCCTCCCACTGCTGTGGGACCCCTGATGGTAGAAAGTTCCCCAGCCCCACGTGCTGTCACTGTCAGCTGTCCTTCCTTCACTCCTAAGATTCCAGGCTCTGGAGTGAGAGTGCCTGGATTTGAATCCTGCCTTGGCCCCAGCTGTGTGACTGTGCGGAAGCTCCTTACCTAAGCCTCAGTTTTTTTACTGTAAATGGGAATAGTCATAGTACCTGCCAAATGGGTTTTATTGTGTGTGACAATTGAATGAGGTGATTCATTTGAGGCACTGTGCCTGGCAGATAGTAAGTACTCAATAATACTGTTACTACTTTTATCCCCAGAGACTGTTGGCCTTCCCTAATATGCATTCTCTCCTTCCTTGGTAATGGAATTTTCAGTGGACACCTGGAACACAATAAAATGTGTATTTTTAAAAGTCAGGCAGTGGTCCTTGCCTGTAGTCCCAGGAACTGTGACGACTGAAGCAGGAAGATCACTTGGGTCCAGGTGTTCCAGTCCAGCTTGGGCAACACAGCAAGACCCTGATTCTTTTTAGAAAACAAAACAGGCCAGGCATGGTAGCTCACACCTGTAATCCCAGCACCTCGCGGGGCCAAGGCGGGTGGATCGCTTGAGGCCAGGAATCCGAGACCAGCCTAGCCAACATGGCAAAACCCTGTCTCTACCAAAAATAACAAAAATTAGCTGGCGCAGTGGTGCATGCCTGTAGTCCCAGCTACTCAGGAGGCTGAGGCAGGAGGATCGCTTGAGCCCAGGAGGTAGAGGTTTCAGTGAGCAGAGATTGGGCCACTGTACTGCAGCCTGGGTGACAGAGCAAGACCTTGTCTCAAAAAAAACAAAATGAAAACTATTTTCCAGGCTTCCTTGGGGCTAGATGTGCCATGGGGCTAGGATTTAGTTAAATTCTAGCCAAAGAAGTGGGAATGGAAGTGGAATGTGGGATTTCTGGATTAGGACCTTAGAGGAAGGTCATATCCTTCCCCGTTGCTGCTGCTTAAATTGCACATATAGAAATAAGCCCAATTTAGACTGTGCAGATGAGGGCAACAAATCAGATGTGGCACAGCAGCACAATAAAAGTCTGGGCCCCTGGCAACTTCAAGAAACAGGGTCATATAAAGGAGAAATAAATCTGTGTCCTGTTTAAGCCACAATTCGGGGACTCTGATACATGCAACAAATCCTAAAAACCTTGCTACTCAAACCCGTGGCTGGATAGCCATAGCAGCACTGGGGGCTTGTTAGAAATGCAGAATCTCAGTTTCCTCCCCAGACACTGATTGAACCAAATCTGTATTTTAACAGGATGGTGTCCAGCTGATGTATAGGCAAATAAAGTCTGAGAAGCATTGTCCTAAATAACACACCTACGAAGAACAAATCAGTCATCAGAAAGTGTTTCTTCCCCCACTGGGTTATGCCTCTCCCATCAGCCTTCTGCTGGGCTCTAGTGGGAGAGGGAGGAATTGGGGATTTTGTTGGTGCTTGTGGCTTAGACCAACTTCCACATCCCCATTTGCTCCTGCTGGCAGTCATGCTTTTCATGTCACCATAGCAACTACAGAGCAGAAAAAAAGTGACAGTCACTGTGGGCTGCTTGAAGAGGTGGTGGCAATATAGGTCATCCTCCCAGTAGTGTGAGGTTTGGAAGGTCTATGACTGCCCCGATGGCATATGTACTTGTACTAAGTAAGCCCTTCACTCATTGACACCCTTCACGTGCCCAGGTAGCTAAACTGCCCCATTCTGTTAACCTTCAGGCTGAGTCTGGCTTAGTTGCTTAAAGTTCAGTCAACCATGGAATAGCCTGCCCATTTTGAGCCTTTTCAGAATGCTTCTGGAAAACTGCCAAATAGCCCAGCATGAAAATTAGCTAGAGTAGTTTTAGGGGAAAGACCTACTCAAAAGAATCACACAAGTATTACACCAAGCTGCACAGATTAAGAAATATATTTTTTCAATTTGCCATTGAAAAACTATAAGTAATAGCCACATATTTCAGTACTTTAAAATGAGTTTCTCCACTTTGGGAGGCCGAGGCAGGTGGATCACTTGAGGTCAGGAGTTCGAGACCACCCTGGCCAACGTGGTGAAACCCCATCTCTACTAAAAATACAAAAATTAGCCAGGCGTGGTGGTGTGTGCCTATAATACCAGCTACTCGGGAGGCTGAGGCAGGAGAATCACTTGAACCCAGGAGGCAGAGGTTATAGTGAGCCAAGACTGTGCCATTGTACTCCAGCCTGGGTGACAGAGCCAGACTAACTCAAAAATAAATACATACATAAAAATAAAAAAAAATGAAATGAAGTTCTGCCTGAATGAAAACTTCAAGATGTATCTCCAAGGGTTTAACCCAACTATTCCCTGCAGCTTAGGCCTGTTACCTATTCGGCGTTGGTTATGATGGAAACATCTGGTTACTCTTCTGATGATAACCCTTCATCTTCCTGAAGATGGTGTTTAAATCACTCATCATCTCCACTTCCCAGAATGTTGTGAAGATTATGTCAGCATGGTGCCTAGCGCTCCCTGGAGATAAATGCGCATAATCAGAGTTTCCTATTTATTTATCATCATGGTAGGAAATTCAGTTAAGAGAACATTTTCATCTCTGCTTTAGAAGTAGCTGACACATGAATTCAAGTCAACACCTTTCACGTATCAATCCTAAGTAACTGCTGTTCTTTAGGGGATTGATTATATGTTTTCAAGTTTCCATTTCTGAAGATAGAAGATGGTATTAGAAGTGAATTGGGCTGGGTGCAGTAACTCAGACCTGTAATACCAGCATTTTGGGAGGCCAAGACAGGCAGATCACCTGGGGTCAGGAGTTTGAGACCAGCCTGGCCACCATGGCAAAACCCCATCTCTACTAAAAGTCCGAAAATTAGCCAGGCATGGTGGTACATGCCTGTAGTCCCAGCTACTCAGGAGCCTGAGGCAGGAGAATTGCCTGAACCCAAGTGGCAGAAGTTCCAGTGAGCCAAGATCGCACCACTGCACTCCAGCCTGGGCGACTGAGCAAGACTACATCTCAAAAAAAAAAAAAAAAAAAAAAGTGAATTGGACAATATAAGTAACAACAGTAATGGCTCCAACTCTATGCCAGATGGGCATTTGACCTGTATCACAGACAAACGGGGAAGTGTGAGTTACTTCCATTTTATAGATAAAGAAACTGTGAAGTTACACAATCTGTCCAAGGTCACCCAGCTGGCAGGAGACAGGGGCACTGCTAAATCAGGCAATGTGCATATCTTATCTCATTGAATCCTCACAAGATCACTAACAGAAAGGCATTATCCTCATCTAAGAGACAAACAAACCTAGAGAATTTGACCTGTCTCTGTTTTCATATTGTAAATAGCAGTTACTAGTCTCTGATGCAGGCACCCCTACAACCAGAGAGGTGTTGCTTATGCTCTTCCACTCAAATACCCAGCAGATGACTGGTGCTCTGTCAGCAATTCAAAAAGATGTTTTGAAATCTGTGTTGACATCCGGTTACATAAATATGCCCCAAGCTAGGATTTTTCTTCATTCTTTAGCCTTAGAGAGAAGTTTTGATGTGTCTCAGCATCTGTCCTTAGCATTACAACTTGTTTCCTCTGTTAGGCTGTTGACAGTCATGAAAGGGCAATCCACCCAAGGTAATGTAATTATTTTCCCTCACTAAATGTTAAAAGCATGACCGTCTTTACTCATGGTCATTTACTCAGAAATGAGAAAGCTGTGTCTCAGCTGTTTGATGCAGAGTCAGTGTGGTAGAGAGTGACATTCAACAGATCCAGAAAGGTGGGTGCAGGAAAACGCTGTAACATTTGCTAGGCCCTCTGGGCAGATGTGACTTTTCTTTCCAGCATGGCATTTCAAACACGGATTCTTCGGCTGTTACCAACCCATGCAGCAGCAGGCGCCTGCATCGCCCTGACCTTTATTTTTACTGGATCTTTTCCTTTTTCTGTTGATGGTCACTGTACTCCACCATCTGGGCTGGGACAAGAAATCAAATATTTGTGGTCCGCGGGGAGGAAGGACCCAGCTTCACATGGAAGAAACTGCTTAGAATAGAGGAAGAATGAAGAAAGTTGAGGAAACTAATATTCCCACCCCTGCTGGTACATATGTACCCTTTCCAGATTTGCATTTTAAAACGTCCAGGAGGTTTCCATTTTTTTTTTTTTTTTGGCCTACCTTCTTCCCTTATCCATTGTAATCTATTCTAATTCTTCACCCCAAAAGAGCTCAGTTTGGCAGAGTGAATTTTAAACAAAACATGAATTGTTAGATGAAAAGCATTTGTGTGTGTTTTATATCTTTGACCCCTTGTAAAGGTGAGCAGAGCTTTTACAGGATAACACAGTTTATATACAATCAATATAAGCAGAAGAATCTTACCATTCACCAGGACTAAAATTACAGTCAGTAGTGACCAAGAAAAGTCTGCCGACGGAGCAATAAAGAGCTCAGAGGAGGCCAGGAAAGATGTTTTAAAATATTGTAAACAGTTATTCCATTATTTACAGAACAAAATTAGCCCAATGACACATTTTAAGTATGGCCTCAGTTCTTCTGCCAGCCAGAGTTAAAGCCATGGCAAATAACACGTGTGCTCAATTGCAATGAATTGAGACCTATTGCAGTTGCTTTTGAGAAGATTACAAGAGGTTCTAAGTTGGTTCTGCTCATACTGAGTTTTTAGTTGCTAAAATCCTCCTCATTGTATGAAACTAAGTTAATTTTCTTAGCCTAAGACTTAACTCTCTCTGTATAAAAAGCCTCCTGCCAGCAGCATGACCACCTACTCTTTGTCGTTAGACTGGGAAGCTGCAGAATATGGTGGTTAGAATTTAAGCTACTGGAACTGCCTCCTTAAAGGCAAGTTACTTAACAGGGGTGTGTTTTTGCTTTCTCATCTGTGAAAAGGGGTTAATGATAACATTTACCTTGTAGCATAGCTGTGTATATTAAGTGAGTTAACACATGAATTGCTTAGGACAATGCCTGGCATGTTGAATGCTTAATACATTTAAGTGGTTTTTATTAATAATATTTCTATAATATTTGAGAGATGTATCCATCATTTAAGCCTGGAAAATAAAGCTATTCAAATGGAAGATTATATAAGAGATAAGGAAATGGACACTGCCCAAGTAAGAACTAATTTTGCTTTTCTCTCAAAAGGCAGCAAAGAGAAGTCACTGGTGATTTAATGTCTCACAGACATCTTTTCATATATGTATTACTTTGTGTATTTTGCTTAGCAAATCAGGGTATTCAGACATTGTAATACCAAGAACCCTCTTGAGTTGGTTATGATTCTTTGTAAGTAAGTTCTCTAAACTTGGGTCAGACCCAATGACCTACTGGCAGAATACCTGAAAACAGATTTTCAAAGAATAGCTGCAACGAACTCTGACTTGGGGTTATTTATTGAGTCTTCGTCTTAGCCTTCTTGGTGTTGCTATAACAGAACACCAAAGACTGGGTAATTTATGAAGAAATTTATTTTTCACAGTTCTGGAGGCTGGGAAGTCCAATATCAAAGTGCCTGCAGTGAGGACCTTCGTGCTGCGTCATCCCATGGCGGGAGACAGAAGCACAAGAGAGCAGGAGAGCCAGGGCAAGAGAAAGAGGGCTAACCTCATCCTTTTATCAGGAACCCACTCCTGCAACAACAGCATTCATCTGTTCATGAGGGCAGAGCTCCCATGAGCCAATCACATTTTAAAGTTTCCACTTCTCAACAATATTGCATTGGGGATTAAGTTTCCGATACATAAACTTTGGGGAACACATTCAAACCACAGCAGTCCTCAATAAGGAATGTTGACTGTTTTCACTCGGCAGGGGATAAGGAATTTGCTTCTGGGCTGACCAGTATTTTTTATCTCTTTTTTGGTTAACCTGAAACTTAGACTGGTCATTGGGACTAAAAGTGTTCTACCTTTTTAGTCTATTAAAAAAGATGAAAATTCATCTCTATGACCACAGATATTAATAGCTGGTCATTTGCTTTCTTCAAAGAATTCATTTGAAATATATTTATGTTCATAGTTTTAAAATATACGATCCATAAAAGCCCATGTTTACAGAACAGATGACTAAGGGTGTGATTTGCAAAACGAAAATAATGTTTTCTTCTATTCATCAGGGTTAGCTCCTCTAGAACTCAGGAAAAAAAATGGTTATAGACAATGTTTAGGAAATGAAACCATTGGTTACAGCAAAGCATACTTGCAGCACTTTTAGAATGAGCACTTTAGACAGAATGCTCATTTTAAAAGTACTATCCAGACAGGTGTAGTGACTCACGCCTGTAATCCTAATGCTTTGGGAGGCCAAGGCGGATGAGTCATTTGAGCCCAGGAGTTTGAGACCAATCTGGGCAACATGGTGAGACCCCATCTCGACAAAAAAATAATTTAAGAAACACTAGCTGAGCGCAGTGGTGTGCGCCTGTTGTCCCAGCTACTCAGGAGGCTGAGGTTGGAGGGTTACTTGAGCCCAGGAGGTTGAGGCTACAATGAGCCAAGATCGCACCACTACATTCTAGCCTGGGTAACAAAGAGAGACACTGTAAGTAAGTCTATGGCATTTTGTGATGGCAGCCTGGGTCTACTAATACAGAAGACATACTGAAGCTTATCTGAAGTTGCAAAGGCAAGCTGGAATGCTGTGATACTGGAGCACAGTAAATGAGGACAGAATTAAAGGACTTGGGGTCAGAGAGATAAAGGGGTAAGTAAACTTAAACACACATATAAAGGCCGGGCGCGGTGGCTCAAGCCTGTAATCCCAGCACTTTGGGAGGCCGAGACAGGCGGATCACTAGGTCAGGAGATCGAGACCCTCCTGGCTAACACGGTGAAACCCCGTCTCTACTAAAAAATACAAAAAAACAAAAACAAAAAAAAACTAGCCGGGCGAGGTGGCGGGCGCCTGTAGTCCCAGCTACTCGGGAGGCTGAGGCAGGAGAATGGCGTAAACCCGGGAGGCGGAGATCCGGCCACTGCACTCCAGCCTGAGTGATGTCTCAAAAAAAAAAAAAAAAAACAGACAAAAAACAAAAAGAAACAATCCACCCAGGCTTGCATTGAGCATCTTTAGTCATTCCTCTATCTCTTTGCCTACTAAGGAAGGATGAAAAAAAGTGTTTAATCACCTTCTCTTTGTCATTAGAACTGAGAAACTGCAGAATACAGTGGCGGCTGGAACTGCCTCCTCAAAGGCATGTTACCTTAGCTTCTGCTTCCTCGTCTGTGAAATGGGGTTAATCATGGTATTTTCCTTGTAGCATAGCTGTGTAGATTAAATGAGTAAACACACGTAAAGTTAGCTTTTACAGGATAACACAACTCAAATAACCCTCCCATTGCAATTTTAACACTGCCAGTTCCAATCCACAGTTAGATATAAATGATGATGAGATATAAAGGGTTATCTGAGAAACTGTGAGACCTCTACTTGAAGATTCAGTTCAATCTGTTGCGTTTTTAAACCTAGAAACAGACCATGAGGCATGCAGGACTTAAATAGAGCAGACTTTTGCTGTTTTATTATATTCAATATCAACCCTCCACTCCACTAACTCTTTGTTTTAAAATTTTAAAAAAAAAAAAAAAAGCCCTTTAGAATTCAGTTGTGTCAACAACAAAAAAAGGCGGGGGTGGGGGCTGAGATGGAAATGGGGAGACTGGGAAAGCAGAATAAGGAGAATGGTCAAGCCAGTCATTTCTTCAAGAAATATTAATTGAGCTCTTCATATAAGCCAGGCACCATACTAGGTTCTGGGGTAAATCAGATGTATTTGATCCCTAGCAAAAAATGATTCAATCCATGCTTTGTTTTCCGTTCTTGCCCCTACCCCTTACTCCCTTCCTCTCAGGTGCCATTCTGCAGAGGTGCAATTAAAAGCGGGAGTAAACCTGGCTAATATGGTGAAACCCCACCTCTGCTAAAAATGTAAAAATTATCCGGGCGTGGTGGCACACACCTGTAATCACAGCTACTTGGGAGGCCAAGGCAGAATTGCTTGAGCCCAGGAGAGGAGGTTGCAGTGAGCTGAGATTGCGCCACTGCTCTCTAGCCTGGGTGACAGAATGAGACCCTGTCTCAAATAAATAAATAAATAAATAAATAAAAAGTGGGAGTGCATTGCAAAGAATACAACAAGTATCTAGGTTCTCAAGTAATTCAAGGATGGCCTTCGGGTACTTGTACTTCTAGTCAGCTACAATCTCTTCTTCCCACCCTTTTATTTTTTTCTCTCTCTTCTCCCTTTCCTTTGTATCCCACAAGTTAATATTAAAGGCCCCAGCTTATACTTGTTTGCTCATTCTTATGTAGCCTTCTAAGTGTTCTGATTTATTTTCTCCCGATTACAAAAGTAACACATGTTCATTGTTACACAAAAATAAAATATTGCAGAAATGCATATCCTTTGAAAATATGTCCCTCCGCCCCTCAAAACTCCGCATTGACTTTCCTTTTAACTCAAAGAGTAAAAGGCAGAATTTTTCAATGGCCTGTGGATTTGCACCCCACCTTACTTCTCTGACCGCATGTCCTCCAATTCTGTCGTTATTTACTGTGCTTCAGTATCACAGCCTTCCAGCTGGCCTTTCCAACTTTAGGTAAACCTCGGCATAGCTTCTGTATTAGTAGCCCCTGGCTGCCATTACAAAATACCATAGACTGGATGGCTTAAACAACAGTAATTTATTTTATCACAGTTTTAGAGGCTGGAAGTCCAAGATTAAGGTTCTGATCGATTTGGTTTCTGGTGAAGTCTCCCTTCCTGGCTTGCAATCAGCTGCCTACTTGCTATGTCCCCAACGTGGCCTTTTTCCATGAGTGCATTGGGAAGACTGGGGACTTGGGAGAGCTCTGTGGTGTCTCTTCTCATAAGAACACTAACCCTATCAGGTAAGACCCCATCCTTATGACCTCATTTCATCTTTATTATTTCCTCATAGGCCCCACCTCCAAATAGAGCCACACAGGGTATTAGGACTTCAAAATAAAAATTTGGGGAGAACACATTCAATCCACAACAGCTTCCTTCTTCAAGTTGTTGCCTAAGTATCACCTTCCCAAAGAGGCTTTCTCCGGCCTTCTCTTAAAAACACTGATTTATTATTTCTAACAATTCTGTGGGTCAGCTGGGTTCCTGGGGTCATCGAGGGAGGCTGCAGTCATCTGACAGCTGGATTGGGACCCGAGGGTGTAAGATCACCTCACTTGCATGGCTGGAGCCTTGGTGCTGATGTTGGCAGGGCCTTTCTTTTCATGGGTATCCCATTCTTCTGTAGTCTAGTCTGGGATTCCTTAAACAGGAGCAACAGTTTTCAAAAGTGGAAGCTTCAGTTTATGACCAGACTGGTCAACATAGCCAGACCCAGTCTCTACAAAAAATAAAAATTGGCCAGTCGTGGTGGTGCATGCCTGTAGTCCTAGCCACTTGAGAGGCTGAGGCAGGAGGCTCTCTTGAGCCCAGGAGTTTGAGGCTGCAGTGAGCTTTTATCATGCAATTGCACTCCAGCCTGGGCAACAGAGAGAGACCCTATATCTATTTTTTTTTTTTTTTTTTTTTTTTGGAGATGGAGTCTCGCTCTTTGACCCAGGCTGCAGTGCAGTGGCGTGATCTCGGCTCACTGCAACCTCTGCCTCCTGAGTTCAAGCGATTCTCCTGCCTCAGGCTCCCTAGTAGCTGGGACTACAGGCATGCACCACCACACCTGACTAATTTTTGTATTTTTTAGTAGAGACGGGGTTTCACCATATTGGCCAGGCTGGTCTGAACTCCTGACCTCAAGTGATCCACCGTCCTTGGCCTCCCAAAGTGCTGGTGTTACAGGCATAAGCCACTGTGCCCAGCTGACCCTGTACCTTAAAAAAAAAGAGGTGGAAGCTTCAAGATCTCTCAGGGCCTAGGCTCCTGACTGGCAAGTTAGGAACAACAGAGTCCATTTTGAGGGTGTGCGGACATAAGAAGGCATGATTTATGAGGGACCACTATTGTAACAATCTGCCACACCATCCTATTTAAAATTGCAACCTCACTCTTACTTTTTTCTCATAATTTTTTTCCTTGGCTAACTACAAACTCTATACGAAGAGAGATATTTATTTATTTTTGTTCTCAGATTTACCTCCAACACCTAGAATAGAACCTGGCCTGTTGTAGGTGCTTAATAAATATCTGTTAAATAACTGAATATATTAATTTGAAAATGCTTTCCAGAATGCATCATTTTAGATCTTATTCCTTTCTGCATGCTTTTACTGTTAAAAAGCACTTTCTCATAAAAGATCTTGTCTTCATTTTTACAACAATCTTACTAGACAGGCAGGGCAAATATCGTTGATCCCACTTTATAAATGAAAAAACCGAAGCCTAGACAGGGGAACAATTTGCTTAAGGTCATACAGCTGATATGAAGTGAGCTTGTGACTTCACATCCCAGGATTTCTACTAGCCATCATGCAACCCCAGGAGAAATGCCTTCCCACTCCATTCTGTTTCCCTCCTCAGGGCTTTGTGCTTGGAAAGCTCTGTTAATGGTTTTCATTGGCCGGCTAACTTTGTGCCATGGGGCCAAGAGGAAAAGAAAGCATTTTTCATTTTTCTGATATCTCTTCATGGAGGCCAAAACCTGAAGGTCTCAATGATCCAGAGTCATCAAGACACAAAAAGGCAAAGGTGTCAGGACCGTTCTTTATGGACCTTGTCCCGGGATTGTGTTGCACTGTTTGCATAAAGTTAAACTTTAAATTTGCGTATCTAACCTATGGTTACCAAGTTGTTCTGGTCTGGATAAACCTTGATCTCAGCCTGGAGCAAGCAGAAAACCTCTCCTTTCAAACTTTGTGCTGCTGTTCCACCTTGAGAAGGTTTGGTTAACAAGTCAATCTTAATATTACAGAAAAGTGATACCAGACTGGAGAAAATACTCAACACAGTACATTCCAAATGTACTTTGATAATTTTGGTGGTGGTTAGAAGCTCTGGTCCCTTTAAAGAAAGCCCCTTGGGACAGATTGCAGACTATAGCTAGAAGCAAGTTAGAGGTTTGAGAAGTCATTTTCTTTCTTTAAAAAAAAATTTTTTTTTAGAGACAAGGTCTTGCTGTGTTGCCCAGGCTGGAGTGCAGTAGCGCAATCATAGCTCATTGCTGCGTCAAACTCCTACTCTCAAGGGATCCTCCCACTTCAGCTTCCCCAGTAGCTAGAACTATGGGCATGCAACAGCATGTCGAGGGGCTAATTTTTTTTTTTTTTTTTTTTTGTAGAGACAGGGTCTTGCTATGTTGCTCAGACTGGTCTCAAACTGCTGGACTCAAGCAATCCTTCTGCCTCTGCCTCCCAAAGCTCTGGGATTATAGGTGTAGGTTACCGCATCAAGCCAAATAAGTCATTTTCTAAAATAAAAAGTTTTATCCTTTCTCCCTCATTCTTTCTCTTGTGTTTTTAATTGGTTATCAAACATCATTCTAAGTAAAGAAAAAATTTTAAATTATTAGCATACATTTTACCACTTATCTGTATATTGTACAATGTTCTTTTAAAGTGCAAATATGGCCAGGCACGGTGGCTCATGCCTGTAATCCCAGCACTTTGGGAGGCCGAGGCGGGTGGATTGCAAGGTCGGGAGTTTGAGACCAGCCTGGCCAACATGGTGAAACCCCATCTCTACTAAAAATACAAAAAAAATTAGCCGTGCGTGATGGTGGGCGCCTGTAATCCCAGCTACTCAGGAGGCTGAGGCAGGAGAATCACTTGAACCCGGGAGGTTCAAGTGAAGGTGAGAAAGAGAAATCAAGAATGTCAACTAGATTTATGTTTTGATCAACACATACCAGGTGACACCATTTCCTGAGAAGTATAACAACAACAAAAATAACAACTTGTATTTCAGACAAATGGAAAAGGAAAAATTATAAAGAATAACTTAACTTCTAAACCATTCATTTGTATGTATGCTGTTACAAATTTCATTTAGAATCTGACATTAAAATGAAGAGAGAAGGGCAAATGCATCTAAGACTTTAGAATATTTTTGGTAATAATGTGTTAGGTAAAAAAAGGATATCTGGATAAGCGATGTAACTACTCTAGTAAATGATGTTTTACATTATAATGCAAGTTAAATAGACTATTTTGCCTATGCCTGGAATTTTCCAGTGGAGGTAGATGATTTCTTAGAACAGGGATGAGTGGAAAGTTAGGGTATTTCTGAAGACCTACTAGTAACATAGCAGTGTTTCTCCCTCAGAGATTGTTCCCTTTTTGATTCCTATGAATAATTCTGTCATTTGCAGGAGTTTAAGAAAAAGTTACATTTTTTTTTTTCCAGCTATGCCTCTAACACATTTTTCTGGCACTGTTTATAAGTTCAAATTTCCAGTTGAAAGGATGGTTAAGATTGAATTACTCTTCAAATTCCTTTTTCCTTTCAGAGTTGTTTTTCCTTAAGAAATCTCTTTGTCACTATCAAGATTAAGTGAAGTCACTATTGAAGGAAAGAACAGAAGGAATTTGGAATGTTTTTCCATTAACTTCTGAACCACAATGACCTATTCCTTGAGAATCTGCAGTAGGGCTTAGCGTCTTTCGGATAAGTCATTTTGGAGAAATGTTTTCTTCTTTTGCTGTTAGGTTGACATGGCAAAAGAAATAATATTATTTGTGTTAACCTTTGTTCTAGTATGTTATTGCTCAAAGCAAGGTTGTAGAAACCATGAGAATTTTGCCTAAATGATACAAAATTACATTTTCACCACCCTGTACTGCACATGGCAGATATTTAGTAGGCATTAGTTGAATTACAAATTCCAAGAATCTGCTAGAAATCGTAGATTGGTTCCTTTCATCTTGCAGATAGTGAGATGCAAGGAGTTGAAAGCTTTTAGTTCCTAGGCAAAAAGTCACATGTTGTTTAGAAATCTCACGATTTCCTCTGAAACTGATGACATCAGTTTTTTAAGGATACTTTATAGAGCAAGGCCCTGAATCTGAAACCACCTTTGCAGAGATTACGACAGTGAGACACATCTAGCATGGCTGACTCCATCTTGCTTCTAGCCTCACAGCCTGGCTGTCTTTCCTCATTGCTGGGCATAGAACAAGCTAACCATGGGAGGAATTTAGTCATAGTTTAATTTTTTTTTTTTTTTTTTCAATTAAATAAGGATGAGGTCTTGCTATGTTGCCCAGGCTGGTCTCGAGCTCCTGGTCTCAAGCCATACTCCCATCTTGGCCTCCCAAAGTGCTGCTGGCACCACTCTCAGCCTGTAGTTTAACTTTAAAGCAAGATGATAATAGTCCTTTTCCAAAAGTAATGTCCTCTTTGTTAAGGGACTGAAACCACCTTTGTAAGACTGAGAAACCACAAGATTAAGATTATGGGAGGGGCCTGAATTTTGCTAAACTACAGGCATATTTTATAAAATCCTTACTGATCAGGAGTCATGTGGTCAGAGTTCACAAGATTTGTGACTTCCTCAATTGCCCCTGTAGCTAACATCACTAACGTAGAACCTAAAATTGGTCTTTTGAGATACTTTTCAGATTTTTGCATTCTAGTAACTGATTGACCCCACCCAGACCTGAGGCTCAGGATTCAGCCAGTCCTGTGGCCCCACCCAGAGGCTGACTCAGTGCACAGAATTGTTTTCCACACCCCTGTGATTTCGTTCCTAACCTATCAACAGCAACCCTTCCCTTGCTCACTACCCACCAAATTATCCATAAAAACCCTGGCCTCTGAGTTGCTGGGGAGACTGATTTGAGTAATAACTTCAGTTCTGCCTGGCTGACCTTGTGTTAATTAAACTCTTTACTGCAATAATACTGTCTCAGTGAATTGCATTTACCTGTGCAGTGGGTAAGAACCTGTTAGGCAATTACAAATCCATAAACATAGCCTTTATAATTATCTTGCTAATTCTATATGCAAACTTCTTTCAAATTTTTAAAAATTATTTACTGTTTTTATTTTACTTTATTTTATTTTTATTTTAGAGAAAGACAGGATCTTGTTCTGTCACCCAAGCTGGAGTACAGTGGCATGATCATAGCTCACTGTAACCTTGAATTCCTGGACTCAAGTGATCCCCCTGCCTCAGCCTCCTGAGGAGCTGCGACTACAGGTGTGTGCCACCACACCTAGCTAATTTCTTTCTTTCTGTGTTTTTAAGAAAAAACAGGGTCTCACTATGTTGCGTAGGCTGGTTTTGAACTCCTGGCTTCACGCAATCCTCTTACTTCAGCCTCCCAAAGTGCTGGGTTTACAGGCATGTGAGCCCCCCTACTCCAGTTACATGTAAACTTTCAAGTTTCTATTTAGTTTGCTTGGCAGGATAAAGGAGATCTTCCCACCCCCACTCCATCTAGGGAGAGTTTTTAGGATCAAGAAACTCTATGGTAGGAAGTAAACAAACATTCTCAACTGAGAGACTTTTGTAGTGAAAAGGTCCAGGAAGACAACAAAAACTCCTTTACCACAATCATATAATAGGGTGAAGTGAAAAACATTAATAAGCTGGAAAAATAATCCCAGACATGGGGCTGGAGTACATGCCTGTCATCCCAGCTACTCAGGAGGCTGAGGCAGGAGAATCACTGGAGCCCACTAGCTGGAGGCCAATCTGGGCAAAATAATGAGATTTCGGCTCCAAAAATTTAAAAAGCCTGAAAAATACTTTACTTCTGTGCTACTGACCCCCATTGTCTTTGGAAGGTGAGCAATACTGATTATGGGAAAATATTTGTCCTTAGGTATTCCAGGAGGAAATTGGCCCCAGCCATCAGCCCTCACTGCCCAAGGGGGAAAGGCATTTCAAGAAGTTCCACCACAGGGCTAGCCACATTCCTCCCATTTCAGAGCTGGCAGAAGGATAAGCCAAGGGAATCTGCCTTTAACACTCAGCAGAAGCCCAAGGCATTAATTTTTGCATTTAATAAGAAGAGACAGCAGCAACTGGGACCACTTTCTCTTGTGGAGAATGGGACAGAATGGGACAGATTTCTGGGGCAAAGGGATGGGATCATTAGAAAAGGAATCTCAGAGGGAAGATTGAAGTGTAGGACAGCAGAAACCTGGGGAGGCAGAGAGCAAGGTAACAGCCATTTGGGATATCTGGTAAAGGTCTAAATTGTGAGTCCTTGTCCTGTCTGCTCACCTCCTTTCTTCCTATGGTAGTAGGGAGCAGGTTACTCAGAGAGGGTTGTAACTGTTGGTCCTCCTCTTCTAAGTGATTTTGCAATGCTTATCTACATTATTTTTTGGAAAATATTAGTGTCCAGAGGGTGTTTGAGCTTGGAGAAATGGATGTGTATGTGTGTGAGAAACAAATATCCTGATCACTTGGTGGTCCCTGGCAAAGATGGGTCCGAGAGGGATACAGGCCCGACTCTCCCCCATAACTAAGATAAGGAGGAGTTACTGGTTTTGGGGCTCAAAACAATGCCCTAAAGTATGATGCTTTGGCATGCCGAGTACTTTGAACTGAAGGAGATTGCAAGGGCCTCAGAAGCACCATATTTCTGACCTTCTCCCACCCTCCTATCTCCAGACTCTCTTTCTCCCCTGAAGAAGCTCATAAAACTAGAATATGTCTTCCTCAAGATGGGTCATAGAAATTCTGACTCCTCTCCCCTGAAGCAGGCCATAAAACCTAGAAATGTCATTCTCTGACATTCTCCTCTCTTCCCTGAAGACCTTCATGTGACAAGTGTCTTGTCCAATACTCAGAAAAAGAAATGCTACATAGGGGGCCAAGAAGCAGCAGAACAGGCAGGCCTTGCTGCATTCTCCTCAGTTGATTTCTATTATGACAGCATATCCTTGTTGTCCAATCTCATTTCTACTTGACTGTCCATTTTGTCAGCAAACCTAAGCATAAGAATACCCAGCTTTTCCTGGGTCTTTGGGTCTTCATTTCTGAAGTCTCACATGTCATTTAAAACTTTGTTAAATAAATGTATCACGCTTTTCTCTTGTTATAGAAGTGCCTGCCATGACCATTGTGATGAGTGACGAAAGAGTATCATACCTGTTTGCCCCTCCACAGGCTAGCAGATGAGCCACTAATCATAGGAGACAAGCTATCTGCTTTGCCTTGATTAAACCTGGAAAACTAGCAAAACTCGTCCACATAGCAGAATAGGAAGGCATTTCTGACACACCTGGGTCACATGAGATTTAATTGTTTTTATTAGAAGGACTTTTGTGAGGACTTGCAAGCAGTGGGGAAATTATGTACCCGACTACTATTTCTTTCACAAATGCTAATTAAATGCCTTTAGGTGGCAGACTTTTTTTTTTTTTTTTCTTGAGACGGAGTCTCACTCTGTTGCCCAGGCTGGAGTGCAGTGGGGAGATCTCTGCTCACTGCAAACTCTGCCTCCTGGGTTCAAGTGATTCTCCTGCCTCAGCTTCCTGAGTAGCTGGGATTACAGGCAGCTGTCACCACACCTGGCTAAGTTTTGTATTTTTAGTAGAGACGGGGTTTCACCATGTTGGTCAGGCTGGTAGGTGGCAGACTCTATGTCAGGTTCTAGGCAAATTAATTGTTTTTGGTCTCTGACCTTAAAGATCTCATAATCTACTGAGGAAGAAAACCATGAAGAGATAATTCAATTTAATTCAATTGGTTTGAAGACAGGACTAAGAAACAAAGACTGGTCAACATAGTGAGACCCCGTCTCTACAAAATCTAAAAAAAAAATGAGCCAGGCACAACAGTATGCACCTGTAGCCCCAGCTATTTGGTAAGCAGAGGCAGGAGGATTGCTTGAGCCCAGGAGTTTGAGACCAGCCTTAGCAACATAGTGAGACCCTGTCTCTACAAAAAATTTAGCCAGCTATGGCGGCATGAATCTGTAGTCCCAGCTACTCAGGAGACTGAGGCAGGAGGATTGCTTGGGCCCAGGAGGTTGAGGCTGTAATCTGCATGATCAGGCCACTGCACTCCAGCCTGGGTGACAGGGTGAGAGGTGTCTAAAGAAAAAAAAGAAATGAGATGAGTTAGTCCACCTAAGAGATGATAGAGATCTGAACGGATGCAGTGGCAGGAAAGATTCAATGGGACAGGCAGGCTGAGAGATATTTCTGAAGTAGATGCAAATGGATGTCATAGGTAATTGGACACTGTAGAATGGGGGGGTGCAGTGTGGGGTAAGAAGTTCTTGGACTCCTGTTGGGTAATTCTGACCTTACTTACTTAAAATAATAATAATAAACTTGAAGTTTAAACATCGATATTGCCAAAGTGAAAAGAAGCATCTGAGAAGGCAGTCTGACTTGCTTTTGTTGTCTACTGCTGCATGTGGTCATGTTTGATTCAACTGACAGTTAAAGGATTTTGAACCTGGGCCCTTCTTGTGGGTTCCAAGGCAAGCCACAGCATGGCACTTACATCCGAGGAGTGTCAAAGCTGTCCCTGTGTCACACCCTAGACTATCACCACCAAAGAGAAGACTCAGCACAGTTCGGGTGAGCCAAGGGTCAGGGAGAGACTGCAGCCGTGACACCAGGGCTTTGAGTATTCTGTGTCATGAATGAGGGTGTTGTTTTGCCTTTTTGGATGAGTACATGTGTGTTTTGGACAGTTTGTAGATTCTGGCAATCCAAGAAAGGGTGGGGCAGGGGACTCACCTCAGAAAAGGGAAGAGAACAAAGAGTAGGCAGAATAACTTGTCCAACACTAACAGCAAATACACTATTTTCCTCCTGCAAAAATGAAACAAATGTCAAGATGAGGAAGACCCTGATCAGTAGCACAGTGAAGCGGTTGAAGAGTATGGGCTGCACAGTGAGATTAGCTGAATTCGTCCTTAGCCTTGAGATCCCGGACTGATTACCCAAGCTGTCTGAACTCTAACAAGAGCCTCGGACATAGTAAGTGGTTGGTAAATATTAGCTTATACTATTCTAAGTAATTTTGGGCAGGAAAGAGAAATCAGACAATTTTTCTAACCCTGAGTGGGAAGCTGGGAAAAAATAGCTTTCAAAACAACACTGGAATAAAATTCCAAAAGCACAAGCAACTAAAGGAAAAAAAAAACAGCTAAATTGGATATCTTCAAAATTAAAAACTTTGTGCTTCAAAGGATATCATTAAGAAAGTGAAAAGACAACCCACAAAATGAGAGAAAAATTGTGCAAATCATTATATCTAACAAGAGGCTTGTGTCTAAAACATATAAAGAACTCTGGCCCGGCGCAGTGACTCACACCTATAATCCCAGCACTTTGGGAGGCTGAGGCCGGCGAATTGCTTGAGCCCAGGACTTTGAGAACAAACTGTATTTGTATACTGTATCCTGTAATTGTATTGTATTGTATTGTATTCACATGGTGAGACCCCATCTCTATAAAAATTACAAAAACTAGCCAGGCATGGTAATGTACACCAGTAGTCCCAACTACTCAGGAGGATGAGGTATGAGGATTTATTGAGCCTGGGAGGTCAAGGCTGCGGCATTCCAGCTTGAGTAACAGAGAGAGACCCTGTCCCAAAACAACAACAATAAAAAACAAAACAAAACCGAAAAGAAAAAAAAAAAGAACTCCTATGATTCTATTATAAAAAATGCACATAACCCAGTTTTAAAATAGGCAAAGGACCTGAACAAACATTTCTCCAAAGAAGATATATAAACGACAAATAAACACATGAAAAGATGCTCAACATCTTTAGTCACCACAGAAATGCAAATCAAAATCTTCACACACACTAGGATAACTATGATCAAAACAACAAATAATAAAAAGTGTTGGTGCCGGGCGCAGTGGCTCACGCCTGTAATCCCAGCACTTTGGGAGGCTGAGGTGGGTGGATCACGAGGTCAAGAAATCAAGACCAGACTGGCCAACGGTGAAACCCCATCTCTACTGAAAATACAAAAATTAGCTGGGTGTGGTGGCACGCGCCTGTAATCCCAGCTACTCAGGAGGCTGAGGCAGGAGAATCGCTTGAACCCGGGAAGCAGAGGTTACAGTGAGCCGAGATCGCACCACTGCACTCCAGCCTGGCAACAGAGTGAGACTCTGTCTCAAAAAAAAAAGTCTTGGTAAGGATGTGGAGAAGAAATTGGAACCTTTACACTCTGCTGATAGGAATGTGAAATGGTGCAGGCAAAAACAGTCTGGCAGTTCCTGAAAGGTTTAAAATAAATTTACCATATGACCCAGAAATTCTACTTCTATGTATATACCTAAGAGAAAGGAAAGCATATGTTCACATAAACATTGTACATGAATTTCATAGCTGCATTATACATAACAGCCAAAAAGAAGAAACAACCCAAATGTTCATCAACTGATGAACAGATCAACAAGTTGTGGGATAGCCATACAGTGAAATATCATTTGGCGGTAAAAATAAATGAAGCACTGATATGTGCTGCAACGTGGGTGAACCTTAAACACTTTATACTTAGTGAAAGAAGCTGATAGAGACAGGAAAAAACAAAGTGTTTTTCCTACTTTCACACACTACTCGACAGGAACTTCTGACACCAGATATGTAGGGGGGATTCTCCACACACCACACAGTTCTTTTGCAGATACTAACTGGGTGTCCTACAATTTAACTCCATCCTGACACTATCTACCTGGACTTAGCATCAGATCCCACAGGTTGAGGGCTCATTCCCACAAGACTGCCCCCCACTTCTGATACCAATTGCAATTTCTGACTGGCTATAACTCAGGGTTCCCATGACTTCCTCCTTGGGTTTAATTTGCTAGACTTGTTCACAGAACTCAGGGAAACACCTGAAACATTTACCCATTTATTATAAAGGATATTACAAAAGATTCAGATTGACAGAAAGATGGAAGAGATAGATACATAGGGCAAGGTATGGGTGAAGGGACACAGATCTTCCATACCCTCTTTGGGCGTGCCACCCCCCAGATACCTCCACATGTTCAGCAATCCAGTTTTTGGGGACTTTTATGGAGGCCTCATTATGTAGGCATGATTGATTACGTCACTGGCCATTTGTGATCAACTTAACCTTCAGCCCCTCTCCCTTCCTCAGAGGTTGGGGGGTGTGAAAGCTCACACCCTCTAATGACATGGTTGGGTTGGTTTCCTTGGCAACTAGCCCCACCCACCCCTACAATCTTGAGGCTATCTAGGAGATTCCAGCCACTAGTCATCTCATTAGCATACAAAAGCTACTCTCTTCTCTCCAGAGACTACCAGGGTTTCAGGAGCTGTAGTGCCAGGAACCAAGGACAGAGACCAAATATATGTTTCTTACTGTATTACAATATTGTAGAAACCAAACACAAAAGACCACCTTTTGTGTAATTCTATTTATATGAAATGTCCAAGTAGACAAATATAGAGAGACAGAAAGTAGACTAGTGGCTGCCAGTGACTGGCGGCATTGAAGAGGAATGAGGAGTGAATAAGAATGAGTATGGAGTTTCTTTGCGGAGTAATGAAAATATTATAAAATATAATAATGAGTATGGAGTCTCTTAGGGTATTGAAAATATTCTAAAATCAATTGTTGTGATGGTTGCATAACTGTGAATATACTAAAATCTACTGATTTGTATATTGTAAATGGGTAAACTTTATTTTAATACAACTACGGGATAAAGTATACAAATACAATGATTTGTACACTGTAATGGGTGAACTATATCTCAAAATTTCAATAAAACTAGTTTTGTTTTTTGTTTGTTTTGTTTTTGCACTAGAAGAAGGAGACATCAGTATGTTAAGAAAGTAGAGTAATTTTCCTGGTTAAGATATATCATATGGTCAGTATGTTTCAGATTAATGAATCGACATGAAATGAAAAATGTCTCGTGGGTATGCCAAGGATTTCCATTCATGGTCTTGGACATTCTACCTTTGAATTAATGACCCAAAGAAGTCCATTGCTCCACCAGATCCACTCTCTACCCTGCTCTCTGTAGGGAGGCTGGCTTATACGAACCACTCCAATAGGCTCCTGTGGCTTACAGCTGGGTCTGGTCACAGGGAGCTCCAGCAGGAGATGCAATGGATGGAGGACATCCCTTCCCTGTAGTCCAGCCTATGACTCCTTCATTATGAGAGACAAGAAGGCTGCTTTGCCTCGATCCTCACTCTTCTTGTCAACTTCTCTGAAGTTACTAGCCCTGGACAACCCCTTGTGGTTTCCTGGCACCCCGGTCAGTTTCCTGTTGGAACACTAACCAAAACACTGCCAATGCATAAGTAACATAAAGCAGGATCCAAAGGACCTGGACTGAGAACAATAGGATGAATCTGACAAGAGGATATTTAATGAAAAGTATAGATGAAGATGTGGTTACTACACTATTTGAAGCTTTGATTATTGACTGTGAATCAAGAGTTCGGACGATGCACTCCCTCCAAAATAAAATTCTAACTTGATACCGTCCCAAATAGAAAAGTGTTTGTATTCTCTTCCTGTGGTTAGACCACTCTTAGATTACTGTATTCAGCTATAAATAAGACATGAAAAAGTTATCTGTGTCAAATTACTGTAGATTTTAATGCATCCATTTTACTTCCAGCCCCATCTCTTGGGTACTCAAACATGAGCAAATGGGGGCTATGAAATCAGATAATTTGATAGGTAAACATGGAGCTATTTTAAAAATTGCCTTTCCCTTCCAATTCTTGAGATACTGTTTTTGAATCAAATTGTCACTTCCATTAGAGTAAATTATTTCCCAAGGGACTTCTGGAATCTTTATACACATAGACTTAGTGATTCACCCCACAGTCTTGAAATAAACCCAAACCTATGCACACATTTTAGACTGAAGCCTGATGCACATGAAAGAACTATCCAATAAATAGAGTGCATCAGAAATTGTTTCTTATAGGCCTAGTTTTAAGCATATGGCAAAATTCAAGTTGAGATCAAATAAACAATATTTGAATGTTCATGCTCGAAGTGCCTTTAATGTCATTTAATCCAAGTCTCTGGTTTTATAAGTAGGAAGAATGAGGCCCAGAGAGGCTGTCTTGCTTAAATTCACCAAGCTAATTGGCGGTAGAATCTAGACAAAAATCTCAGTTTTTCTGTATCTGTTCACTGTGCTACATTGCCTTCCTAATAAAATCACGCTTCTAAACACCAATTTGGAGGCGACTTGGCAAGTCTTACTATTTTCTCAATGTTTGGTGGCTATCTACAGTGTGATAAGGCACTACCACATTTCTAAGACATTTATGTACCTTATTTGAAGCTGAAAAACATAGTATTTGTAATGTTTAACTGAGAGACTTTTAAAAAGTTTTCTTGATTTTTCTTACCTATTCATTGCAAAAATATTTATTGAGAAGCTATTATGTGCTAGGTAATATCCAAAGTACTAAGCAGTGAACAAAGATTAAAAAAAAAAAAAAATCCTTGGCCAGGCACGGTGGCTCACAATTGTAATCCCAGCATTTTGGGAGACTGAGGTGGGTGGATCCTGAGGTCAGGAGCTTGAGACCAGCCTGGTCAACACAGTGAAACCCCATTTCTACTAAAAAAAAACTACAAAGGAATTAGCCAGATGTGGTGGCAGGCACCTGTAATCCCAGCTACTTGGGAGGCTGAGGTAAGGAGAATCACTTGAACCTGGGAGGCGGAGGTTGCAGTGAGCTGAGATCACACCACTGCACTCCAGCCTGGGCAACACTGTAAGACTCTGTCTCAAAAAAAAAAAAAAAAAAAAAATTCCTTGCCTTGTAATTCTCATGTTTATATTTGGGGTAGACTTCAAGGGAATTGAGAGAATTCTTGCCCTACTTTTTGTGATAGCCAGCATTTAAGGTGGCCTCCAGTGATCCTTGCCTCCTGGTGACCACATCCCGGTATAATGCCCTCCCATGCTGCCCATGCATTCTGGATAAGCAACAGAATACTGTAGAAGTAACAGTATGTGACTTTGAGTTTTAGTCATAAAAAGCACTGCAGCTGTCTTTGCCATTCTTGCCTCACTTCCTCAGGGAAAAGGACCCTCAAACAGCCCTACAGAGGCCACAAGGTGGGAGGAACTGGGATCTCCTGTTAGCAGTCAGCACTCTCCAGCATGCGCATGAGTTGTCCTCCAGCCTCTGTCAAGCCTTCAGATGACCACAGCCCTAGCTAACATCTTGAGTACAGCCTCATGAGAAACTCCAAGTGAAAACTATCACCTAGGTTGTTTCATAATTCCTTAACCTCAGCGACTATGAGAAATAGTAATGTCCATTACTCTTTTTCTTTTTTTTTTTTTTTTTTTTTTTTGAGACAGAGTCTGGCTCTGTCACCCAGGCTGGAGTGCAGTGGCCGGATCTCAGCTCACTGCAAGCTCCGCCTCCCGGGTTTACGCCATTCTCCTGCCTCAGCCTCCCGAGTAGCTGGGACTACAGGCGCCGCCACCACGCCCGGCTAGTTTTTTTTGTACTTTTTTTTAGTAGAGACGGGGTTTCACCGTGTTAGCCAGGATGGTCTCGATCTCCTGACCTCGTGATCCGTCCGTCTCGGCCTCCCAAAGTGCTGGGATTACAGGCTTGAGCCACCGCGCCCGGCCTACTCTTTTTCTTTCTTTTCTTTTTTTTTTTGGAGTCAGAGTCTCACTCTGTCACCCAGGCTAGAGTGCAGTGCTGCGATCTCATCTCACTGCAGCCTCTGCCTCCCAGTTTCAAGTGATTCTCCTGTCTCACCCTCCTGATTAGCTGGGATAACAGGCACATGCTACCACACCCAGCTAATTTTTGTATTTTCAGTAATGACTGGGTTTTACCATGTGGGCCAGGCTGGTCTCGAACTCCTGACCTCAAGTGATCCACCCGCCTTGGCCTCCCAAAGTATTGGGATTACAGGCGTGAGCCACCATGCCCAGCTGTCCATCATTCTTTTACACCACTAAGATTTAGGGTAATTTGTTACGTAGCAGTAGATAATTGACATACCTCCTGAGTTTTAGGAAGGTTCCCTACTGAAGAACCATCTGAGAAACACCTGAATATTAAAAATGGAAAAGGAAGCAACATTTTCCAGCACTTATGAGTTACAAGAAAAGAGAATCAACTCAGTGGAAATTTTACATAAAGACCTTGGACGTTTCAAACCCATCATTTCTAATCAAGAGTTCTATGTTTTTGGTGCCATCAGAAATTTGGGGTTATAAAATATGGGTAGAAAAAGTATAACGGTGGCAGGCCCCTGTAGTCCCAGCTGCTCGGGAGGCTGAGGCAGGAGAATGGCATGAACCCAGGAGGTGGAGCTCGCGGTGAGCCGAGATCATGCCACTGCACTCCAGCCTGTGCGACAGAGGGAGACTCCGTCTGAAAAAAAAAAAAAAAAAAAAGTGGTACACATTTATTACATTGGAGAGAGGAAGAGACCCACGGGTGAGGAAAAGGCAATCTTCCCAACTCGAATAAAGAAAGCTACTGAAATTAACCTAGGGTGGTTAAATTCAGCAGTGGGCCATGGCAACAGAAAACATTGCAAAAAGTACAACAACTCAGCGAGACTATTTGCCAATAATTTATTTTCATCAAGAAAAGAAAAACATATCCTTGGTAACCTGCCAATTCTCAACAAGCTAATTCACGTCAAGTCTTTCTCTGGGAAAAGAGATAATTAAATCTTTCTGAAATCTTTGCTCGCTAACTACAGTGGTCATTAGGGCTGTTCACAAACATTCTTGTTCTCTTTCCTTCCTGACATATGGTGGATTGTAATTTCCCCCATACTTGGAGGCACTGCCATGTGACTTGGCCAATGAAATGTATGTGGAAGCTGTAAAAGTCAAGATGCTTCACCATCTTATCTTTTTGCTGTCATGGCAACGAGCAATATTCCTATAGTGGTCACTCTGTCAGCCCTAGGTCTGGTGTAAGGATGACAATGGTGTGGAATAAAGCTGCTAGCAGACAATGATAAAGAGTATAATGAATAAGAACTATATCTTCAAATTTAAGTCACTGAAATTTTGGATTTACTTGTAACTGCAGGTAGCCCAGCCTAGCCTGGCTGAAATACTGATAAATAACAGAAGTTCATGTTCATTAGTCCTGTTTCTTCGGATGCTGAATTAGCCGCTGTTGGGGCTCAGAAACGGCTACCCCAAAATATAGTGCTTTGCCATGCTGAATGGAGGAGGCAGCCTCAAGTTCTCTCTGACCTCCCTGCACCCCGTCTCTCAATCCTCCGTCTCTCCCAAAGCACAGGATGAAGTTGTTCTCTAAAGTTACCTTATCTGCCTACAGTCCAGACCTGCCAAGGGAAAAAACAAATCCCTCTCATCCGTTCCGAGTTTTAATTAACTAAACTCACATCACAGGAAGAAAGACGAGTCTGTTGACCTGGCGCGTTGGCTCACACCTGTAATCCCAGCACTTTGGGAGGCCGAGGTGGGTGGATCATGAGGTGAGGAGTTCAAGACCAGCCTGGCCAAGATGGTGAAACCCTGCCTCTACTAAAATAAAAACACAAAAAAGTTAGCCGGGCGTGGTGGTGGGCACTTGTAACCCCAGCTATTCGGGAGGCTGTGGCAAAGAATTGCTTGAACCCATGAGGCGGAGGCTGCAGTGAGCTGAGATCACGCCATTGCACTCTAGCCTGGGTGACAGAGCAAACCCTGTCTCAAAAAAAAAAAAAAAAAAGACAAGTCTGTCAACAAACCTAGACAGCCTTTTGTCACAAAACATTGTCTGCTTTGTGGGCCCAACAGGCTTTGTCTCAGGCCATTATATGTTCTTGGAGCACATTAAATTCCCTGAAAAATCATTTACCAGCCCCCTTACATCACCCATACTTCCCCATCTCCCTTTCTTCTAAGAAGAGAGGCATAAAAACATCTAGACCCCAATTCATGGAGAGAGAGGGGATAATATCTGGGAGTTTCCTCCATGCACGTTAATACATTTACATGCCTTTCCTCCTATTAATCTGCCTTTCGTCAGGTGATTTTCAGCGAACCTTTAGGGGGCAAAAGGGAAGTTTTCCTTTAGCTGCTACACAGCTCTGAACTGATGAGGAAGAGCTACTGTGTGTAAGAGTCTGGCTCCAAGCCTGGTGCCTTCCATCCTATATCTCAGTTCAATTCCACAATAAAATGGAAAGGCAGGTATTATTGAACTCATTTTACCTATAAAGAAGCTGAGAAGTGAAGTGACTTGCCCCAGCTCATTGGGAAGCAGCAGAGCTAAGACAGGAAGCTGGGTTTTAGCTCTGCTGAAGTCACCATGCTGTACTGAGGCCTCCTATTACTGATTATGAACCAAGGTAATTTTATCCTACTTGATAACTCAGATGTCACCTCCTCCTGAATTAGTCACTTTTATATGCTCCTCTTGTCTCTCTTCTTTTCTATTTTCTCCAAGAACTGAGCTGTGGGAAGCTTACCCTCATCATATTTCCTTACTTTGAGATAACTGCAATTCTCTCACTTAATGACAAGGAAAGAAATACTTGGAATGTGGCCCCTGAAAGGGATGTTAAGCATTTTATATACATTGCAATCTTGTTTAGTCTTTATACAAACTCATAACAGAAGTATTATAGATCTATTTTAAAAGTGAGGAAACCGAAAGAAGAAAAAACCGAGAAACTGAAGCCGTGGCAGCTTATGTACATTGTCTAAGGCAGAGGCCAGGCGTGGTGGCTGATGCCTGTAAACCCAACACTTTGGGAGGCCAAGGCCGGCGGATCACCTGAGGTTGGGAGTTTGAGACCAGCCTGACCAACATGGAGAAACCCCGTCTCTACTAAAAATATAAAATCAGCTGGGCGTGGTGGCGCATGCCTGTAATCTAGCTACTTGGGAGGCTGAGGCAGGAGAATTGGGAACTTTCTCAGGAGGCGGAGGTTGTAGTGAGCCAAGATGGTGCCATTGCACTCCAGCCTGGGCAACAAGAGTGAAACTCCATCTAAAAAAAAAAATTGTCTAAGGTTGGGTGAAGTTCAAGCCTGTGTCCACCTGAATCCAAACTCCTTCCCCTTTACAGTTCCTCTTCCCACAGTAGTATTTGCTGTGTCTCAATTCTTTTTTTTTGGTTGGGGGTGGGGGACAGGGTCTCACTTTGTTGCCCAGGCTGGAGTGCAGTGATGTGTTCACCATTCACTGCAGCCTTGAATTTCTGGGCTCAAGCTATCCTCCCACCTCAGTTTCTGGAGTAGCTAGGACTACAGGTGTGTGCCACCACACCCAGCTAATTATTTTACTTTTTGTAGAGATGGGGCCTTGCTTTGTTGCCTAGGCTGGTCTCAAACTCTTGGCATCAAATAATCCTCCTGCTTTAGCTTCCCAAAGTGCTGGGATTACAGGTGTGAGTCACTGCATCCATGCCTGGCCCTGCTTTCGGTTCTATTAGCACTTGGAATTCCCTCACCTCTATGATGGCACTCAAAGAAATGGGCCTAAACTATGGCATTTGGACATTTGCGAGCAGGCTCTACTAGCATTTAGTGAACTGAAACAAGGGAGGAGAGACACGCTGCCATAGTGAGACAGCCTATGCAACAAAGAATTTTCTGTCATCATATGGGATCTTCTAATGTCCCAACAGAAAAAGTTTCATGCATGTGGAAAACCTGTTTATATTTTCCAAGCCTAAGGTCTAATTTCATTTTACATATAAATATGACCCATTTAGGAATGCAATCACCAGCTAAACAAAGGGAAGATTGTACTGTTTTGTTGGGACTTTTTTTTTTCTTTTTTTTTCTTTTTTTTTCTTTTTTTTGAGATGGAGTCTCGCTCTGTCGCCCAGGCTGGAGTGCAGTGGCCGGATCTCAGCTCACTGCAAGCTCTGCCTCCTGGGTTTAACGCCATTCTCCTGCCTCAGCCTCCCGAGTAGCTGGGACTACAGGCGCCCGCCACCTTGCCCGGCTAGTTTTTTTTTTTGTATTTTTTAGTAGAGACGGGGTTTCACTGGGTTAGCCAGGATGGTCTCGATCTCCTGACCTCGTGATCCGCCTGTCTCGGCCTCCCAAAGTGCTGGGATTACAGGCTTGAGCCACCGCGCCCGGCCGGGACTTTTTCAAGAAATGATCACTGCTTCAGAAAAGATATCACCTATTGCAATGCTGCTCATGGTATGTGACTCACTATAACGCCACACCTGTATCAGTCTGCAATTGTAGCTGTCAGGTGCAAATACGTAACATAGAAGCTTTGACACATCTTTCAATAGACTTAGAATTGATCTCACTGTATTTTATGACTGAAGATCTTTTAAAAATATTTCATATTATTACCACCCTACATTTGAACAAATTTAGCAGTTTGATAAGAAATCCATAATATGAAAATAATGAGATGGAAGGATTTTTATTTATTTTTGTGTTATTTGGATGCTGCCCCCAGAGCTGTGCCACATAACCTCCATGTAACACCTAATTTCTTTTCTTTTCTTTCTTTTTTTTTTGAGATGGAGCTTTGCTCTTGTTGCCCAGACTGGAGTGCAATGGCACTATCTCTGCTCACCACAACTTCTGCCTCCCAGGTTTAAGCGATTCTTCTGCCTCAGCCTCCCGAGTAGCTGGGATTACAGGCATGTGCCACCACGCCCAGCTGATTTTATATTTTTAGTAGAGACGGGGTTTCTCCATGTTGGTCAGGCTGGTCTCGAACTCCTGACCTCAGGTGATCCGCCTGCTTTGGCCTCCCAGAGTGCTGGGATTACAGGCGTGAGCCACCGTGACTGGTCACTATTTCTTTACACAGTTTATCATCAAGTTCCTGTTGTCCATCCAAGAGCATGGTCCCCCAGGTCATTTTAAGTACTGGTGCCTAACCAGATGCCATGAAGCACAGAGGGATTTCAAGAAAAGAGACACTACTCTGTCCCATGAAGTAGCATATATATGTACATATAGAGAGACCCTAGGTTTATGACAAGATACAACTCAACTGTGGATATCAGAGTCCTCATGTTTTCAACTTTGACATTGTAATTTGTTTTGCATGTTATCCCTACTCCAATTAAATTGACACTTTTTCCATTCTCATATTAATAAATTTAAATTTCTGTATACTATGTTTTACTCTAGTGTAGCCCACATTCTTGTTCTTTCATTTTCTTATTTCTTGTACAGATATTCTTACTTATATCCTAACATTATAAGAAAGTGTAAGCAGGCTGGGCGTGGTGGCTCATGCCTATAATCCCAGCTTTTTGGGAGGCTGAGGCAGGTGGATCACCTGAGGTCAGGAGTTCAAGACCAGCCTGACTAACATGGTGAAACCCCATCTCTACTAAAAATATAAAAATTAGCAGAGTGTGGTGGCACACACCCGTAATCCCAGCTACTAGGGAGGCTGAGGCAGGAGAATCACTTGAAGCCGGGAGGCAGAGGTTGCAGTGAGCTTACATTGCACCATTGCACTCTAGCCTAGGCGACAGAGTGAGACTCTATCTAAAAAAAAAAAAAAAAAAAAGTGTAAGTAACTGACTACTTCAATGTGTCTTCTCATGTAACTTGGCCCAAGCAAAGTCATCTAATACATGATAATTTATTTTTAATTACTCTCCTTTTATTGTTCTTTTTTTTATTATTATGGTTAAGGCTTAGTGCTGAAAATCTCGATCCCAGAAAAATCCCTTAGTCCAAGGAAAACCAGGATTGTTGGTCGCTCTAGATAGTGTTGGGTTTTTTCCTGAAATTATGTGAGTAGGTAGGCTTTACTTTATTTTTATTATTATTATTTTTTGAGACAGAGTCTTACTCTGTCGCCCAGGCTGGAGTGCAGTGGCATGACCTCGATTCACTGCAACCTTCACCTCCCGGGTTCAAGCGATTCTCCTCCCTCAGCCTCCCAAGTAGCTGGGATTCCAGGCACCTACCACTATGCTCAGCTAATTTTTGTATTTTTGTAGAGACGGGGGTCTCACCGTGTTGCCCCGCTGGTCTCAAACTCCTGGGCTCTAGCAATTGGCCCATCTCAGCCTCCCAAAGTGCTGGGATTACAGGCGTGAGCCATCATACCTGGCCTGTAGGTTTTATTATCTAAGTATTTAATTTCATGATGGCAAAGGAAGTGTTACAAATATTTGTTATAAGAAAGGTATATTGGGTCTCTGTATATGGGTAGAGAACCACAGTCCTAGAGAAAGCCCTGATTCATGGAGTGATTTAAGAACAGGATCTGCTCCTACAGGCTTTCAAAAATGGGAAACACCCAGGGCTGAGCCCCGGCCTTTCCTGCATAGATAACATATGCACCAGTGAAGCCGAGCCCCGGCCTTTCCTGCATAGGTAACATTTGCACCAGTGAAGCTGAGCTAGGGTGGGCAGATAAATCACAAGGCATTTGACATCTGTATTTCTAACACTGACAGCCACCAGCATGTATGTCCAAATGGGTACACAAGTTTGCTTTTGTTTTTTGTTTGTTTGCAAAATTGTAGAACAAGAAAAGTCTGATTTTGCTGCCCTCCTTTTGACGCTCCTATCCTCATGATCTTTATGTACTCATGTTGAAAACTGTCCCCAGGCAGTCTAGAAAGTGGAAGTGTGGGTTCTGGCCTCAGAAAGACTTTGATTCCGATCCCTGCTCTGACTTCATTATTCTGTGTCTAAGCTTCTCTTACTGTAAAATGAGGATGATGATAATGCATCTGTCTCACTGAGTGAATGTAAAGAATACAATGGACTAATGTCACTAATTCTTTGCACAACACACAGTAGATATCTAAAATATTTTATTTATCATTCTTCTTAGGTCTACCCTTCCTAATAGTAACTCATGAGTCAAAATGATTCATTTCTCATTCCCGGACCTCCTCTCTCACCTGGGCCACTGGTTTCCTACGGCTTATAGGAAAGCATTCCACTCAATGAAGCAATTCATATTGAGGTGTGAGTTGCTGATAGACTGCCCTCTTAGCAGGCTGTAGGTATTTTAAAACTTATTACCATCCACCAGAATATTATGTATGAGATATTTTTTGTAATGAAAAGAGAAAAGGAGTATATTTTCCAATGCCCCCTGTTATGGGCCACTATGTGATACCCCCAAATTTATATGTTAAATCCCCAACCCCCAGTACCTTAGGAATTATTTGAAGATAGAATCTTTAAAGTGACAATTAAGGCTAACAGAGGTCATTGGGGTGGGCCCTAATCCAGAACGACTTGTGTCCTTATCAAAAGAGATTAGGACACAGACACACACAGAGGGAAGACCATGTAAAGACAGAGAGAAGATGGCCATCTATAAGCCAAGAAAAAAGGCCTCAGAAGAAATCAGCACTGCTAATACCCTGATCCAGGACTTCTTGCCTCCAGAATGGTGAGAAAATAGATTCTGTTGTTCAAGCTACCCAGTCTGTGGTACTTGGTTATGACAGCCCTAGAAAACTAAAATGGTCCCTTATTTTTGTCATAGATCTTTTGTAGATTAAAGCTTCTGGGACCAGATTCCAGATTAGTTTGCTGAATTCTCTGTTCTGCTTTTTCATTCCATGGCAAACCCCAGAACTTCAGTCTGTGGGTTCACCATGGGGAACATGCATGGCATTTAATAATCATGGTACTGACGGTGGTGGTTATGATTGATTGCAGATTGGGAATCCGAGTGTCAGGGAAGTTATATATCTTGTCTAAAGCAATCATTTATTCAATAATTATTTACTGAACATCTATACCATATCTATATACCAGGCACTATGAGAGACTCTGGAGTCACATCACACTAACTTTGCCTTGCCCTCATAGAGCTAAAGGATTAGTAAGAAAAACAGATTTTAAATAAGTAATTATGTAATTATAATAAATATTTATGAATGTGATAACTTATGAAGGAGCATAACATTTTAGTAGGAGAGCCAAATCAGCTTAGCTCCACCCAAAACAAATTTAATGAGCACTTATTATATGCCAAACATTGTGCTACGTGTTTGAGAAATATCAGGGAACATGACAGATATGGACTCTTTTCTCACAGAACTTCCATGTCTAAATGGAAAAGAAGATATCAAACAAGGCTTACAGATGAAAGAGAGATGTTATAAGGCTTAACTTCAAGATTATGTGTGACCATTTAGCAAAGGCATATAATTTAGCATAAGAAGTTCAAGTAGACCTCCTGGAAGAATCACTGTGCATATTGTGACCTGAAGAATCAGGTAGCCGTGAGCCGGACAGAGGTGTTGGAAGCCTTCTTCAGTGAGGTCATCTGCTGTTTAGACAGTGCTTTCCTCCCTGTACATTTTTTCTGAAGGCATCTTTGCTCTGCCTGACCATAAACATGTTATTCAGGTAGAATATCGAACACGAACCAGAGAGTTATTTCAGTACTGTCTTGTCTAGAATGGGACTTTACCTTTTAGGGCATAAGCCTGAGAGCTTCCCATCTCAGAGAGTGATTTTAGATTGCTTCTTCTCCCTTACTATTCTGTTCCTGGCAGACACTGGGGGTTGGCTTATCCAAAACATTTTTCCTTATTGCCCTCTACTGTAGAAGCCAGAAAGCCAGAATATTTATCTCCTGACTTAAATGTTGTGAGAGGCTAGTAAGTCTGTCAGTCTTAGGTGTTTTTATTTGTTTTTCCCTTTTGTTTTTATTTGCAAAATATGCCCTCAATTGAGTCATTCATTGTCCTACCTCTCTGGTAACAAAACAAACAAACAAAACAGAGGCTTGAACCACTATACCTAAGCTTTGAAAGAATCCAGATACTTTCTTAATTCTGTTTCATGTCAGGATATTCCTGGTTGGAAAGCTCTTGGCATTACAACAAATTCAAGCTGAATCATATTTGTTTAGACTATTATATTCAGGATTGCAGAGCCAGCTGCCTTTTGAAGTGCTCTGATTTAAATACCTGGGGCCCTCATATTTAATGCTTGTTAAAACAGGTAAAAGTATTCGGGAATACGGCCCCTCCCAAAAGTTTGAACACAATAAAAAATGATGCAGATTATCTTTAAAAAAGTATAGATAGCCAAGCATGATGGCTCACATTTGTAATCCCAGCACTTTGAAAGGCCAAGGCAGGCTGATTGCCAGGAGTTTGAGACCAGCCTGGGCAACATAGTGAAACACCATCTCTACAAAGAATACAAAGATTAGCCAGGCATGGTGGTGCACACCTGTAGTCCCAGCTACCCGGCAGGCTGTGGTGGGAGGATCTATTGAGCCCAGGAGGTTGAGGCTGCAGTGAGCTGAGATCACATCACTGCACTCCAGCCTGGATGAAAGAGTGAGACCCTGTCTCCAAAAAGAAAAAAAGTATAGCTAAAGGAAAAATGGAAAAGGGAAAAATGAAGAGAAGAAAAAAAGGCAGTGGTACGAAAGCTAGTTCCAGGTGGTGAGTCAGATTATACTTCCTTTTATAAGGTCTAGGTGAGTGGAAAATGCATCCTCCAGAATAAAGTCTTTGCGTGAAATAGAAAATTCCCTCAAATGACTCCTTTCTTCCAACTATTATATCTTTTAGTCACAGAGAGGTGTTTAGAAAACAGATTTTGTAAGGCCATCACATTGTTCTGCAGTATAATTTCAAAAATAGTCTCTCTTTTTTTTCCTTTTTTTAAATTTAATTTTTTTTTTTTTTTTTTTTGAGACAAGGTCTCACTCTGTCACCCAGACTGTAGTGCAGTGGCATGGTCATGACTCACTGTAGTTTCAGCCTCCTGCTCAAACGATCCTCCTGCCTTAGCCTCCTGAGCAGCTAGGACTACAGGCACGTGCCACCATACCTGGCTAGTTTTTAAATTTTTTGTAGAGAGGAGGATCTTGCTGTGTTCCTCAGGCTAGTCTCCAACTCCTGGGCACAAGCCATCTTCCTGCCTCAGCCTCCTAAAGTGGTGGAATTGCAGATGTATGACACCATGCCCAGCCAAAAGTATTCTCTTACTTTTACAAGTACCTTTTTATTTGTAAGAATCTTTCCCCTTGGAACACAGTATCAGAGTTTGTAAATCAAAACTACATGCTTACTTTATCATAGAATAAATTGTTTGATTCAAAAATTTTGATTTTTTTAAAGTTCATCTTTGAAGAGCCAGATTAACCACCTGGATTCAGTAGTGTGTCCTGTGTATTGCCTGCCTCACCAGTTGAATTGCAGAGACCACAGTGAGCTGAATTTCCTGGTCTGGCCAGAGCCTCTCTTTGTGGGCAGAGAGGAAATGAGAGCAGCAGAAAATCTGGAGATAAGATCAGCCACCTCCCCTAGTGAGATCTGAGAGACTCCCTTGTCCCATATCTCTTCCTGTTGGATACCTGACAGGGGCCACTGCTTTGGAATAAGTCAGCAAAGATCACTACCAGATAGAGAATGGAAAGGCTGTTTGGTTTCAAGGAGGAGAGAAACACTAAGGCACTCCAGGAGAGGGAGTGTTTATCATAGATAATCAAACTGGAACCCGAAAACTGCTCGGGGATTGAGGGAGCTCTAGGGACTGGCTGTTTCCTTGATCTTTCTCATAGCCAGGATCATCTCCCTCTTGTTATCTTTCTGCTTTTTTCCTATGATGTGTCTGCTCTGTTTTCCTCTCTTTATCAAGAGGCCAATCCTGGCCGGGTGCGGTGGCCTGTAATCTCAGCACTTTGGGAGGCCGAGGCGGGCGGATCGTGAGGTTAAGAGATCGAGACCATCCTGAATGACATGGTGAAACCCTGTCTCTACTAAAAAAACAATACAAAAATTAGCCGGGCATAGTGGTGCACGCCTGTAGTCCCAGCTACTCTGGAGGCTGAGGCAGGAGAATGGCTTGATCCCAGGAAGCAGAGGTTGCAGTGAGCTGAGAATGGGCCACTGCACTCCAGCCTGGCGACAGAGCGAGACTTCATCCCCCCCACCAAAAAAAAGCCTGAGAGAGCTAGTCCAAATGCCTTTGTTCCATGGGGCTGCCCTTTGGGTAGAGCTCTTTGCCCAAGGCATCTTCATGAGTCATTAACCAACTGATGGAAAGGCTGCCTCAGGCCAGGTGTCTACCTCTGGTCGACTTAGTGGTCCCTTGTGGATAGACACCAGCCTAAGGTAACTTCCCTGTTCCTGGGGATTATGGATGTGGCAGTTTATACTAAAAGCAACTGTTGGATGACAGTCCCTGGGATCTGCATTTAGTCTGAGTCCCAATGGGATCACATGCCTAATTTGTTTGACCAGTCAGCACTCAGATTTCTTCCTCTGTAAATTGGGAATAATAATGAAACCAACTTCACAAGGTTGTAGTGAGGCTCCAACAGGGTGATATATAAGTGAAAGGGCTTTGTAAACTATTAAATATGATACTAATGATACTATTATCAAAAAGAGATAACCTCTTAAGCCATTTTGACCCCTTTGGGTTCTCAGGCTAGTCATTCATTTTAAAAAGGAACATGGCAGGGAACAAGTGGGGAGTGTCAGGGGGCCAGGAATCTCTTGTTACCTTGTGTTAAGGGATGTCCAAGGACAGCTAGCTGGGAGTCAGGGTCACACAAGGCTCTGGGTTCTTGATGTGTGTATGTATAAAATGAGGGGGAATAGAGGACCCCTCTTCTTCTTGCCTCTAGTGACACCTCCCTTTTCATTGATAACCCCTCCAAATTTCTTTAAAGATAAAGAGAAAAGGAGATGAGAAGTAAGAAAATGAAATTTGAAAAGAGAGAGGTGATAGTGACTAGGCAGAAGTAATAAGATACTGGGTGTGAGTTCCCTAGAAGGGCTGGGCAGTTCAGCTCACAGAACTGAATTGCTGGGGAATTTTGGCTCACAACTAAACATCCTGCAGCTGCCAGTAAATGGCAATCCCTTTGTATGAAATGTGGCCCTGACCTTGGGCAGAGCTGCATCTGAGCACCTCTGAACCCCCTGACTCACTGCTGAGGTAGCTAAATGAGGGTGGAACACTGGACGGAGTACAGCGGCTTTGTAATTAAGTTTACAAAGTCCCTCATTGCACAGGGGAAAGATGGAAAAGAAGTTGGAGAGATACTTCTTTAGTAAGATCCCCGTCCCAAATCTGAAATCTACGTCCTATTTGAATAGGCTTAAGTTGCTCATATCTAGGCTGTCATCTAAAAATGATCCGTGTGCTCCAGAAATTTATAATTTATTCATAAAAACACATTTTCAAAAACACACTGTAAACTGGAATGTCTTGGTGCAGCACAGACTAGCTATTAAATTCCGATGGACTAAATGGGCCTCTGCAGAGCCATGTGGTGTGGGAAGATTAAATAAGAGGAAGAAAAGTAGAAGCAAACTTTCGATATGTTCCTTTGAGAAGAGTATAGGAAGGACAAGCAAGAGGAGATAGGGAAGTGAAGAAGTCGATGAATCATTCTCCTCTATATTTGGCTAATTTCCTCATTGGCATTGGCAGATAATGACTTCTAAGTCCTGGGGTCTTGACTTTCTTTTTCCAGGGTTTTTCATTCTCTGTTAATTAGGATATTGGAAGAATTGTCATGATAATTATAATGTCTAGACTAGGGGAACTGCAGGAGGCAGTAAGAGAATATTTAATTGCAAAGCTGAGAAGACACATGAAGATGACAGGATTGTGAAAGTCTCTCCTTAGAACAATGCCACACGGAGCTGTTTCACAGGATTGCTCTGACATTACCTGTTATGTAAGGGGACTCTTTGGTGTTTTCTCTGAGCATTTAGGGTTTTCAAAATTCCCATTTCCTCCAGAAGATGCCAAGGATCTGCAGAAAAAGTGGGGTTGCGGTGCTCTGATGTTTATCAGCTTTACTCTCAGAGTCTGTCATTGTAAAGGGTGGTAGGGATGGATGCTCTCAGAGTTTCTTGCCCAGACTGAAAGATACCGGCTGATTCTTTTGGAGAGGTAGGAAAAATGATCAGGCGGGGAAATCTCTTACCTTGCCAAGTTCGGTCATCATATTTCCTCTCCCGCAATTCAATTGTATGCCTTTTCCAGTTGGTTAGTAGAAGTATGGCGCAGAATGTTTTCCTTTCCACCACACAGTAAATCCTTGCTTATTGGTTTCCAATTAACTAGGAGAAGACAAAATAATTGGTATTTATAAGGATGCCTGGAATGTGCCAGGCCATCTCCAATTACCTTTTATTTTCTCCAAATGGAATTATCACTGTTGTTTCTGCTGATGATGGATATAAAACTAGCTTATTATAAAGATTCAACATTGAAAACTGGGGTAGTGAAAAATCCCTTTGCAAACATTTCACCTCATAGTTGACCTTCCAGTTAACCACTCTATAGACTAGATCCCTTGGAAATTTTCATGCACATAAATACACACATGTATATGTAATGTAGACCATATGCAAATGAGATCATATACATCCTGTAAGCTGCCTTTTCACTTTATATGTTATTAACGTACATTTCAAACATATACCTCAACCTTTCCAGTGGTTACACTTTTTTTTTTTTTTTTTTTTTTGAGACAGGGTCTCTGTCCCCAGGTTGGTGTGCAGTGGCATTATCATAGCTCACTGCAGCCTCAATCTCCTGGGCTCAAGTGATTCTCCTGTCTCAGCTTCCTGAGTAGCTGGGACTACAGGCACATGCCACCATGCCTGCTAATTTATTTTTTGTAGAGACAGGGTCTTGCTATGTTATCCAGGCTAGTCTTGAACTCTTGACCTCAAGTGATCCTCTCACCATGACTTCCCAAAGTGCTGGGATTACAGGTGTGAGTCACCACTCCCTGCCTAGTATAGATTCTTCATAGTTGATTTTACTAAGCATCGGATAATGAATATTTCATTTGCTTTCCATTTTTGCTACTGTAATCCATTCTTCAATGACAATGCAGTTCTCTGATTCCTTTTATGGTTGTATTTTTTTTTTTTTTTTTGACATGGAGTTTCACTCTTATTGCCCAAGCTGGAGTGCAATGGCGTGATCTCGGCTCATGGCAACCTCTGCCTCCCGGGTTCAAGTGATTCTCCTGCCTCAGCCTCCTGAGTAGGTGGGATTACAGGCTCACGCCACCACGCCCAGCTAATTTTTTGTATTTTTAGTAGAGACGGGGTTTCATCATGTTGGTCAGGCTGGTCTGGAACTCCTGACCTCGTGATCCACCTGCCTCGGTCTCTTGAAGTGCTGGGATTACAGGCGGGAGCCACCGTGCCCGGCCCTCTGATTCTTTTTTTAAAAAATAACTATTATTGTTTCACAGTTCTCTGATTTTTTGTTTTTTTAAAGGTAACTATTGGCCTGGTGCGTGGCTCATGCCTGTAATCCCAGCACTTTGGGAGGCCGGGGCGGGTGGATCACCTGAGGTCGGGAGTTCGAGACCAGCCTGACCAACGTGAGAAACCCCGTCTCTATTAAAAATACAAAATTAGTCAGGCATCGTGGCGCATGCCTGTAATCCCAGCTACTCGGGAGGCTGAGGCAGGAGAAGGAGAATTGCTTGAACCTGGGAGACGGAGGTTGCAGTCAGCAGAGATCGTGCCATTGCATTCCAGCCTGGGCAACAAGAGCAAAACTCCACCCCCTCCCCGCTCCCCGCAAAAAAGAGAACTATTATTGCTTTCTATAAAATTAACTTTGTTGAAATATAGCTTATGTACAATAAACTGAAACCATTAAAAGCTGTAGTTTGATGAGTTTTGACAAATGTATCCACTCATCTAACCTCTACTACAGTCAAACTATAGAAACTTTCCGCCACCTTAAAAAGTTCCCTCATTTCCCTATACAGTCAATGTCCACACCCATCCTCAGCCCCAGGGAACTGTTGCTCCACTTTCTGTTACTATAGGCTAGTTTACATTTTCGAGAATTTCATGTAAGAAAAATTATATAATATGTACTTTTTTGAGTTTAGCTTAATGTTTTTGAGATTCGTCCATGCAGCTGCTTTTATCAATAGTTTTTTTTGTTTAAACAAAGTCTCACTTTGTCACCCAGGCTGTAGTGCAGTGGCTCAACCTCCTGAACTCAAGCAATCCTCTCACCTCAGCCTCCCAAGTAGCTAGGACTACAGGCTCGCCCACTAGGCCCGGCTAATGTTTTTGTTTTTTGTATCTTTTGTAGAGACTGGGTTTTACTATGTTGCCTGGGCTGGTCACAAACTCTTGAACTCAAGCAATTGGCCCACCTTAACCTACCAAACTGCTGGGATTACTGGTGTGAACCACCATGTAGGTCCAGTTCATTTCTTTTTAATGCTGCATAGTATTCTCTTGTACAGATGAATCACTATTTATTTATCCATTCACTCATTGATGGATATGTATATTGTTTCCATTTTGATAACATATAAAGTTGCTATGAACATTTGTGCAGAAGACTTTATGTAGACATATGTGTTCATTTGTCTTCCCTATGAACTTTATAAGAAACTGACAAATTGTTTTCCAATGTGGTTGTACCATTTACATTCCTGTCAGCAGTGTGTTAGAGTTCCAGCTATTATATATTTCTAGTTTTAGTCATTCTATTGGATGCATGGTAATATATCATTGTGGCTTTAATTTTCATATCATTGATGACTAATGATGTTGAGTGCCTCTTCAAGAGCTTTTGACCATTGGTATGTCTTATTTTATGATGTATCTGTTCAAATATGTTGCCATTTAAAAACAGTAGGTTGTAGTCATCTTATTACTGAGTGGTAAGAGTTCTTTTTCTCTTTTATATTTTCTTTTAACATTTTTCTTTTATTAATATGATTTTATTTATTTATTTATTTATTTATTTATTTTTGAGACAGAGTTTCACTCTTTCGCCCATGCTGGAGTGAAGTGGCACGATTTTGGCTCATGGCAACCTCTGCCCCCAGGTTCAAGCGATTCTCCTGCCTCAGCCCCCTGAGTAGCTGGGATTATAGGTGCCTACCACCACGCCTGGCTAATTTTTGTATTTTTAGTAGAGACAGGGTTTCACCATGTTGGCCAGTCTGGTCTCAAACTCCTGACCTCAGGTGATCCACCATCCTTGGCCTTCCAAACTGCTAGGATTACAGGTGTGAGCTACTGCACCAGCCCATATGATTTTCGTTTATAGTTTTTCTCCAGGTGGAAAGAGGTCTTTATATAATCTAGATACAAGTACCTTGTCAGATGAGTGCATTGCAAATGTTTTTCTCAATCTGTGGCTTGCCTTTTAATTTTCTTAACAATGTTTTTAATTTTAATAAGGTCCATGAATTATTTTTGGAAGCATCTAAAAAAGAGAGAGAGAGAGCATGATAGGTTAAATAGTGGTCTGTCTAGTTTTAATACTGAACACATACGAAATTTCAATTCCTTGAAAATTGTCAACTATATATTAATTAAAGTGTTGGATCAATCAAAACTTTCCTTTTTCTTATTGCCTTTGATAACGTAATTTGCTGTATTTATGTGTCCTCATGTAATGACTCTGAAATTTAAATGATATCTTAAACCTTTTTTTGTTTGTTTTAAGATAGAGTCTCACACTGTTGCCTGGGCTAGAGTGCAGTGGTGTGATCTCGGCTCATTGCAACCTCTGCCTCCCAGGTTCAAGCAATTCTCCTCGCTTCAGCCTCTCAAGTAGCTGAGATTACAGGTGCCTGCCACCATGCCCAGCTAACTTTTTTTTTGTATTTTTAGTAGAGACGGGGTTTCATTATGTTGCCCCAGGCTGGTCTTGAACTCCTGACCTCATGATCCACCCACCTTGGCCTCCCAAAGTGCTGGGATTACAGGCATGAACCTCCAATATTAGCCTCCCAACGTGCTAAGATTACACCCGGCCTCCAATATTTTTTTAATGCCAATGTTTTATGCTATTAATAGATGTATAGTAACCAGATATTCCATCTCAACCACATTCATTTTTAAATAGTTTTTATATGGATGTCTCATTATCCTTATCTAGGCATTCACTGATATTGGGGGCAAACTATTTTGAGATTTTAAAAATATTTCATTTTAGCCTCAATAAGAATTTTCTCAATGTAGGGGCTGAAGTTTTAAATTCATATTTGCCAATATTCTCAAGTAAGAAATTAGAAAATTCTAGTACTGAACCTTTTAATTCACTGGCAATGTACAGCTCTCAAGACAAAAATCTGGGAGGATGGAGAGAAGCTAAGGGAGACGAGGTGTGTCCCTCATAAATAAGAAATGTTGCTAAGTCACAGCTGTCCTTTGTTTTCAGATAAATTAATGAGAATCAATGGAAGCTCTCAGTGCAGCGCAGGGTTGCCTCCTAGGAAGGGGTGTATTTTCAACACAGGATCCAAAGAAATGGTTTATAGCACATTAGTGCCATGGTTTTTGAAGGTTGAATACGGCTTTGTTATTCGACTCTCCAGTTACATCCTCTAGAGGATACTCTCACTGTTGCCCTGGGGGAATAATATCTCAGTAGAGTTACAGAAGGCAATTGTAGGATATGGAGGAGGAAGGACCTCTCCCTCATTACTTTATGCTTTAAAAATTAAATAAACAGTCAAGTGTACTGTTAGCATTTTTCTTTCTCTTCTCCAGTTTCTGGAAGCAAAAAACAATAAAGAATTAAAGAGTACGGGAAAAAATTCATTTTGCTTAGTAGATATGATTTTTTTCTTTTTTTTCTTTTGACGGAGTCTCATCCTGTCTCCCGGGCTGGAGTGCAGTGGCGCAATCTCAGCTCACTGCAACTTCTGCCTCCCGGGTTCAAGCAATTCTCCTGCCTCAGCCTCCTGCGTAGCTGGACTGCAGGAGCTATGCCTGGCTAATTTTTTTGTATTTCACTCATCATGTTGCCCAGGCTGGTCTTAAACTCCTGAGCTCAGGCAATCCACCACCCGCCTCGGCCTCCCAAAGTGCTAGGATTAACAGGCGTGAGCCACCACACCTGGCCCCTTTTGCCTAATATTAATTTACTGCACTAAACATCATACACTTATGGCCTTCCTTCTTTTAGTAATTCATATCAGCATGAATATTTAGGAATAAGAAAATTTTGAGGAGAAAGATTTAGTATGTAAATATGAACATCTGCTATCCACCTGAAGAGAGATATTTAATTCTAAAGCCAGGACATATATTTTGTAAAAACAAGTAGAGCCAGGCCTGCTGTCTGTATCAGCCCTACCCAGGCAGGTTTGGGATAAGGGAGGGAGTGAAGAGGGAAGGTAAGTCCCCAGAGTTCTCTTATCTCAGCCACAGCAAGTAAATCCCTGGAAAAAGCAGGAGACACTTTCCCAGCTAGTCCTCCTAGCCTCCCACCCTACCTTGCCCTCTCTCTAGGCCTCTTTTTAGAATTTCTGAACAAAGGATATGGTCAGAGAGAAGAAGGCTGGAGAGAAACAAATGGGAAACAGTGATTCCAGGCTCAGTATGGGGTGTGTGTCGGAAAACTCCTTAGGTCACCCTTTTTTTTTTTTTTTTTTGAGACGGAGTCTTGCTCTGTCTCCCAGGCTGGAGTGCAGTGGCGCTATCTCGGCTCACTGCAACCTCGGCCCCTCCAGGTTTTAAGCAATTCTCTGCCTCAGCCTCCGGAGTAGCTGGGATTACAGGAGCATGCCACCATGCCCGGCTAATTTTTTTTGTATTTTTAGTAGGGACGGGGTTTCACCATCTTGGCCAGGCTGGTCTTGAACTGCTGACCTCATGATCCATCCGCCTCGGCCTCCCAAAGTGCTAGGATTACAGGCATGAGCCACCGCGCCCAGCTACCATTGTTTGTTTTCTAGTCTTAATGCTTTCATTTATTTTATTAGCTGAACAACCTTGGACAAGTACTTTCACCCTTTCTGTTAAAACAACTCATTTTCCTACCATCATGTGCCTCTTTAAAAACAAGTAAGATAATTGTATTGATCAGAATAACTTGCTTCTAGAAATATCTGGGGCAGGAAGGTCACTAATTGATGGAAAGTACTATTTCTTTTTCCTTGAGTACTAGAACTAGCCCAGTATAACACTGCATACACTTTTCCTTTCTTTGAGTCAGATCTCAGCTAGTATACTCTAGTAAGTATTGAGGAAATTATATGAAAGGTGAAGTAAGTTTCTCTTTTGAGACAGGAGAGTGAACCTATGTGCACTCACCTTCCCCCATGACCTCACAAAAATAAAAGTAAATAAGCACAGGGAAAAAAAAAAAGCATGTAGTAGGGAGAAGTAAAAAGCAATAAACTGGAAATTTCAACAAATTCCTAAAATAAAGTGAAAGGGGAGAGTTAATGGTTAAAATGGGTAGAAAATGCCACGGGCTAGAATACACAAGATAAAATGACAATTGGAAACTTGAGAGAAACAATTCTGAACAATAAAGTCACAGACCACACATGAAGCAAACTACAACTGGACAGGAATCATAAGCAGTTAACGGAGTGTACGAAAAAGCAATTCATTTGACCTTCATGCTAGAAATAGCCTCATTTGAGAGACCCAGGGGTTATAACATTAAGTCCATGGAAAAGAAAATATCCTAGCACATTAACATTGAACAATGTTTATATTAATCATAATTGAGTATGTGTAGTATATTGGATTCTTTTTTTCTTTTTCTTTTGGAGACAGAGTCTCTCTCTGTCACCCAGGTTGGAGTGCAGTGGCACAGTCTTGGCTCATGGCAACCTCAATCTCCCAAGTTCAAGGATTCTCCTGCCTCAGCCTTCCAACTAGCTGGGATTACAGGTGTGCACCACCATGCCCAGCTAATTTTTTTTTTGTATTTTTAGTAAAGGCAGCGTTTCACCATGTTGCCCAGGCTGATCTCAAACTCCTGAGCACAGGTAATCACCTGCCTTGGCCTCCCAAAGTGCTAGGATTACAGGAGTGAGCCACCTTGCCCAGCCTGTTTCTATTTTTAAAAAAATATTTTAAATAACTATTTTTTAGAACTATTTTAAATTTACAGAAAAATTGCACAATAGTACAGAGAGTTGCTATATACCCTGTAGTCAGTTTCACCTATTATTAACATCTGGCCGGGCAAGGTGGCTCAAGCCTGTAATCCCAGCACTTTAGGAGGCCAAGACGGGCGGATCACGAGGTCAGGAGATCGAGACCATCCTGGCTAACACGGTGAAACTCCGTCTCTCCTAAAAAAATACAAAAAACTAGCCGGGCGAGGTGGCGGGCGCCTGTAGTCCCAGTCGGGAGGCTGAGGCAGGAGAATGGCGTGAACCCGGGAGGCGGAGCTTGCAGTGAGCTGAGATCCGGCCACGGCACTCCAGCCTGGGCGATAGAGCGAGACTCCGTCTCAAAAAAAAAAAAAAAAAACCAACATTAGTATAGCCCATTTGTTACAATTAATGAATGAGTACTGATATGTTATTAATAACTAAAGTTCATAACTTATGCAAATTTTTAAATTTTCTCCCTCATGTCTTTTTTCTATTCTAGAATCCCATTGCATCCAGGTTATCACATTTCATTTCGTTGTCATGTCTTCTTAGGGTCCTCTAGGCTACAGCAGTTTCTCAGGCTTTTCTTGTTTTTGATGATTTTGAGTTTTGAGGAGTACTGATTAGGGTTTTGTAGACTGTCTCTCACTTGGGATTTTTTAAAAAAATTTTTCTTATTGTTAGACTGGCGTGATTGGTTTTGTGAGGAGGACCGCAAAGGTAAGGTGCCATTTTTATCACATGAAATCAAGAGCACATTCATACTATGTATGGATCGTACATACTATTGGTATGACTGTTGGTCCTGACCTCAATCACCTGATTGAACTAGAGTTACCAGGTTTCTCCAATGTATGGTTACTTGTCCTCTCCCCCTTTCCTACTATACTTTTTGGAAGGAATTATATAGATTTTTAACTTCTAAAGTCAACCTATAAAAAAAAGTAGAAAATAGTTTTTTATGATGGCAGTACACAATACAAATATTAACCATTTCGTGAGTTGTAAAGTATAGCGGTCAAAAATGGAAGAGAGAAGAAAAGTTCAGGAATGGGAAGGGGAGCCACTACAATTTATAGAACAGAGAGCCCACAGATATGCTATTAAAAAGAAATAGAAATTTGAGTACTTACTGAAAAATATAAAAAAGTAGTTCCAAAAGAGGAAATAAAATAAATGATTACTGTTATTAAACATTGGGAAGAGGAGGATAGTATGAGAGACGTGCTCATTTTTATATTGTGGAATTAACTGCTATTGACTAAAGTTGGTAAACCAAGAAGACCAATATAGAGTGCAATGGAAGTAAACACCAAGTGATCTCATACCAGATGAAACAAGGAAGTTTTTCTCTGCAGAAGAACTGGAGCTGAGCACAAAGGGGAGGGAGGAAAGGCTGTTGCTTTTCAATGGAAATTCTTTTATACAATGTGATTTATTACCACATGCACAAATTATTTGCTTTAAACAAAAGATGATGTATAGGGTAGTACCAGGACTCCTACTGGACAACCTGGTATGACCCCTTTTTTGGGCAGCACCCACCCAGCTTCAGTTATACAAGCAAACCGGCGAACTGCCTAACCTTGATCCACACAAACCACATTACAATGTGGTGTTTTGTTGGAACCTCACTTGTGAGATAGTGAAAGGAGCAACCCTCTTAGGTCTTTGATTTGTAGGAAAGGCATTTAAAAAAAGAACTTCCTTTGTTTCCCTGGGATTAAAGATTAGGAATATTTCAGTTGCAAAAAAAAAAAAAAAAGAAATTGGCTGAAAGATGTGTCCAATTGTCTCTGGTTGCAAAGTATTGGCAATCAGTGGAAATCCTCTGTGTGTTTCCTGTGTTTAGCATTTATATAACATGTTTCAAGTTTAAAAGCCCTTTACTGTCATTAGCTAATTATCTCCCAAGGGCTGCAGGGTAGTTAGAGGAAATGTTGGAACCAAGCCAGTTTTTAGAGCTGTAAGTTGTATGCACACATACAACTGTGGCAGCCTTGATTCAGGGTGTAGTTGTTACACCATTTCCCACACATAGATCAATCAGTTAGTGTGTGGATATTCAATCTCTGAAGTTCTTTTTCTAGACTTCACATTTTCTTCTTAAGAAGTACAACTTACTGAAACAGAAGAGCACTTATTCTAATAGCACCTCTCCTAAGTGTCTTGAAAATAAACATTGTTGATAGTTTTAGGTTCATCATCAAATCAGAATCCCTGAAGTGAGACCTGAGTTTGGCACTCGAGATGTGCCCTGGGTGATTCCAGCGAAGAGCCACTATCAAGAACCACGGACTTAAATGGCCAATAGAGGTTCCCCACACCCACCATCAATAACTATATCGCCAAAAAGAATGAAACACAATATGTGGCTACAGAGAACTTTTTATACATGCTAATCATTAATAAATATTAAATCTTGTTTTATGCCAAATATTTATTTTACATTATCAAAGTGCTCAAGAAATTTGGAGGATATAGAAAAATAAATATGCATATATATCTAAAAGGTCATCACAAAGAGAATCATTGTTCATGTTTTGGAATTATTCTTTCCATCATTTTATTTCAATGCTTTGTCTTTTTTTTTTTTTTTTTTTTTTTTGAGACAGAGTCTCACTCTGTCTCCCAGGCTGGAGTGCAGTGGCCTGACCTTGGCTCACTGCAACCTCCGCCTCCTGGGTTCAAGCAATTCTCCTGCCTCAGCCTCCCGAGTAACTGTGACTAAAGGCATCTGCCACTACGCCCGGCTACTTTTTGTATTTTTAGTAAAGACGGGGTTTCACCACATTGGCCAGGCTGATCTCAAACTCCTGACCTTGTGATCTGCCCGCCTTGGCCTCCCAAAGTGCTGGGATTACAGGTGTGAGCCACCGCGCCCAGCCTTTTCTTTCTTTCTTTCTTTTTTTTTTTTTGAGACGGGGTCTCACTCTGTCATCCAGGCTGGAGTGCAGTTGCGTGTTCACAGTTCAGTGCCACCTCGAGCTCACAGACTCAAGCAATCCTCCTGCCTTAGCTTCCCAAGTAGAATAGCTGGGCACATACCATCATGCTGGACTTGCTTTGTCTTTTAAGAAAATTTATTGACGTAGCAGTTATCAGATTTCATATTGGCTCTATACACCAATAGACCTAAGCAGTTTTGTATCTTGCTTTTCAAATTTGCCATTATAATAAGCAGTTTTCACTGTTTCATGCTTTAAAAGTCATCTCTGAAAATGAAATGAGGCAAACAGGAAAAATTATATCCGTGATTACACCAAAATAGAAATACAGGTACTTGCAGAGCACAGGCCAACAATATTCTCTACTTTGGTGTCCATTTAGAATCCTTCAGATCAGCAGAAACTAGAACTTGAACTCAATTTCTGTAGACACATTCTGACTATATTTGGTGTGTGATGCCCTCTACTGGCTGTTCTAGGATGGTGCCTTTTCCGTTTGTAAACTGTGTAAGGACTCTAAAGAAAGGGGGTTTAGATTGTGTCCATGTTGTTTGAATGTTCTATGTCTGTATTTTTATTTATAGGTGTTGCCTTCATGTAGAATTGAAGCTATATGAATACAGGAGCTGGCTGTGTGTCTGTTTCCTGTTTTTCTTTCAAGAAACATTTTAAAGAATCTACCACATGCCAGGTATGGTGCTAGGAAACTGGAGACACAAAGATGAAATCTCCCCCTTCAAGTGGCTCATTATCTTAACTACTGGGAGAGACAAAGTCAGGCAGCGGAACCTACTCAACATGCGTTGAGTATTCCAGCAGAAGAACCTGATTCTCTGTAGACAGTGGTCTTTATCTAGAAAAATCATCCTCTCCAATGAAGTGTCCAGCTTTTGGAAAAACACATGTGGCAGAGTCAGGAAGAAATGGGACACCATCTTAGCAGGACAGATCCAGCAAATCAATTCTGGCAATCAGTGGGGTTGACAGATGTCACAACCAGCTTGCTCTCAATATACGTGGTAAATTAAAATTTATGATGGAGTGTGACACAAGAGTAAGATAAAATGAATGGCAATAATTCAGAGTTGTAATTGAGTTCCTATAAGGAAATATACTTCATTTTCCAGAAAAGTGTACTTTATATAATATGTAATCAATGAAGGAAGGTATAATTACATTTTGAAAGCACTTTGTGTTTGGAACTTTACCTTGCTTTCTTGGAAAACAAAATCATATAAGATTAACCAGTTTTGTTTTTTTTTTTTTTTCAAATCTGAGGATGACCTGGAGCATAGGACAAAGCATTCATGATCACTTACATAGTTACCTGATATGTATTAATAGTTCTGTTTGACCGCATTATGCACAATTACATAAAAATCCTCTATAGATTAGCAAGGTCTCTCTCTTTTCTTTTTTAAACTTGAGGACCCTGATGATGGTATTGGCTCTACAAGGTTGGCTCCATACACCAATAGGCCTAAGCATGACTAAACGATATCATAAATATGAAGCCAGCAATTGCTGATTGTGTGGTCTTGGGTGAGTTACTTAACTTCTCTTCAGTTTTCTTTGTTTGGGAAAGGGTATAACCTACCTTATTGTAAAGAAATAGGCTTGTAAAGTATCCATCAACATTCCTAGCAGAGCACAGTAGGTACGTCAAAACGACAGAGATGCAAGCTTAAGCTCTGGAGCCAGGCTGACTGGGTTTGAATCTTGGTGCTACGCTTTATTAGCTTTGTGACTTGGAATAAATCTTTACCTTTCTGGGTCAGTTTCCTCATTGATACATTGAGGGTGATAATAATACCTACAATCATAGCATTGTTGAGCAGATAAAACGAGTTAACACCTGTAAAGTGCTTTGGAACATTTATGAACATATAGGGTTTAATAAAGGTTAATTATAATTTATATTGCTATTCCTTTCAGCTTTTAGAGACACTTGCATCTTTTTGTAGTTCTATATTAAAACCAGGGAGAGACATCTTCCCATGTATAAAATAACATTTCACTCAGTGCTGTCACACCAGCTGTTTTCAGCAGTTTCCCATTATTGTGACCCTGTAACTAGCTCTCCTTTGATATGACCTCGGATCCTCAGTAGAAATTACTTTAAGTTTGGCTGTTTGGCTATACAACAGTAATTGTTAGCTCTTGACTTCCCTCTCTAAGCGTCTATGGATTCTCTAAAGAACATGGAGGAAGATGGCCGGGCGCGGTGGCTCATGCCTGTAATCCCAGCACTTTGGGAGGCCGAGACGGGTGGATTACGAGGTCAGGAGATCGAGACCATCCTGGCTAACACGGTGAAACCCCGTCTCTACTAAAAATACAAAAAATTAGCTGGGTGTGGTGGCCGGCGCCTGTAGTCCCAGCTACTCGGGAGGCTGAGGCAGGAGAATGGCGTGAACCCGGGAGGCGGAGCTTGCAGTGAGCCAAGATCTCCACTGCACTCCAGCCTGGGCAACAGAGCGAGACTCTGTCTCAAAAAAAAAAAAAAAAAAAAAAAAAGGACATGGAGCAAGAAGTATCTGGTGGCAAATGGCAAATTAGGAAAGCATCGTGTAATCAACACTCTCCTTTGCAACTCTGTTGTCACCTTCTCTCCAAAGTAATTGTATGACACAGTGATTTTCTGCAGAAGAAGCTCTGAGACCTCATTTCAGTCTAAGTTTTTTCGTCATTTCATTGATGCTCCTCCCCTTCAACATACATAGTGACAATTTGCTATGTACAGGCCATACAAAGGGTTGCAAAGAAGGGTCTCCACACTCAAAGAGTGTGAACAAGGAGCAAGGCAAGGATATAACTAATTCACTCACTAATTATAGCAAAAATCCAACTGTGAGAACCACTTACAAGGTTACACAGAGTGAAGGGGATTCTGATTAAGAACTTTGGAAGAGGTTTACAAAGAGGCAACACTTATATTGAGCCTGAAGAATGGCAAAGAAAGAGAGGAAACATGATAGAGGCAGAGTTCAACATGAGCAAAGGCGGGGAAATGTGAAATACACAGCTTGTTTGGGGAACAGCAGATGGGCCTGTGTTGTTAGAGCGGAAGGAATGTAGGCAGATGGCTAGAAGATAAGGAACAAAGGTCCCTGGCTCCTCAGGGAGTCCACTCACCTAGCTCTTCTGAGGTTCCAGGGTGGGGCTTCTCTGACAACTCCGTCAGGATCAGGTCCTAGGTGTAACTTCACATTTCCTCCTTCTCCCAGAAGTCTTCTCTTGACCTCAGACCTATATTCTTTTACAGCTTCACATAAAAACCCTATGTTTTATTTTACATCGGACCTTGCTGGTCTGGCATTATTTACCTGCCACCTGTTGTAAAATATATGGAAGATGAAATGGCATGAGACTTTGTACAAAGCATTGGCCCTTTAAGATAAAAATTTGAGCCTAACAAAGTAAGAGCAGGTCAGGCAGCCTAGCTAGACTGTGGGGGGTGGGGGGCAGTGGGTGGGAGAGAGATAACTAAGAAGTAAGAAAATGATGCTTGGTACATTGTTGGTGTTCAGTCAATATTTGTTGAATAAATGAATTAGGAGACAGCTTGATAGACTTTCAAGTGTTGTGGGGTATCTCTGCAGTATGGCCATCTGCCTCTGAAACAGCACCTCCTATTTGGGAAAGAGGAAGGAAAGAGGAAGGAAGGAGAGAAAATATATGTGCATTCTGGCTCTCCATGCATTTGTGCCAAGGTCAGGTTTGTTCTCGAGTTAGGAATCCCTTGTCTGGCAGTCTTCTCTTTTAGGGAAGAAGGGCGTGTGTGTGTGTCCACGCGCACGCGTGTGTGCGCACACATACACACATGACACAAGTACAATGACCCAATATTTATTCCCTTCTAGTCATGCCAACACCTAAAGACCTCAGGCTACAAAATCATTTCTTTGCCAGAAGGTAAACTGGGAGAAAATGATAAGGAAAAAAAGCTAAGAACATTCAGTGAGAACTCAGTTTTCTTGGTAAACATATATATTTGGCACTTAAGATGCAAAGAAGTCTTGATTCTAATCCCAAAGCGCTTTTAGTGTGGGAAGACATAAAGCCAGAGTATTTAATGCATGGGAGATAGTGCAGGCACAGAACCCAAAGCCTTGCTACTCCACGTGTGGCTCCACCAGCGGCAGCATCTCTTGGAAGTTTGTTAGAAATGCAGCCTCTCGGCCGGGCGTGGGGGCTCAAGCCTATAATCCCAGCACTTTGGGAGGCCGAGACGGGCAGATCATGAGGTCAGGAGATCGAGACCATCCTGGCTAACACAGTGAAACCGCATCTCTACTAAAAGTACAAAAAATTAGCTGGGTGTGGTGGCTGGCGCCTGTAGTCCCAGCTACTCGGGAGGTTGAGGCAGGAGAATGGCATAAACCCAGGAGGCAGAGCTTGCAGTGAGCCGAGATCGCACCACTGCACTCCAACCTGGGGGACAGAGTGAGACTCCGTCTCAAAAAAAAAAGGAAAAAGAAATGCAGACTCTCCAGTTCCATTCAAGATTGACTGAATGTGATTTTGTCATAACAAGTTCCTAGGTGAATCATATGCATATGAATATTTGAGAAGTACTGACCTAGGGGGTGGGGATGGGATCTGGGACTGTTTCTTAGAGGAAATAAATCCTGAGCTGTGTTTCGAAGATGAGTACGGTTAACCAGGTGGTGTTCCAAGTAGAGGAAAACAACATAAGCAAAAGTTCAGTGGTATGAAAAAGCACAGGGGCGTTTTGGAAACCTGTCGCCTAAAACTGCTAATCAAAAGAGAGAGTGTGGGAGAGGGGAGGCAAGGGAAATGCAGAGAGATGACGCAGTTCAGGCAGTGGCCAAATCCTGCTGCATGTGTTCTAGGGTAAGGAGCTTTGACTAGACTTAATCCTTGATAGAGATGCATGATGACATGTTCAGATTTGCATTTAGATCACTGCAACCCTGAGGAGGCTGAAAGGCAGAGAGATTAATTAGGAAGCTGAGGCAATAGTTTTGGAGACAGATAATGAGAGTCTAAACTTAGGTTGTGGCAGTGGGGATGAAGAGGAGGGGGCAGGTTTAAGACATTTTAGGAGCTAATAAACAGATGAAAGACTTCAGAATGGATTGGAGGTGGGAGGATGAGGGAAGGCTGAGTCTTGACTAGATGACTCGTAAGCTGGGATTAGTGCATGGCTGTTCATGATGCCACTAACAGAGATGAAAGGATACAGGAGGATGAACAGGTTTGAAATGATGAGTTCAGTTTTCAAAATGTTCAGCTCAGGTGAATAGAAAACATGTATAGATGGTCTCTGACTTACTATGGTTTGACTTTATAGCTGTGTGAAAGTGACATGCATTTAGTAGAAACTATAGTCCAATTTTGAATTTTGGTCTTTTTCCAGGCTAGGGACATGAAGTAGGATACTCTTTTGAAAGGCTGGGCAGTGTCTCCCAGTCAACGACATAATCACAAGGGTAAACAACTGATATTCTACCATGTACTGTGCCGCCAGGTGACTTTGCCCAACTGTAGGCTAATGTAAATGTTCTAAGCACATTTAAGGTAGGTTAGGCGAAGCTATGATGTTCAATAGGTTAGGCATATTAAATGCATTTTTGAATTGTGATATTTTCAATTTATGAAGGGCTTATTGGGATGTAACCCCAAGTAAGCAGAGGAGTATCTGCATAGAAGGGAAAAAAGGAGGAAACAAGAAAAGGATGGAGAACAGGGTGAATCAGTCAGGATGGAGGAGGAAAAAAATGCCCTGCCCATTTTTGGGGCAACACTAATACACATAGTGTATCTGTGAGCTTTTCTTGTAGTTGTATTTCCAGAGGTTGCCTCTGTGGTTCCAGCAACTGGGTGGACCCTGAAGAAAAGTAAATAATTTGATTCATGATTTCCTATCTGGTGATCAACTCATTGTTGCCACCGTTTACTCTATGAAAAAAAAAAGTCTTTTGATCTGTGGTTCAAACTGCTCCAATGTCAGTTTATCTTTTTCCAGATTCCTGAATGTATAAATAACTTTGTCCATGTCGCAAACACTGTTTCCAAAGTGGCAATAATACAATCCAGTATGTGTGTGTGTGTTTCTAGGGGTCATCCTTCAAGCTCTGGATGACTCTTCTGCCACAAATCTTACCCATCTGTGAATGTTACAACTCTTTTATTTGCACCTTAAAATTCAGAACTACATCATAGCCTGTCTCTAAAGTTATTTTTTCTAGACTTGACATTTTCTCAAGGAGTACAGGTTACTGAAACAGAAATTAGTCCAATAACATCTCGTGTAAATGTCTTAAAAATAAACATTGGCGACAGTTTTAGGTTCATTATCAAATCAGAATCCCTGAAGTGAAACCTGAGTATTGGCACTTACTAAAAGTGCACTGGAGGATTCCAGAGTAGAGTCACAATCAAGAACCACTAACTTAAATGGTCAAGAGAGACCCCACCTCCGCATCACTAAGTATATCTTCAAAGAAAATGAAACATAATATTTGGCTAAAGAGAACTTTTAATAAACACTAGTCATTAATAAATATTAAATCTTGTTTTATGCCAAATATATATTTTACATTATGAAAGTGCTCGAGAATTTGGAGAATATAGAAGAATACATAATCATGTGTATATAAAAAGTCATCACAAAAAGAATCATCGTTCGTGTTTTAGAATTCTTTTTTTTTCTCTAGGCAAGAACTTTAATGAATTGAACTGTTACCGACAACATAAAAAACCAGTATAATATATAAAAAATTATCATTTTATTTCAGGATAAAATTTATCATGTTGGCAACAGAATATGTCCTGCCGACCTCCAAGTGGCTGACATAGTATATCCACCCCATGACAGGCCCACTGGGACTGTAGTGAACTGCCTGTACCTCAGTACAAAGTCCCCTTTCCCTGAGAAATGTACAGAAGGAGAGATGAAGAGCGTGTATCCAAAAGGAAGAGGAAGAAGCTGGGTGCCCTGTGCCCCGAGCTCAGAACTTCAGGGGGATGGCCGGCCAGTACTTGGGCTGCTTTGGGTCACAATGCCTGTCAAAGCTCAGCTGCACCGTAGTCTCCATGGCCCGAATCTTGGCGGCGCTGTCCCAGTACAAACGCTTCATCTCGGCCTGGCGCCGCTCACCAGGCCTCTCAGTTGGGGCGTCTACCGACCGGCGGGTGTTGCAGTACAGGTCGTGGTCAGCGTTCACAAGCTGTCCAGGCGCTCTGCATCCAGCTGCTGCCGCCGTTCTTCTCTGTGCCTCTCGGTCTCTGCAAAGTACTGACGGAGCTCTTTGATGATTTCCACGTTGCTCAGGTCACATTCTACCTCTGCATCTGACTCGATCTCCATCTCTTCCTCTTTGGACAAAGTTTGGTCCTCTCTTATGGATGCCTGGATCCTACTGCTGCCATGTGGATGCTGCCCAGACCCTCTGAAAAGTGAAGAACTGCAGGGGGAGTCCTGCTAGGCCACATGATGGTCATAGAAGGACTGACGATATGCAGCCTGGTTATCGTAAGAGCTTTGGGGAAGAAGTGCAGGAAGGAAGTACCATGGAAGACTGAAACAGGATTCCGCCGCCTTCCTGTAGGCATTGTGGTGGCTTTGCATCCAAGACATTGCTTGATGATAATGTTGCCAGTATCTTGCATATACTGGATGAGGATACCAAGGCCTGGTAGCTTTTGATGTTGATGCCTTCGCCGCTGCCATCTCCGATTGTTAAAGTCCAAATGGGTGCCGAAACTTGTGGGCATGCAGCTTGCAGATCCTGCGTGGTGGCCAAGCAGGCCATATTTTAGAAATCTTTCCAGGCGGGTCGCGTTGGCTCACGCCTGTGATCCTAACACTTTGGGAGGCCGAGACGGGGCTGGGAGTGGGGGGATTGCTTGAGCCCAGGAGTTGGAGACCTGCTTGGGCAACATGGCAAAACCTCCATCTCTATAAAAATAATTTAAATTTTTTAAAAGAATTATTATTTCCATTTTATTTCAATGCTTTGTCTTTCAAGAAAATTTATTGACAGCGATAATCAGACTCCATATGCAATTTTGTATCTTGCTTTTCAAATTTGCCACAGGCTTCTAAAAACGTCCCAGACTTCTGTGTCTCCATGGAGGAAACTCCGCAAGTACTTACAAATGTTATGATTAGTCATCCGTAGCCAATACAAAGCAAAAGTTAGGCTTGCAATTTTATTAGTTAGGGCAGGAAGAAGGCATTCCAACCGGCTTCTTTCGCTCTTGCCAGGTTCAAACATGGCGGGCCGCAGCCGGCCCTTCCCGTACACTCGGCTTGCTTTCCCACAACCCCTGCCAATCTTTAGCGCTCCTTTTTTACCTTCCTTCCCCATCAGCGGCTCCAGAGGGTCAGCACCTCCGATCATGACAGCGGACCTGCTTCCCGCCCCCACGCGAGGGCCCGCCCACCAGCCCGCGCCAGCCAATAGCAGGCCGCGCCGAGAGGACTGGTAGCGCCGGTCGGCCCCGCCTCCCCAGCCTCGCTGTGGCCTGCGGCTCCCGGGCTGGTAGCGCCGCTCTCGGTCGCGCGGACTGATCGTGTGGAATCGCGGGTCGCGGACGCTCGCCGCCGGCCGTAGCTCAGCCCAGCGCCTCCAAGGCCGACGGCCCCCAGCCTCTGCCATGGACTTCGAGGACGGTAAGCACTGCCTCTGGCTGGTCGGCGCGGCTGGCAGGAGGCGGGGTGGCCTGCGCTAGGGGTCTGTTTACCGTCTCAAGATGGCCGTGTGGGCTTTGTTCTGCGGGCCCGGAGGCCGCCTGCCCGTCCGCCCCGGGCCCAGCGCCCGGAGTCGGCCTCTTTGGAGACCGGCGCTCCCCGATTCGGCCCGCTCGGCGCCCGCTGCCGGCGGAGACAGGAGAACTCGGTGCCCGGTAGGACGCGCCTAGAGCGCGAGAACCTCCGGGCTAGAGCCCCAGACTCGCCTTGGCCCCTGGTAGTGGAAATTGCCCCGACGTCTCCAACTTCCCGGTCTCGGCCAAACGGGCGAGTGCGGCCTCACCCACCTAGTCTCGCATTCGCCCCACAGGGCAGCGACCCAGACTGTGTGCTTAGTTAATCCTCAGCCTCGGGTTACTTCTTGCCAGATAGAATTCTCAGAGGCTTGTTCACAGTGGTGTTTCTGGTTATCCCGGTTTAAGATGAGTTGAAAGGGTGTCTTTAAGTGATGTGTATAGATAGATATCTATGCAAAATGGAAAGCAAAATGTTTCCTGGTTAGCAAACTGGGGTGTTTATCATCAAAAATTACCTGTTTGTTAATCCCAAATTTGAAATATTTATGTGAACCAAAGCACTTTTCTTTGGATCGTGTGTAGATAGGATTTAAGTTAGTCAGAATTTTGGCACAGCAAGCATCAAATGTCCTTCACATTTGAACCTGTACACAGCCTTGTAAGTGTTCGACCTGTGGATTAAATAAACTGTATTTTAGCAATACCTTTCAGTTGTCTCAGATACTAATTCTTTAAACTACTTTTACAGGGTCACAAAGTAATATTCATTTGGTCTTCACTTTTGTTTTCAAACCTTGCTAGGAATTGGTGTCAAGATAAAGTGGTATGTAGTGACAACATTAGGGAGACATGGGAAAGGACTTGTATGATTAAACTGGATTTAATCCTGAGTAACCAGGCATGCTTAAGTAAAACCAGTTTGCTAAGTAGGCTATAAACCTTTGACCCCACCAAAAAAATGATCTTTAAATGAGGTGTGATCTCAGCATATGTCTTACTCAATGAGCTTTTGATTTTTCATAAGATTTCATGCAACAAAGAATTAAAGCTTTCACATCTAGGTACAGATTTTTGAAAGGGGACTGGAATCGCCCTCTTGTAGACACTTTTCAGTTACTTTGAAATACTAAATTCAGCTCTTAAGAGTAGCACACTGTTGTGGTTTTGTTTGTTTTAGTTGGACTTTGACTCATTTTGATGTAGATACCTTTAAACTGTGACTGTTTGGGCCAGGCACCGCCGTGGCTTACGCCTGTAATCTCAGCCCTTTGGGAGGCCGAGGCAGAAGAATCACTTGAACCTGGGAGGCAGAGGTTGCAGTGAGCCGAGATCGCGAGCCTGGGCAACAAGAGCCAAACTCCGTCTCAAAAAAAAAAAAAAAAAAACCCACGAAAAAACAAAACAAAACAAAACCCAACAACAAAACAAAAAACTCCGAATACTTGAAGTGGCCAGAGTTGGGAGTGAAAATAAGAAATATATTATTGTATTTTCATGCTAAAGTTTGATGATAATGCCAACACCCAAGGTATAGCAGAAGCTAACGAAGTGGAGATGGGGCAGTGGAAACAGGTATTTCCCCTCCCCACCCAAGGCAATAAGGGAATCCATTTTCTACAGAGAATTGAAAAACAATAATAAAACGTAGTATGTTTGCTTTCTATTAGTGCCGTATGCCTAAAGTTCTAAATAGTGTCAGTGATAAAAATGCTAAACAATATTAGTGATGAAATACTCCCTCTCTCACTGTCCAAATACACCACTGCCGTATTTGGAAGATGGAATTTGACTAACGCCATATATGAATCTATTCCTGTGTAGTGTAGCAGGATTCTGTTGTATCCAGATGACCACTATATTAAATTCTGTTCTTCCAGTATATGTTTGTAAAATTAACTAAGTATATATTTGTAAAATTAAAGAATTTAACAGTTGTTAAATTAGTTTTGACGAGGAAATTGGCAATATGGTTTTCAGTGATGACACATTGTGGATGAATATAGAACACTGTCATATACGTATATGCATATGCATGTCTCAGATAAGATCTTGAAATCCTTTTTTTTTTTTTTTTTTTTTGAGACAGAGTCGCTCTGTAGCCCAGGCTGGAATGCAGTGGTGCAATTTTGGCTCACTGCAACTTCCGCCTCCTGGGTTCAAGTGATTCTTCTGCCTTGGCCTCCCTCGTAGCTGGGACTACAGGCGCGCACCACTAGGCCCGGCTAATTTTTGTATTTTCAGTAGAGAAAGGGTTTCACCATAATGGATAGGCTGGTCTTGAACTCCTGACCTCGTGATCTGCCCACCTCGCCTTCCCAAAGTGCTGGGATTACAGGAGTGAACCATCGTGCCCGGCCAAGATCTTGAAATCTTTAAAGAGCAAATTAAATGGTAAAAGAAATTAACTTAGCAAAAATGTCATGTTAAGTACAATTCTCACATGTCTTTGCTTTTGCATTATTTGATACATAGTTTAATCTTTCTGCCTTTTGTTACTTGGTACAAATCAGTGCTGAATCCCCTCTTTTGGCTGTTACTATGTATCAGGTGTTGTAAACTAATGTTTACCATAATTTGGATAATAAACCTACCATTTGGGGAGACAGTGAAGCAAAAAGAGATACTTTTTTCCCAAATGGAGTATTGGTAATTATTTGTTTTAATTATTCTCAATTTTGCAGATAATTGGGTTAATATCATTTTAAAAATTGTACTTGTTTTTGACTAGATGGGTATATGCTTTTGAATTATTGCTAATATCATACTAATTCCTTTTTGTTAAATGTGTCTTCATAGATTACACACACTCCGCCTGCAGGAATACTTATCAGGGTTTTAATGGTAAGTATCCTCTTTCAGCTTTTCTCTTCATGCCCATAAAAATATAGTATCAATGTAAAAAGTCAGTTCTACCTATTTCAGTCCTTGTTTTGGTTCTTGATATATCACTTATGTGTTAATATTGTCTTACCATATATAGTATTTGAATTGGGGAATTTGCTATCAGAAAATGTTAGGGGTTATTCACATTAGTTTGATTTTTTTTTTTTTTTTTTTTTTTTTTGGTCCATTTTGTTTGAATTGTGATTATTTTAATGTGTTCCAAAGGGCCTAACTACATTCTGAGTGATGAATCACAAGACACTGGTTGAGTTATTTTGGTTGAATTAGAGGCTTTGGTATTGAGTAATGTAGACTAAGTGGATTATTGGCTTGGTTCTATGTAGCTTGTGTTGTAATGTATTTTGACTTTGTTTTTGAGGTCATTTTCTTCAGTGTGTCCAGATGTGTTAGTATATAAAGAGCTGTCTAGAGGAGCACATGAAGAAGCTTGTGCTCCTAATGACATGAGCATGACATTAGAGTTGTGACTGTAGAGCTAGATAGAATCATGAGAGGTATGTAGAATACAATTGGTTGTCATTTTGATAGTTATTAGAGTTAGGGCCCTGCCACACAAGATAATAATACGAAAAAGAACAAAGAACAATCAATACAGGTTAAAAAACATATGAAGGACTTGAGGGAGTGGCATTAAATATCCTGAGTGCCAGAGATGTAAAATCCAACTTTCGTACGGAATAGAATATATTCGCAAAGTAAAACTGAAGCAAATGTACTACTAAAGACTATGCCATTGATGGGAATAATCACTGAACAGTTGATTTTTATTTTATCGTCTTTAAAGATTAAGATAAACTTTGGATTTCATGTGGGCTAAAAAGTCTTAGCGTATAGGGAGTTAGTACTGAAGAATGTATTTGTGAGCTGGAAATTGAAAATTACCAAAGGAAGTTTAATTTGCATCCACATGTAGGTTATATTGAAAACTGGAAAATTAACGAGAAAGCCGTTTCATAAGTTTTGATATAAAGATTTTAAGACCTTGAACTTGGGAGGTGATAGTAGTAATCTTAAAGAGCAAATTAGCAGAACTTGCAGGCTGACTAGTAATGGGCAGAAAATTGAGAGGGTTGAATAAAAACGAATCCAGAATTTTAAACTGGAATGTAGGACTAGTGCTTTTACAAGGGAGAGGGGGAGGGGAAGGGGAAGAGGGAGATAATTTGTAATGATAAAAGGCCATCTAGGATTTACTGGATAGTTGGATTTAATGTCTAAACATAGGACTTGAAATGCAGACTCATGCAGGGCTAGACATTTATTTATTATACGGTGTTGCAATAAGATCTAATATTATGACTTTTATTTTTTCTCCTAATTTTAGTTATGATAGTGGTTGTCATCTGAGGGTGATTGTTGGAATCTCCTGGGGAGCTTTTTCAAAGTCTCTCTGTTCAGACATAGCCTATACCTCTCGAATCTTAATTTCCGTGCAAATGGTCTTTGGCTGTGTATGTTGTGCAAAACCACTCTGATTTTGGAAGGCACCTCTGATTAAAGGCCAATGCTTGACAGTACTTCTAGGTCTAGATTATTTATATTTTACAAATGAGGAACTTAATTTCAGGGATTCTATTTGACATTGCTCAGCGAATATTTAGTACCTGCTGGGCATCAGATATCATTCTAGGAGGTGGGAATATAGCAGTGAACAAAATGGACAAATATTCCTGCCTTTGTGAGGCTTTCAGTCTAGTGGGATGAAATAGTAAACAAGATAAGAAATAATATATATGTCATAATTTAGTCCACAGGGGAAAAAAGGAGTAATATATATTGTATGTTAGATGATGATCATTGCTAGGGAGAATAACAGAGAAGGAGGATAAATGTGTGTGTGTACTTGTATGTGTTGCAGTTTTAGAGTCTCTGGGGAAGGACTCACTAAAAAGATGATATTTGAGCATAGATTTAAGATAGGTGAGTATGAAAGCCATGAAGCTATTTAGAGGAAGACTTATAGGCTTTAAGAAATAAACAATGCATAGGTACCAAAAAACCAGAAATATGTTTTATTGTTAGCACTGTATTTTCTAGGAAGTGAAATGAAGTAGAAGGCATTGGAAAACATGGCACAGTACAGATTTTCCCCACACTATTTCTTGGAAGGAATATGTATTTCCAGTGTCTCCATATTTTCCTTCTTGCTTCATAATACCTTTTATATAAATAGCATATAGAAAAAGGGAGAGAAAAGGGTGCGCTAGCTCATGCCTGTAATCCTAGTGCTTTGGGAGCCTGAGGTAGGAGCACTGCTTGAGGCCAGGTGATTGAAACCAGCCTGGGCAACATAGTGAGACCCTGTCTCTACAAAAAAAATTTTTTTTTTTTTTTTTTTTTTGAGACTGAGTCTTGCTCTGTCACCTGGGCTGGAGTGCGGTGGCGGAATCTCAGCTCACTGCAAGCTCCGCCTCCGGGTTTACGCCATTCTCCTGCCTCAGCCTCCCGTGTAGCTAGGACTCCAGGCACCCGCCACCTCGCCCAGCTAGTTTTTTGTATTTTTTAGTAGAGACGGGGTTTCACCGTGTTAGCCAGGATGGTCTCGATCTCCTGACCTCGTGATCTGCCCGTCTCGGCCTCCCAAAGTGCTGGGATTATAGGCTTGAGCCACCGCGCCCAGCCCAAAAAAAAAATTTTTTTTTTAAATTAGCCAGGCGTAGTGGTGCCCCCCTATAGTTCCAGTTACTCCAGAGGCTGAGATGAGAGGATTGATTGAGCCCAGGAGGTGAAGGCTGCAGTGAGCTATGATTGTGCCACTGCAGTCCAGCCTGGGTGACAGAGCAAGACCTTAACGCTGGCTTGACTAGAACAGATGATTTTTTTGCTGAGCAATCTTAAGACAAGGTTAGAGTGTTGAGGTGTAGCCAGAAAGCATTGAAAATCAAAGATAATTTGCTTATATATCAGAAGCAATAGCAAGTGAAGACCTGAAAAAGTTGAGGGAGTAAACAGAGCAGGTTCAGGGGAATGAGCATTCCAGGCAGAGGGAACAGCAGCTGCCAAAATGGGTATACACCTTGTGTTCTAGAAACATCAAGGGACCTGGTGTTGTAGGAGTGGAGTGAACAGGGGTGTATAAAATTGATAATGAAGTTAAGAGGTGCTGAGGCAGATCATGTAGGGCAGGGTTTCTCAAATTTCTTACATTTTGGACTGGGTAATTTTTTGTTGTAGGGGTATGTCCTGTGCATTGTAGAACTTTTAACAGCCTTCTTGGCCTCTATATGCAAGATGTCAGTAGCATCTGCCCCCTAGTTGTGACATCCAAAAATGTTTCAGACATTGCCAGTGTCCCCAGGGGGTGCAAAATCTCCCCTAGTTAAAACCACTGGTATAGGTTCTTATGTGTTATTTTAAGCTTTGGCTTTTACTTGGAATAATAGGAAGCCATTGGAGGTTACTGAGCATTGAACATGGTTGAACTTACATTTTATCAGAATTATTCTGGCTATTGTCTTCAGAATAAACAGCAAAGGAGCAAAAGTGGAGCAGGAAAACCAGTTAGGAGACTTTTGCAGTAACCTAGGTGGTAGATGCTGGTATCTTGTAGTAGGGTGCTGGTAGTGTAGAGTTGCTAAAAAGTAGTCCCACTCAAGACTTAATGTCACATAGCTAGTTATTTTGGTTATAGGTCAGGTTTTAATTTTTTTTTTTTTTTTTTTTTTTTAAGATGGAGTTTCTCTCTTGTGGCCCAGGCTAGAGTGCAGTGGCGCCATCTCAGCTCACTGCAACCTCTGCCTCATGGATTCAAGCGATTCTCCTGACTCAGCCTCCTGAGTAGCTGGGATTACAGGCTCCCACCACCACGCCCGGCTAATTTTTTTTGTATTTTTTAGTAGAGACGGAGTTTTACCATGTTGGTCAGACTGGTCTTGAACTCCTGACTTCAGCTGATCCACCTACCTTGGCCTCCCAAAGGGTTGGGATTACAGGTGTGAGCCACCTTGCCCAGCCCATAGGTCAGTTTTCCCCCCAGTATTTTGCAGCTACTTCTTTGTGTTTTAATTAAAAATGAGTTTTAGCATTTTTGAGCATGTATTTGATTTAAATTATTAGGTCAGTTTTATTTTTGTTGGTAAATTACTTTCATTTAAGAGATACTACTATGTTCTCACAGTTTTATTTTTAAAAGGGATTTTAAAATTCATTTTGGTGACTGGAAGAAAAATTTATATAAAAGCAGTCATCTTACAGAATCTATAGCCCTATAACTACACTGTATACAATATAAAGACTTTTCCTCCTGTTTAAATGAGTAGTAACAGTTCTATGAGTAATCAACCAGAATCATTGCTATATAAAAGTAGCTTTATTAATTTTTGTACATTTCAGAGTATCTAACACATACATGGTTAGTGTGCAATAAATGTTAATAATTTTGATTATAGTGAAACAAAAATAGAATCAAAACTGAAGGTTTTAGTATTCAAAGGCAGCCAATGCTAACTCAAAATAGAAACTAGCAGAAATAAAACATAAGATTTTTTCCTCTGTGTACCTGATTAAACATAATCTTATTTTTAAATATGAGGCCTTAGAGGAAAACTTTCCATTTGTAAAACTTTATTTTAATCTTAGAATTATCCTCTAATATATGAGCATAAATTTACTATATACTTACCAACTTTATCACAAAAAATTAACTATTTTATTAATCTGGGACTGTGTTGTCCAGTTTGGTAGCTGCTAGCTACATGTTCCTATTTAGCACTTAAAACATGGATAGTCTGAATTGAGGTGCTCTGTAAGTGTAAATTACACACCAGATTTGAAGTCTTCAAATGAAAAAAGCCGTAAAATATCTCCATATGTTTTGTGTATTGATAAACTTTCTGTACTGTTATATTAAAACCCATTAGTATGTCTTGTACTTTGAATGGATCTTTTTTACCATACATTATTTTGTAATATCGACATTATTTGGAAAATAGTGGTTTTTATATAAAATGCAGATTTTCCAAATATTGATAGGTTTTATGGCACAATATTTAAAAAATCATATTCAGTAATACCACCACCAGCCTTATCAGAAAGTCTGTAAGTATTGGGAAGCTGTCAAGCTCACGGTGGTAGATACAACTTTTAAAAAATTCTCATGTTCACTTGAAAGCATGAATTTTATCATTGACAACAAATAATGTCAGCTGTTTTTGTTAAAACAATGGTTTCACTTAGTTCATTTTTTTTTTTTTTCCTTTGAGACGAGTCTCGCTCTGTTCCCCAGTCTGGTGTGCAGTGGTGCGATCTCAGCTCACTGCAAGCTCCGCCTCCCAGGTTCACACCATTCTCCTGTCTCAGACTCCAGAGTAACTGGGACTACAGTCGCCCGCCGCCATGCCTGGCTAATTTTTTGTATTTTTAGTAGAGACGAAGTTTCACCGTGTTCGCCAGGATGGTCTCGATCTCCTGACCTCGTGATCCACCCGCTTCGGCCTTCCAAAGTGCTGGGATTACAGGCGTGAGCTACCTCGCCAGGTCACACTTAGTTCATTTTTAAGAAAATATCTGCCAAATGCCCAAATCTGAAAACCATCGTATTTGTCTGTCAGTCTTTCTAGTAAAAAGAGTGTTCCTTGTAAAAAGTGGCTGATTTAATTCACAAACCAAACACTTGCACAATAGCTTTTCCTGGGAGAGCTATGGTACTTTGGTAGGCAGCCAAATTGCTTGATATGTTTTCCCTTTCATTACAGAGAATATAAAAAAAGGTGTACTTAAAGGTCATGTTTTAATAAAATTGATAATTCTTACTGCTTCGTCAAGGACATTCTGAGGAGAAATTGGCATTTGTATTTTATTATTTTTACTGTGAGCGTGTAATGTTAAAGAATGTAATGACGCCGGGCGCGGTGGCTCAAGCCTGTAATCCCAGCACTTTGGGAGGCTGAGACGGGCGGATCACGAGGTCGGGAGATCGAGACCATCCTGGCTAACACGGTGAAACCCCATATCTACTAAAAAATACAAAAAACTAGCCGGGCGAGGTGGCGGGCGCCTGTAGTCCCAGCTACTGAGGCGGGAGAATGGCGTAAAGCCGGGAGGCGGAGCTTGCAGTGAGCTGAGATCCGACCACTGCACTCCAAGCCTGGGCGACAGAGAGAGACTCCGTCTCAAAAAAAAAAAAAAAAAAGAACGTAATGACTACCAGTACAATCTGTTGCCACTGCCTTGATCTGTGCTAGGTCACCAGCATTTTTATTCATCGGTGCTTTTGCACCTTCTGTGCAAGTGTCAACTCTGAAAAAGGCAAATAATTTTCAGGTGTTATTTATGAAAATATTTTGACCTTGTGGATCCCCAGAAAGGTTTTCAGCAACTCCCAGTTGTCAGCAGCTGCCTTGGCAACTGCTGTTCTAAGATAAAAATTGGACTTTACCACAGGACTAGTAAATTTAAGATGAGGCCACAAATGGCAGAGTAAGGCAGAGTATCACAAGCACCACGTGAGAGTTATAGGCTTTTGTGCCTATAACATTCAGAAGAAAGATGACCCTCAGCTGAGAGAGGATCAGTAAAAGTTTTCTTGAATATATTAGTATTTGAAATGGACTTTAAAAGATTAGAAAGTTTCAGTAGGCCGCTATATAGGGTAGTAGAGGAAAATATTTCATGTGGAAGTGATAGCATGAGACTAGACAAGAGGATATGTATGGAATTTTGGGAAAATCATTTCATCTCTTTGGACTTCAGTTCCCCATGTCTATAAAATGAGAGGATTGATTTTGAACATTTAGGTTGCTACCAGGTTTAAAGTTGGATGACTTTGAGTACTAGTTTTATAAAGTTGTTATTGTTGTCATTATTATTATTGTTAGGACTAGAGATATTTAAATGATTATATAAAATTTAATGTTTTAAAAATGTAAATTAAGGTATTTACTCTGTGTGTACCATTGTATTTATTTGTGTATCACATTTGGGGAGGATAGTAATGAGGGATTTTTAAAGTACTTTATAGAAAACAAATTCTAAATGTTTGTTTTACTTTCTGATTTTTATAGTCATCCTAAATTGATTTTGTTACCTCTTTTGTTGTATTTATTTTTCATATCAGAAGTTGGTATATAGGCAGAATTGCAGTGTAATAAAATAGACAATATGCTTATTGTGTCTTAGTTTTTTTTTTTTTTTTTTTTAGTGTTCACATTGCTAGAATTTGCATTCATTTGTTGAGTCATCATTTATAGGCACAGTGCCATAGATTGGTCTCACTCTGTGATTTTACTTTTTAAAAATGTCTATTTCAATTACTGTGAACAAGGCTAATTGGAAACGTGGCTGCTTCTGAGTTTTCAGACATTTAGAGAGGAGTTAGATGCATAAAACAAGTATAGTCTACTGCTGTCATATAGGACAAAAATTTCCCCTTTGACATTATTAAATGCTGACTTCTCTTAAGAATAGGAATTATTTATCATTAATTATATATGCTATAGTACTTAATACAAGGCCTTATAGTAGTCCCCTAGTCAAATAAATTTGGTTAAATTGAAAATAATTCTGTGGCCAGGTGCAGTGACTCATGCCTCTAATCCCAGCACTTTGGGAGGCCAAGGCGGGTGGATTGTTTGAGCCCAGGAGCTCAAAACCAGCCTGGGCAACACGGTGAAAGCCCATCTCTATCAAAAATACAAAAATTAGCCAGTCTCATAACCAGTCTCAAAAGAAAATCAAAAAAGAAAATAATTCTAAGGTAGAACTTTTAGTTGAAAATATGTTTTTCTTTGAAATATCAGGCTTTTTTTTTAAGCAAATTTGATTTAGTAGCTTCTCATCTTTGTGTTTTTCCCTTCAGCATTTAGTGTGAATTTAGTTTAAATGTTAATGGTAAATTATTATCTCAGGAGATAGATAGGAATATCTTGTGTTTTGTGCAAAGATCCCTGAAGAAAATGGTGTATTTTACTGACAATTTCTTATTGACTCTCTTTTAGGAATGGATCGTGATTATGGCCCTGGATCTTACGGAGGTCTGACATTCAAGGATATTTATCTAAAAATTCTTCTTTTGAGTGCCAGTGAAGGTGAGCATCATATAACTTTTTTCTTTTTAAACTCTTATAGGGATGGATCGTGACTATGGCCATGGATCCTATGGGGGTCAGAGATCCATGGAGTCCTACCTAAACCAGTCATATGGCATGGACAATCACAGTGGTGGTGGTGGGGGTAGCAGGTAAATTGCTTAATCATTTGGCCAAATAATTAGACAACTATAAGATTCTGGATATATTAAGTATTCTTTAGGCATGTTATGATACTTGAACTTCACTGTTTGCTACTGAATCATCACCTTAAATGTTTAAAGGTGTTAATTAATGGGATAAAATTTAAATCAGGATTACTGGCAGACATTATTTTAGGAAAACACCAGATAACTATATCATGTCAATACAATAGAGTAAGATACTCTGTTTTTAGCAGTGAACTTTTAAAAAATTCTTTTACTTCTAACTTCTTGTCAATCAAAATATCCTGAAAAATGATATAAAAATGTTATTGAAAATATTATTTATGAAGCTTTTTCTTAATAATTAAAAAAAATCTTTTCTAATGTGGGGTGCTATGTAAATTAGCAAAGCAGTCTGACTAGAATGGATTTTACTGAAACAGTCTAACATTTGCTTTCTAAGAAACATTCAAGACATATTCCTTTAATTCTAATTTTAAAGGAAGAGCATATTGCAATAATATAAATATTTTTAAAATTATGTTCAGGTTATTTATTGGCAGGTACTACTTACACCAAAGCACTTGTGCTCTAGGCTAGGAGCATTGTATTAAAGCCATGAATACTATACCTTTTACTAGTCTAGATTGTATTTATACTGTTACTACTGTATAAAGCTTAAACCTACTTAAACAACTACAAGCTTTAAGGTTGACCATATTTCAGGAGAACGGGTGTCTGCTTTTTGAGGCACAAAGGTTGCTGCTGAATATAAGTAAAACTAGTTAGTAGACATGTGAAACAGTCATCCTTCTTCATAAATTGAAGGATCCGGATTCCTTAATGATGGACTGAATGATGCTTACTTTCCTTCTTTCTGCTTCCAGTGTGCCACTATGATTTATAGTAAAGAAAAAATAAGAAACTGAACAGTTGCAACTATTTTGCTTATGTGATAGATGTTTTGAAAAATGTAGTTGGAAATAGGAATAATTTTTATATGGTTACTAGGATTCAGAAGTAAATACTACCTTCTATTTAGTGATCTGTAAATAATTGAAGTAATGTAACACTTAATGTTTTAATATGTCAGTTATTGCCCTTTTATATTGTGAATGTAATGTGCATAAGCTATTTCTGTAGATGTTATTGTTTTATCTCATGTGTAATTGTGGGTCTTTATAAAATTGTGTTGTAAGATATCAAGCAACTTTTGTAATCCATGCTTTGGGTTTGTGAGAAGGAAGATGATTTATTTCTTCTGTTAACTCTCTTAAAACCTCGAGGAGACTGTGTGCTCCCTTTTTAAGGATAGTTTTATGTGATAATTTCCTGAAGGATATAATTTTTCAAATAATCGAATATATTATAAGATGTATTCTTTTTCATCTGCCTTGAAAATTCATATGCAGAGGGTATATGTTGGTGATCTTTTACTTTTATGTTTTATCTGTTTATCCTTCTAGATTTGTTAGATTTTCTAGTCTACAAGTAAAAAGTGATTGAGGATTGATTAATTGACCTTGGCTGAAATTTGGCAGATTGTCAAATTTTTATAACCAGAGATAATTCCCCAAATTTTGACGCCTACAGACACAATGAAGCAGTTTGTGATATAGATTATTGGGAGTGCAAAAGGATCTCTCTGTGTCACAAATAACCTACATCTAAGTAGTCTTCAATTTGTGTCCCTATTGAAAGCCAAAATGTTGTAAATGTTTTGTAATTTTTAATAATAGAGATAGATTCAAAAACGTTTGAATAGTTTGTGAACTTTAGCAAATGACCTTTTCCAAGACTAGGGCTGGGCTTAAATAATGACAGACAAATCTTTTCTTCTTCATAAAATAGAAAAGCTGCTAAGAAGCAGATTTTTAAGCTAAGTTTTACTAAACTCAATTCATGTTTAGAATCTGACTCAGATAGCTTTCTATCTGGTCTCACGTTGAACTGCCCAGCCCTAATCAAGTGTGAACAAAAGTAGAACTGTGCAAACCAGTATGGTATAAATGAATTTTAGTTGATAAATGTCATCTGATAATTTGTCTTTTGAATTGTCTAACATTAGTAAGCTTACTTTTGTTTTTTCCCTCACTGTGCAACTTTTCCAGGTTTGGACCTTATGAGTCTTACGACTCCAGGTCTTCTCTGGGTGGGCGAGATCTGTACAGATCTGGCTATGGTTTTAATGAACCCGAACAAAGCCGCTTCGGAGGTAGTTATGGTGGTCGATTTGAGAGCTCCTACCGGAATAGCCTTGACTCTTTCGGAGGTAGAAACCAGGGCGGGTCTAGCTGGGAAGCACCTTACTCCCGTTCAAAATTGAGGCCTGGGTTTATGGAGGACAGAGGAAGAGAGAATTACTCTTCCTACAGCAGTTTTTCTTCACCCCATATGAAGCCTGCACCTGTAGGCTCTCGGGGGAGAGGAACGCCTGCTTATCCTGAAAGTACGTTTGGAAGCAGAAACTATGATGCTTTTGGAGGACCATCAACAGGCAGAGGCCGAGGCCGAGGAGTAAGTACAACAGAATCTTTTCAGATTCTTTTCACTAGTCACTCTTTTAAACCCTTTCAAGACCATCGCTTTCAACTAGAATAAACACTGTTCATCCCAGTGTATTTTGAAGCAAAAGCTGAGTCGTAAACATAATTTTTAGGTTGACTGTAAAAGTTTTTCCAGCACCTCAGAAAATAAGTGGCAGTTTGAGATGATCATAAAGTTGTGCCAAATCTCCCTTTATTAAAAAGGTGAGGCTGTTAGGTTTGGTCTAAAAGGGGTTAAAAGGAGTTGCATTTTTCCTTGTAAACACTAGCAGTTTTGCTGGTGGAATAGTTTGTGGATTATTGTGAAAGGTCACTGAACCCTTTTTGAGTTTTTGAGTAGGTTAAAGGTGCAATGTATGATAAAATGTTTATACTTTGTTGCTAAACTCTAGCAAGTAGAATTTCTTCAAAGCTCCATGTTTCACATTAAACACAAGAGACTAAAAGTTGATGGTAGATCAGGATAGCTTAGCCATGTTTATGTGGTGAAGAAGTTGATGTGTATAATAGATTGTACAATGATTTGTGGTCAGTGTAATTTTGCTAACTCACTCTTACAATATGTCCAATTGCTGGTTGTTTAATTTTCCCTCGTGTTACTAGTTTTACTCTTGAGAAATAATTTTCACCTGTACAGATACGTTTATGATTTCTTCTTAGGAAGTAATATTTTGTAAATTATTGCTTAAATGAGTAAATATACTAGTCTACAATTGTTTAACGTTAGGGTGCATAGTGTAGACATTATGCTTTGTGTTCTTAGGTCACTTGATTGACATGAAATTTTACCTAGTAAGTGTGTGTAGATTGTGGGGTTGTTATATAGTTGATCATTTAAAGAGTGTTGTGTTTTTGTTATAATGTAAGAATCCTTTTAAGTCAGCTGCTCTTAATATTTTCTTTGCAGAGGAAAGTATTTCTAGTAAAAAATGTAGTAGGATACATACACGTTTTTGACTGGTTATTAACCTTTGGTGTGTCAGTGTAGCTTGTTATACTTGTGTAGAAATTTTGCATTTTTAACAGTTACTCTTTACTTATGTAAAAATGCATTGCACCTTTAATGTGTAATTAAGGAAGATTTTCCTGATACGACTTTTTAAATTACCTGGAAACACAACTAGGTTAACTAGGCATTCCTAAGCATAGTATACAAATGTAAGCAACTAATACATTACAGTCCCACTATACTTCATGATCATAGGTTAATTGAAAATAGTTGGGATGACAGGCTTTGGGTTTTGAATTGAAAATCCATTCTAGTTTGAAAATTTGGAAAACACTTAATATTTTCCATGCTGTATATTATTTTAGGCAAAGTGTGTTTTCTTAATGAGGCTTCAAAAGTAAATTTCGTTTTCATAATAGTAAAGCAAGTATTCTTGTACTTTGTATTTACCATTCTAGTCTGAATGGACTTTTCTTTCTTTCCTTCTGTTAGTGAAGTAGATGAGCCAATAGGACCTACATTTTAAATCTTCACTTGTACAATTTCCCTTGGGTCCTTCTCTTCAGATTACTCCTCCATCTTTATCTTCTAAAAGTAAGATTAGCAGAATAAATTTCTGTGGACATGTGGCCTCTTGGTGTAGATTTGGATAATGACAAGAGAAGAGGAAGGGACACAAAGAGTCGTTTGGTTGCATGACTCTTCATCTGTAAACTTTTGTTTCTTGGGCTTCGGGGTCAGATAATGTTTCTCTAGGTAAGAATGTGAATGGAACGTCAGATGCAATTCTTTATCTGAAGTGTGTCTTGGAAGTTGATGCATGGTTATGCTTTAACTCTCCTATTTCATACTAATGTTCCATCTCGCCTTCTCATTCCCTTTTTCAACAGGGAGAATACTAAATGATTTCTGGATCTTTTTTACTTCAAACTACAAATATGGTCTTCTTTGTGTATCTTAGTTTTAAGCCAGGTTTTAGTAAAATAAAGATTTCTTTTAGGGTCTTTTCATGGGAAAACATCAATTAGGAACTCTGAAGAGGAGTTGTCAGAGAGTTGTACAAGTGGTAACATTTGGAGAGGCACATATGTTGTCTATAATCTCAAGTAATTTTGAAATGTAAAAGTAAAAACATAGGTAGCAAATATTCATTATTTGTTCTACTGGAAATAAAAATACTAATTCAATGGATTTGAGTTTATGTAATAATTTACAGAGTTTTTCAATGTGTTTTTTCAGAATGGACATGTAAAATTTAGTTACATTCCAGGGAATTTTCAGGTGAAAATTAGTAGATAGTTAACGTGAAAATTTTATATGAATTCATAGTTTTTCTTGGACAATATGCTAATACTTATTGATTTCACAAATTTACAGCATATGGGTGATTTTGGAAGCATTCATAGACCTGGAATTGTTGTTGACTATCAAAACAAATCCACCAATGTGACAGTTGCTGCTGCAAGAGGAATAAAGAGAAAAATGATGCAGCCGTTTAATAAGCCCAGTGGAACCTTTATCAAGAAACCCAAACTAGCAAAACCTATGGAGAAGATAAGCCTCAGCAAATCACCCAGTAAGAAAACATAATTGCTATGATTCAGGATACTTTTTTTTTTTAATTCCATACTTTTAGGTAATTTTTTCATGTTTATATACCAAAACTACTTAACAATTGCGATTGTAGAAATTAGATCTGTAAATTCCCTATTGCAGTTAATAATTGGTCATGAATACCCAAAGATACTTTAAAAATGTACATACCCTGGTCCATTCCTTTTTCGTGAATCCTGTGTGGTTGTGTATCAAACCCTCTACAGCTGAGAAAACAGGCATAAGATAGATAAATAATTTGCTGCCTAGGTCAAACAACCAGTAAATGGTAATGCCAGGATATATTCCAGAGCAAGTAATGCTCTAGAAATCCTGTTCTTAAACCTCCTTATGATTGTAACAGAAATTTGCTTTGTATTCATTTTTCCCTTTTATTTTAAAATAACTTTTTTCCCTGATTATAACATTATAGACATTTTATTATGTAATATTTGAAAAAACTGAAATTGCAATGTTAGATTCTTTCCTCAACATATATTTTCTATAATATAAAATTTGAGAAAAGTTTAAAAATTGTACTTAAATTACTTTCTCATCATGCCTTATTGTTTAATAAGAAACAATATTCTGGAATTTCTGGAATTCCTGAAATTCTGGAAACCTGATACTAAGCAGAGTATGTGTTGTGGGGATACCTTTAACAATGTGTCAGTTGATAGACTGTTATGTATCAAATTTGAAATTTTATTAGACGTTACTATAATAGAAAATTCAGTTGATTCTCTTGGGACCTATTTCAAAGATGTATTTTGCGTGTATAGTTAAATATTGCAAAAGTTTGATAAAGAAACTGATTTGCCATTAAAGCAGATAATATGTATCCCTCCCCCATACCTTCTTTTTTATATAACAAAACTTGAGAATAGTGTTGTATAGCTAAGAATGAAACTCAGATTCTTTAATTAAATTATGGCTTCTCTGTCAGGTGTAAAATGGGCGTTTAAAAAGATGATTGCTGAATTTTCCTCAATACAAGGTCTTGCTATGCTGTAGCATAGACTGTGACTTTATAGAAAATTAGTAGGGAAGGAACCCTATTCTGTCACTTGGCTAGAAGTACAACATGTTATAGTTTTAGCATATGAAAGGAAGATTAAATTACTTATTTGAGGTAATATATAAATAAGTAGATTTTTCAAAGGCCATCTATAAGCAGTGCATAAAAGGAAAAATTTAAGGGCAAATCATTAAGTTTTTTCTTTTTTTTTAAAGTATAAAGTTAAATGTATTACAAGAAGGAACCTGCTCACAATGAGATACCACTCCATACCCACTAGGATAGTCATAATAATAAAAGGAAAATAACAAGGGTTGACAAGGATATGGGGATATTGGAACCTTCACACATTATTGATGGGAATGTAAAGCAGTGAAGCCACTGTGGGAAGCAGATTGGTGCTTCCTGAAACAATTAAACATAGACTGTCCATATGATCCAGCAATTCTACTTCTAGGTGTTCTTCTACTCCAAAGAATGTAAAATAGTATTCAAACAAAAATTTATTTATTTATTTTTATTTTTGAGACAGGATCTCACTCTGTTTCCCGGGCTGAGGTGCAGTGGCGCAGTCTTGGCTTGCTGCAACCTCCGCCCCTGGGTTCAAGCAATTCTCATTCCTCAGCCTCCTGAGTAACTAGGACTACAGATGTGCACCACCACACCCAGTTAATTGTTGCATCTTGAGTAGAGATGGTTTTGCCATGTTGTCCAGGCTGGTCTCGAACTCCTGGCTTCAAGTGATCCATCCGCCTCAGCCTCCTGAAGTGCTAACATTACAGGCATGAGCCACTGTGCCTGGCCCAAACAAAAAATTATATATGAATGTTTATAGTAGCATTATTCATAGTAGTCAAAAGGTAGAAACTATTGAAATACACATCAACAGATGAATGGTTTTAAAAATGTGGAATATTCATATAATGGAATATTATTGAACCATAAAAAAGAAGGAAGTACTTACTAATACATGGCACAACATGGGTGAGCTGTGAAAACATGCTAAATAAAAGTCAGACCAAAAAGGCAACAGACAGGATGATTCTAGGTATACGAAATACCTAGAGTAGGCAAATCCGTAGATCAGAAAGCAGATTAGTGGTTACCAGGGCCTTAGGGTAGGGTTGAAATGGGGAGTGACTGCTTTATGGGTTGATGAAAAGTTCTGTAACTAGATAGTGGAGATGGTTGCATAACTTTGTGAATGTACTTAATGCCATTGAATTGCACATTTTAAAATGGTTAAACTAGTAAATCTTATGTTTTATGTATTTTATCACAATAGAGAATTTTTTTTTGAGACGGAGTCTCGCTCTGTCCCCCAGGCTGGAGTGCAGTGGCCAGATCCCAGCTCACTGCAAACTCCGCCTCCCAGGTTTACGCCATTCTCCTGCCTCAGCCTCCCGAGTAGCTGGGACTACAGGCGCCCGCCACCTCACTGTGCTAGTTTTTTGTATTTTTTAGTAGAGACAGGGTTTCACCGGGTTAGCCAGGATGGTCTCGATCTCCTGACCTCGTGATCCACCCGTCTCGGCTTCCCAAAGTGCTGAGATTACAGGCTTGAGCCACTGCGCCTGGCCTACAATAGACAATTTTTTAAAAAAAGAGAACAGATGTGCTTTTATTTTGGAGATTATAAATTTTAAGAAACTTTCCGAGAGCTCCTACAATATGAACATGAGTTCTTGCATCCAGGTCTCTGCAGTGTTTACTGGACTTCCATTTTCATGCTGGGGCAGGTTGCTTTAGTGTTTCCCAAAGTATATGGTGCCCAAGATAATTTTAGGTGATAAGGATATTATTGCTTAGAATAGGGAGAGGACAAATGAGCAGATTTAAAGATAAATATGTAGCAAATAATCACATAGATGACAAGCAGATATGACGGAATTCGTGATGATGGTTTTCAAATGAATGAAGTTAATTTAGTGAAGTTTAAGAAATACTGGATAGTCTCAAACTCCGATTTTTTCAGTGAGTTCAATTTTAGATTACAATCACTAAGTAAACCTCATAAGTATGTACTTTATGAACTGATGATTGGAAAGAGAGAATGGAAAAATGAATTTTAGCTTTTACTTTTTTGTGTGATATCCTAGCAAAAACTGATCCTAAAAATGAAGAGGAAGAAAAGCGACGAATTGAGGCTCGGAGAGAGAAACAAAGGCGCAGAAGAGAAAAAAACAGTGAGAAATATGGAGATGGATACAGGTTTGTGCTTAGAGTCAGAAAATTGGGCTCATTAAAAAATGATTACCTAGAAAAGGCAGAAACATCAATTGTAATGTGAAAAAGTTCTAAGATTCAAATGAAAAGGCTTGTTCAAAGATATAGAGGAATGCTTTTGATTTTTCATATTTATATGTAATCACTACTTAGAAAACATAAGAAAAAAGGCATTCTATTTATAATGGCAATCCAGAAATATAAAATATCCAGAAATAACAGCATTCTTAAAAAGATGTACTTGTCATTGAGGTTTGACTATATGGAGACAGTGATTTTCATGGGCAGGAACTAAATATTACAAATATGTAAGTTCTTTCCAATCCAGATCCCAAAGGAAATTCTGAAGAAGAGTAAATGGGTAGGTACTGACTTTTTTTTTTCTTTTTTTTGAGACGGAGTCTTGCTCTGTCGCCCAGGCTGGAGTGCAATGGCTGGATCTCAGCTCACTGCAAGCTCCGCCTCCTGGGTTTATGGCATTCTCCTGCCTCAGTCTCCTGAGTAGCTGGGACTACAGGCGCCCACCACCACGCCTGGCTAGTTTTTTGTATTTTTTAGTAGATATGGGGTTTCACCGTGTTAGCCAGGATGGTCTCGATTTCCTGACCTCGTGATCTGCCCGTCTCGGCCTCCCAAAGTGCTGGAATTACAGGCTTGAGCCACCGTGCCCGGCCGGTACTGACTTTTATAGATAATCATTCATTAAAAAGCTGTAATAGTTAAAAATACGTGATAATACACAAAACTAATTACTATACCAGAATTATTAGCCTGTGAGCAGATTGTCAGGAAGAATGTAATATTTAATAAAGATGATATTAGAAATAAGAGGGGAATTGATTGAACAATGAAATAATAACAAAAATAAGTTTAGAGCTTCCTCATATGACACCTGGAATGAATGTAGTTTAAAAAAAAATGAAATTACAGAAAAACAAAATGTTCTGCAAGGAGATTTTTTTCCCAGGCTTAAAAGTTATAGAATAAATTACAAAGGAAATGATGAGCAGATTTGGCTAAATAAAAACTTAAAATTTGAAAGGAAAGCAAACAGACTTGGAAAATATAAACATGAGAAATGATTAATGTCCAAATTAGATTAAAACATCACCCAAATTATTTTAAAAAGTAATAAAACTAAAATGTTTAATATTTAATATGATAAGGAAACAGCAGCTAGTAATAATTTTAAGGAAATTGTTTAAACTTAACAGTAATTAAAACTAAAAATTTAAATAACAGTATGCCATTTTATTACTAAGGAGAAATTTGATTTGCTGATTAAGGAATGGTCAAAGGACACTTAAAATTTCTTGGTGTATAATAATATTATAACTACTAGAAAGCAATTTAGCAGTTTTTAAAAAAATGTCTTGATTTTTCTTAAAGCCTTGAGCCCTGAAGTTTGAGGCCAACCTGGGCAACATGGCAAGACCTCATCTCTAAACAAAACAAAACAATCCATAAAAAGAAGAGTAGTTCTAGTTTTAAGAACTACTGCTATTTTTAGTCCTTGTGAGTTCTCTGTCCCACTCATTATCTCTTGTGATTCCTTCTTTTGGTAGAAGCAACAGTCATAGTTATATTTTGGTGTAGAAATGAATTTAAATTATCAGCCTCTTGGAGTGTAAAAATCATTTTACATTGTAAGATGCAATTTTTAAAATTTAATTGCCCTATGAATATTTTTCTCATTAAAAATTTTGGATCTGAATTACATTCATGTTAACATAATCTGGATTATGTTAATGTTAATATAATATATAAAATTGTGATTTGGAGAAAATGAAAGAACTGAACTTTCATTTAGCTATGTTCTCTGTAACTCTAAATATAAATCTGATGATATAACCAAAAGAATGTCAACTCATAAATTATCATTGTAGGATATAATTTCTTTAAAGTAGTCTAGATTATTTTCACTTATCAGAGCAGTTTTACTTTGAGTTATGAGGATTCGAGATTGAGTAAATCACTATTCTTGTGATAGGTTCCTTCCCTTGGATATTTGAATGCTTTCAACATAATAAAGAGCATGGAAAGGTTTATACCTACCCTTAAGGGAACCTAGGGAGAAAGAGATGGATGTGTGAGAGATGTACATAAATAATAGTGTATGATGAAGGATACCAGAAGAGAAGTACAATGTAGTCTCATGAGAAATAACTTCTAAATAAGAATGTAGGAGGCCAAGCGTGGTAGCTCATGCCTGTAATTCCAGCACTTTGGGAGGCCAAGGTGGGTGGATTGCTTGAGCCTAGGAGTTCAAGACCAGCTTGGGCAACATGGTGAAACCTTATTTCTACAAAAAATACAAAAATTAGCCAGGTGTGGTGGCATGTGGCTGTGGTCCCAGCCACTTGGGAGGCTGAGGTGGGAGGATAGCTTGAGCTTGGGAGGTGGAGGTTGCAGTGAGTTGAGTTCGCACCACTGCACTCTATGGCCTGGGCAACAGAGCAAGACTCTGTCTCGAAAAATAAGTAAATAAGGGTGCAGGGAAATCAGGGGAGGTGACCATGATGGATGTGGTATTTGAATTGATCTGGGAATGGTAGGGTTACAGGAGGAGTTGTGAGAGGCAGCCCAGGTAGAGGCCATGGCTTGCCATCAAAGCAAATAAATAGGAATGTGTTATTGTTATTTAGAAAATTGAAAGCAGTGTAGATTGAAGTGACTCTAATGGGGTGACAGGTATAATCTAATCTAAACGTTTAATGGAGACATGCTGTGCCAGATATTATTAAAGGTATTGGTGAGTAAGCCAAAAAGGAGAGATTAAGAAATTTCCTGAATGGCAGCAAAAACATTTTTGTCTTTGTTTTTTGAGCTTACAGAGCTAATGAAGCCCTTTGAGCAATAATGTGCTCTTACCTGCTATAGGAAGTAACAATAATTAATTGAGTAATTGTATGTTAGAAAATGTTCTAAGGGCTTTGTATGCATTAATTTTTAAAAATCCTCAGACACCTCTGTGAGCGTTCTCATCTCAATGTAAGAAAACCAAGGCCTAGAGAAGTCAAGTAACTTGCCCAAGATCACAAAATGGAATTAGGATATGAACTCGGCAGTTGGCTCCAGAGCTCATACTCTCAACCAGTAAAATAAATCTAGTAGCATTGCAAAGAATTAATTGGAAAATGGAGACTGGAGACAGAAACCAGTTACGTGACTGCTAGCATAATTCAAGGAAAAGAAAATAACGTAAGATAGAAACAGTTATGCTGGGCACAGTGACTCACACCTGTAATCCCAGCACTTTGGGAGGCCGAGGCAGGCGGATCACCTGAGGTCAGGAGTTCAAGACCAGCCTGGCCAAGGTGGCAAAAACCCCATCTCTACTAAAACAGTTAGCCAGGTATGGTGGTGCATGCCTGTAGTCCCAGGTACTTGGGAGGCTGATGTGGGAGAACCGCTTGAACCCAGGAAGTGGAGGTTGCAGTGAGCTTAGATTGCACCACTGCACTCCAGTCTGGGCAACAGAGTGAGGCTCCATCTCAAACAAACAAACAAAAAAAGAAACAATTAGGTGGGACTGTTCATTATGGAGTGGCTCTTGAGCTTACAGATGTATACATTTGTCCAGTCCAGGCCTATTAATTATCCCGAAGTGAAGTAGTCTTTAGAAGGCAAGACTTTTATCACCCAAGAATTCCATAGGAATGAGTTATGATTGTCTGGTGGTGTGCCACTTTGCTTTGTTGATACTACCATTGGTTTAGAAGCTTGAGGATGGAACAACATGTAAAATAAGTTGCAGAACTTTGGAACTCGATACTTCTTGAGGTTTGCTTTGGCTTTTTAATTGGTCCAGGCTTGAAGTGGATAACTTATAGATCCACTGGTTCCATTTTTCCTACCCGGAAGCTCCAAAGTGGGCCAGAAATGCAAAGTGGTGTATGGGTGCGGTCCAAATAAGTACTTAAAGAAATAGTTTTTTTAGATTTAAGCTAAGTTTAATTCAGTCATAAAATGGAAGAAAGGAAATCATTTATGTTGGTAAAATTAGTTTCAATGGTATATTCTTATGAACTCTTTATAAGTGAATAAAGTAATATTTAAAGGAAAACTTTTTTTTCTCTTACAGAATGGCATTTACGTGTTCATTTTGTAAATTTCGAACGTTTGAAGAAAAAGATATTGAACTGCATCTGGAAAGTTCTTCACATCAGGAAACATTAGATCATATACAGAAACAAACTAAATTTGATAAAGTAGTTATGGAGTTTTTGCATGTAAGTAGCTGTTTTTGAAGTGAGAAGCATTTTATTGATATGAATTTCTTATGATTTCATTTTTCACTTTCCCCATCTCTTGCATTTATGTTTCTAAAATTTTAATTTACTATTTAAACAAAGAGTTGCTTTAAAATTAACCCAGAATTACTTGTGAATTCCTCTATAATAGAATTTGTATTTGTTATTTCAGAAATGATTACATTTTTCACAGTTGTTTCTGGGGGAGGTGTCCTTTAACAACTTTATTGATACAGAGTCAGCTATCATCCGTTAACTGGAGTTGTGCTGGTTACATTCATTCATTATTTCAGTTGAGTCCTATAACAACTCATTTTTATCATGAAAGATTATGCTCAGAGCAGTTAAATGACTGTTCAGTGCCAATGCCAGGAATTCAGAAGTACCGTAGGGGTTTGGCAAAGGGAAAGACGGTTGGGAATGTTAAGGAATGCTTAAAGAAGGGGCTTGAGCTAGACTGCTAATTGTACATAAAATGAATTTGGACAGAAGAGATGGAATTATTAGAAAGTTAAAAATACAGTGATCATCAAGTATACATATGTAACACACCTGCATGTTGTGCACATGTACCCTAGGACTTAAAGTATAATTAAAAAAAAAAAAGTCAAGAAACAATAGGTGCTGGAGAGGCCGTGGAGAAATAGTAACACTTTCACACTGTTGGTGGGAATGTAAATTAGTTAAATGATTGTGGAAGACAGCATGGAGATTCCTCAAGTATCTAGAATCAGAAATACCATTTGACAGAGCAATCTCATTACTGAGTATATACCCAAAGGAATATAAATCATTCTACTATAAAGACACATGCACACATATGTCTATTGGAGCACTATTTACAATAGCGAACTAATGGAATCAACCCAAATGTCCATCACTGATAAACTGGATAAAGAAAATGTGGTACATATACACCAGGGAATATTATGCAGCCACAAAAAAGGAATGAGATTATGTTCTTTGCAGGGACATGGATGAAGCTGGAAGCCATCATCCTCAGCAAACTAACATAGGAACATAAAACCAAACACCACATCTTCTCACTCATAAGTGGGAGTCAAACAATGAGAACACATGGACACAGGCAGTGGAACAACACACCCCGGGCCTGTTGTGGGGTTGGAGGGAAGGAGAGGGAATTTATAGGACTAGTCAATAGGGGTAACAAACCGTCATGGCACATGTATACTTATGTAACAAACCTGCACATTTTGCACATTCATCCTGCAACTAAAAGTAAAATAAAAATAAAATAAAGTAAAATAAAAACAGTGGCTAACAACAACAACAAAAAAATACAGTGATCAGGCCAGGTGTAGTGGCTCACACCTGTAATCCCAGCACTTTGGGAGGCTGAGGCGGGTGGATCACGAGGTCAGGGGTTTGAGACCAGCCTGAAAAACATGGTGAAACCCCGTCTTTACTAAAAATACAAAAATTAGCCAGACGTGGTGGCGCGTGCCTGTAATCCCAGCTACTCAGGAGGCTGAGGCAGGAGAATCCCTTAAACCCGGGAGGCAGAGGTTGCAGTGAGCAGAGATCGTGCCACTGCACTCCAGCCTGGGCGACAAGTGACACTCCATCTAAAAAAAAAAAAAAGTGAACATTCATACCACCGTAATCCTCATAGAACTAACTGTGACCCTTTATTTTCTTCTGTAACTTATTTCCTTAATGAGTTTCTGTGTGTCCTTTATAACTTAAATACCCACCTACTCTGGAAGACCTCTTAAATATTCTAGCTCCCTTTGATCCCTTTCTCTATATGCTTAAAATATACTTTGAAAAGTGAATACTTTTTGTAGGTTCCTAATATTTTATAATTATCTTTTCAACTAAATTGTAAACTCCTTGAGAAAAGATACTAATTCTTATATAGCAGATATTGTATCTTCCATAGGATGAACATGGTGCTAAGCATTATATTGAGTACTCATTGAAAACTATTTGGATTCTTTCTGTTTTGTTTTCTAGGAGTGTATGGTGAATAAATTCAAGAAAACATCTATTCGTAAGCAACAGACAAATAATCAAACAGAAGTAGTTAAAATAATTGAAAAAGATGTTATGGAAGGTAAGTATTTAAAACAAATTATTTTAAAATTCTGCATATATTTTTACATATCATAACCTGTTTAAATGTAAATGATAGCCACTAGAGTGATATAGTACAGTCATATATACAGTAGCTCTGAGTGAGTTACCAGAAATGAACTTCTTTGTCTTCCTGTTCTCATGCTTACAAATTTATCATTACCTGCCATTACTTTCTTCACTTCAGTTTGAGAGGAAAAGTTACCTTTTCCTCTGGATGAAAGATACTTCTCTCTGTTCTCTGTTTCTGTTATTCCTTCTCCCAAAATTCAAGTTATGAACTCTTCTGTTTTTTAGTCTTTCCTTCTCTTTTGATTCCATCTCTGGAGTCTGTAAATATGCTTTTACTTAAAAAAACAAAACAAAACAAAAACAAAAACTAACCAAACAAAAAAGAGCCAACAAAAGGAATAAAAAAAGGAAAGAAAAATAGACACTAGTTCTCCTAAATAACCTATCTTCTTTTTCATTTTAAATAACCAAATAACCATGCTTCTTTAAGCATAATCCACACTAGTCTCTGCTTCTTCGTCTCCCATGTGTTACATTAAATACATTAAACAGCTTTCGACTACTGTTAGTCTACTCAAACTGCTGTGACAGAAGTTACCAACACCAACTCCTCTAGGTTCTTTTGAATCATTATCTTCCGTAACATTTTTTACTAACTACATTATTCATGAATCATTTTTCTTGCTTTGTTTCTGTGGCACTTCACTGGCCTAATGTTTTCGTTATCCTTTTGTAATTTTTTAGTCTTTGTGCTTTCTCTGCCAGTCTTTTAGAATTTGATGTTTCTCAGTACCTTGTCATTAGCTCCATTACCATCTCCTTTTATGTTCCTTCCTAATAAATTCACTTACTTACAGAGCTTAAGTTAGTATCTAGATGTTCGTTACTTATACATCTCTATTTCTAGCACAGATCTTTCTTCTGAACTCAGTCTTTCACATCTGCCTACTGACATCTCTCTACAGTAGTCACACAAAATCAACATATCCAAAAAATTTATCATCTCTTTGAGCATATCCTACCTTACATAGAAAGCAAAACAAAACCTCACAGTTTTTTCCTTCATTTATCTTGAAAAGGGCCTGCACCATCTACCAAAGCCGGAAGTAGAGAGTTATACGAGGTACTTTTTCCTTACTGTATCTCAAGTACTGATCAATTGAGAACGTCAATTCTATCTTTTGAATATTTATCAAATCTGTTTCTTTACGTCTCCTTTAAATACTGTATTTGTTCAAATCCTTGTCTGTTGTGTTGACAATTGTAGTATTTCCGAAGTAGTTTCCTTACTTCCAGTTTTTCTTATCTATGATTTTACCACATGATCTCATTGTTTCAGGAACTTTCTGTGGCTCCTCATCCTCTCCAGGATCAAGTTCAAATTCCTAGGCATGGCACATAAAGCTCTTTATTATTTAGGCCCTTTTTTTCTATTTTCATCTTTAGTCTCTTCTCTGTTCCAGTCGTACCAACTTGCAGAAAGTACCATTTTCTTTCACCCTTCCCTTGCATATGTTTATACCTTCATCTGTAATAAACCCTAGTCACCATTTGCAAGATCCAGAATATCTTTGTTCCTTATGAATCCAGTTTTGACATAATTTCCCCTTTTCTTACTCATCCACATTCATAATCATGGAAATTCTTCTTTTACTAGAAAATCAACATTTGCTTTCCTTTATATTATAGTTTTGGGAGGGTGAATGTACAGGCCTCAGAGCATGGTTGTTTAACCTGATTAGGAAGTATAATGTAATTATACCTTAATAATTTTAATCAGTTAGCGATATATTAAATCTACATATGTAGATTTATGAGATGTGGTAGAAATACTCAACATAAACCTGTTCACTCTGATCTTTATTTTGGAAGAAGGGGTATGGAAACTAAGTAGCAAAAACTTCATTGGTCAGAAATAATACATGAGTCATTTCTTTTGTAATTGGATGTCTTTTGTAGGTGTTACTGCAGATGATCACATGATGAAAGTAGAGACAGTTCATTGCAGTGCTTGCAGTGTGTATATCCCTGCCTTACATAGTTCAGTTCAGCAGCACCTAAAGTCTCCTGATCATATCAAAGGGAAGCAGGTAAAATTTTGATCTGTCTTAATAAAGTTGCTGGATTATCCATCAATATTTTATTGTTCTTTGGCCATAGCTTCACACCTATCTGCAATTTTATCAATTTATCAATCTCATATGGAAATAACTGTGATTATATTGAGAGAGGCAGTATATAGTGGTTAAGAGTGAGCTCTAGAGTAAGATTCCCTGAGTTGTTCAATCTATAACATGTGTTAAGCAAGCAAGTTAGCCTTTCTTTGTCTAAGTTTCCTTATCTGTAAAATGAGGGTAGATGATCATTCTACTCTTACCTGATTTTTTTAAAGACTTAGATTAACTAAAATATATAAGGCAATTAAAATAGTGTCTGGTAATGGTAAGCATTCAGGAAATTGTAGCTTTTATTGAACTGTTAACTTTTTAAAAAGTCAGTACGAAACAGTTTTGTGAGAGAGTATGTGTATTGTGTGTGTGTGTGTTTTAGAATAAAAAAGTAAAGATTTGATTATTACTGACAAATTTTTCTGATGGTTGGGAATAATACATTTAAAAACAGCATTACCAGCTAGCATCTATTGTTACATTTTTAAGTAGAATATCCCTGAAATATTTACTGTCTTTTTGGTTAGTATGTTTCTGCTTCTCTATTGGCGTGGCTGGTTTTATTTAGTCAGATTTACTTCAGGCAATACAAATGTTTATATTGTGGAAAATCGGTTTGTTTGAAAAGCATATTTAAAGATTCAAATATTAAAGCCTTAAGTTTTAAGTAGAACATACCCAGTGTTAAACTTGTATTTTGTATTAAAGTGAACCTCATTTAATTCAGATTTCTTCAAGCATTTTTGAACACATACAATCTTTTCTTAATCTACGTCTTTTTCTTCTCTTGATATTCCCTTGACACCATTTTGGCAATTAGACATTCTATATTGTTACCTTTCTTCCTTTGTATAATAGTCTTGAAATAACTACAGCCTAAAGGAAGACTAGATACTCTTGTAGTATGAAAAATTATTCTTCGTTTTTTGATAGCATGAAAATTAATAGTTGGGGCCTGGGGAGGCAGATGGGGAGTGGAAAGAAGAGAAGGCAGCTATCTAGTAGAATCTAGACTTGTAGATTTGTGGGACTGAGTGTTTTCTGTTGAAGGAGATTGGCTTGAATCTTCAGTGTTTTAATTCATAGATTTACATTGTGGTTATAGTAGGTACTGTTGCTCTATAGTTTGTAAGACGATAAGTCATTCAAATCTAAGGGTTTGAGCATTAAATGCTTTTTAATTATGGAAATGTTTTTCATAGCATGATTTTCAAGAACCCTCAGTGTGTTCTGTTTTTTATAGGCTTATAAGGAACAAATAAAAAGAGAGAGTGTCTTGACTGCTACAAGCATTTTAAATAATCCAATAGTGAAGGCGCGATATGAACGTTTTGTTAAGGTAAGATATTAGGGCAAAAACCTTTTCGATAATATTGTGGTATTGCAATAATTAACTGGTGACATAGTAACCTTTTGTGATACTTGAATATAGTATAACATATTAAGAAGAATTTTACTCAGTATCTTGTATGTAAAACATCTTTTTTCCTTATTGTTGGGTTGGTCAAGATGGGAGCAGTGATTCCTCTGATCATCTTTGTAGCTCTGAATCAATTGAGAAATACACAAGAATTAGATAAAAAATCAAAATGTCAGCTTTATTCTTGATTTAAGAAAAAATTGACTTGGAGAATATATCTTAGTTATGTAGTTGCTGTGAACTTTTAATATTTCACTTCTGAATTAGGTAGACTTAGATCCTCCCAACTTCTGTTACCAGCGCAGATGGAGAGCAACAGGCTTCTAGTTTACCACATGGCGTAGAACAGACTAGGATGTACCTTTTCTGTCACTAGGAAGACCCAAAAGAGGGACCCAGAAGGGATTGTATTGTGTACACCTAGTTTTTTCTTCCAAGCATACTAATTGCGTATGTCATTCCTTTTCTTTGGATAAAAGTTGGAGGGTAGCAGGAAGGTCAGATATGTTGCTCCAGAAGAAGGAATTTCATGGAATTTGGAGGGCAGGAGAAGAGAGGTTTGCTTCTAATATTAGGAAACTCAGATGTGAACTCTTTACTCCTCAGGGTTTTTGCCATATGTTATGGCTTGAATCCATCTTTACATAAAATTTATTATAAACACTATACAAATAAGAGCTTACTATGATTCAGGAGATTAATAGAAATCAATTTTAGAGGTTAGTCTTTTAGTTTTGTTCTGTTTTTACTTTTCGTATAATACCCAGACTGGTCTGACAGAAGTTATTTTTCAGTCTTTACAAAATAATACCTACCTTAAAATCATTATTCTACACTGAAGAGAGCAGTTGTGTTGAAGATGTACAAGTGTGTTATTTGCATTAGTAAGTATAGATTAAAGAAGTTTTGTTTATTTTGTCTATTGTGACTGTTAACAGCTACTCTGAAGAAAACCTGATACATATTTAATGACCATTAAATTGCCCCTCTACCAGTTCTTTCCAAGCGAAATAATATCAGTTCTTTCAGCTTGTTCCTTAGGGACCTATTTTCTAATTTGTTAATTTAATATTTGTTAATATTTGTCACCGTTTACTACATTCTTGACACTGCTTTAAAAAAATGAATGCAGCCCTGAATTGAAATCCAATTTTATGGGAGGTATGGCATCAAAAAGAAGCATCATACCTAAAGAAGGAAAGATTAGATTTTTATTTTTGCCTTGTCACAAACTTCTGAGAAGTCAATGGTTTCTATTGATATGTGAAGATAATTTTTAATAAGGGAAGAATGCAAAATTAGAATTTCTATATAGTGTTTTCAGGTTACACATAGAATTTCTATATAGTGTTTTCAAGTTACACAATTGAGTCACTTCATGGAATGGGAGATGTCACTGGTGGGAGTATCCTGCTCATGCACGTATTGTAGAGAACGCACCTGAACTGAGAACTCCTCTAGAACTTTGTTACTCAGAATGTGATCTGTGGATCAGCAGTATTGGTATCACTTGGGAGCTCATTAGAAATGCAGAATTTCAGGTCATACCCGGGACCACTGAAGAAGAATCTTCATTTTAATGAGATTCCTGTTGATTTATATGCATGTGAAAATTCAGGAAGCACGGGGGTCACATTACTCAATGATGGCCCTTTATTCGGCATGCGTGTCTGCTCTGTTCTCTGTTGTCGTTCCCCAGAACATGTTCTGCTCATGGTCAGCTCTGGTCATGGCTTAAAACTCCTCCACTGTCAAGTACTCTCTGTCTGACAAAATGCCCTTGTAAATCTTTGTCCTTTAGAGACACAGCAGAGAAGACAGAAAAAAACAAAATAAAACAAAACAAGTTTGTCCCCATCGAGATGATCAGTTCATCATTTTCTCCTAATTGTCCAACTGTATCATCATGTTCTGCCTTCAGTCCTTGCTGTGGGCATTGATAATCACCCTTTCAGTAGGGAATGGTGCTGTTCTAAAATTCCTTATTCGTTCTAGCTCTATGGTTAGCTTTAATGTTTGTCTTTCTAAAAAATGTGGAATCGTGCATGCCAGTCCTGTGTTTCCCAGATTTTTACTCAATTCACAATAATTTTACTTATTAACTACCAGTGTAATGTGTTCCCTATAGTGACTTTTCCAACCTTTAATAACTTCACATCTCAGATTTCATTCTTGCTCTCTTTGTTTCCCATATTCTTTTTCTTATATATGTGTATATATTTTAACACAATCTCTTTGTGTTGCCCAGGCCAGAATGCATGGTGTGATAGTAGCTCACTGCAGCCTTGAACTCCTGGGTTTAAAGCCATTCTCCCACCTCAGCCTCTCTAGTAGCTGGGATTACAGGCACACGCCACCACCTTCAGCTGCTTCCCATATTCTTATTCTCCTACATTAGGGAGATTGAGACCATTAGATAGATGTAAATTCAGTAAGTGTTCGCATTTCTGCCTTAGATATATCTTTCCTTCACCTTTATTATCTGTGAGGAAAAATCATTGCCTTTCATATGTGTCCTAATTTCATCACTATTTCTTCCCTTACTTGCATCTGATTTTTTTCCTGTTTTTTTTTTTTTTTTTCCTAATATTCCTCAAATAGACATGCTTATGAGTTCCCTAAACTAAAAATGACTTAACTTTTCCTAGACTTTGGCCCACCCTATTTTATCATCTTTTCTCTTCCCAGAATACTTGAAATGGTAGTTTACTTTGCACATGCTCTTTGCTTCCTCTCTATTAGTCACTCTTTAAACTAGTAGTTGTCAACCAGAGGAATGTGTTCAGTTACCCGTGATGCTAAGATAAATGAAAAGCTGCCTAAGCCCTTTTTTTAGGCTTTCTGAATTAGGGTTTCCCAAACCTCACTGATAAATACCTCCTAAAATGCTTCTCTTATTTTGAGACAGAGCCTCACTCTGTTGCCCAGGCTGGAGTACAGTGGTGCGATCTTGGCTTACTGCAAGCTCCACCTCCCAGGTTCAAACGATTCTCCTGCCTCAGCCTCCTGAGTAGCTGGGTCTGCGGGCGTGCACTGCCACGCCAAGCTCATTTTTGCCCTGAAATGCTTCTTAAATGTGCAAGTTACCAAGCTTCTCCTGGAAATTTTGATTTAGGCGGTCTGAGATTGATCCAGGAATTGGTGTTTTCACCAAGAGCTCCAGTAGACTCAATGAAAATCTCAGGGTGTTGGAACCAGGGCCTGTGGTTTTTGACAGCTTCATAGGAAATTTTAAAGATACATTCTTGGACAACTGCTGCTGTCTTAACTGTCACATCATACTTTTGAAACTGCTCTGCCTAAGATTACTAATGATGTCATTATCAAATCTAGTGACCTTTAAAAAATTATAACCTACTATTTTAAATGTATGAAAATAAGGGGATTGTACAATAAATCCTCAAGAACCTCCATTTTGTAATGATGATCAGCTCTAGTGACCTTTTTCAATTGCTTTCTGCTTTTTTATACATATCATTTGACACTGTTGATCTATCACTTATTCTTGAAACTCTTTTATCAGGTAGTCTTTTACTGTCCTGGGTTTTCTCCTGCACCAAGTGTTCTTTCACTTCTTTTTTTTTCTTTTTTTTTTTGAGATGGAATCTTGCTGTGTCGCCCAGGCTGGAGTGAAGTGGCACGATCTTGGCTCACTGCAAGCTTTGCCCCCTGGGTTCACCCCGTTCTCCTGTCTCAGTCTCCCGAGTAGCTGGGACTACAGGTGCCCGCTACTAATTTTTTGTATGTTTAATGGAGACAGGGTTTCACTGTGTTAGCCGGGATGGTCTCGATCTCCTGACCTCATGATCCGCCCGCCTCAGCCTTACAGGTGTGAGCCACCATGCCTGGCCTTGTTCCTTCACTTCTAACTTCTGCTGCCCCCATGTATAGAGTAGGCATCTTCAAAGGGTTTTTATTCCAGCCCTTTTTTCTACTTAATCCACCAGTCCCATCCCAGGGCCTTGCCATTTAAGACTCTGGCTTCACCATGCAGTCTGTGCAAGCAGGCAATTCATTAATGTAAATATCTTACTTTGAACTCTCCTCTCTTTTTTGAGTTGCAGATTTATAGCTGCCTATTAGACATCTGAAGTTTTAATTACATATATTAATAACGTATACACACTTCCTCCCCTTTTCCTTTCCATTAGAATAGTGATTGTAACTTACCTGTTCTGTGAATAATGTCACCACATCTTTTACATTTCTGGTCTGGTATTAGAGTAGCTTCCTCACTAGTATTCCTTCTTTTGGTTCTCTACTTCATCCTTCACATTCCTGTGGCATTCATCTTAAAGGGTAGTGCCAGTCTTAATGTTTTCCTGCTTAATAACCTTCACTGTTACTTCATTTCTTACTACATTAATATAGCCTTCTGATATGGTCAAATTTGTATGAGATTTGATCCAGATATGTAATTCAAATATTAAAATACAGTTGTACCTGTGAATGTTTACTGAGAGGTTTGTCTACTTTTTAAAAGTAGAAGTAAGGCATGGTATCTAATAGATTAGGCAAGGTACCTGATTTTCATTTGAGTTTTAAAGAGATTCTGTAACATTAAATACTCATATAATTAAGTAAAATGTAAATCTTTGTGTCATCTCTTTCGTTTCTACCAAAAACAACACTTGCCTTTGTCATATATATATATATATATATATATATATATATATATATGATTTTAGAATACAGTTAAGGGGAAAATATGCTGCTCTTGGGAGTGAATATTCAAGTGTGCATCAATTTTTTGAATACTTACCCTAGAAGATTCCAGTTATGGAGTATAAAGTAATGGCTTCAGTAAATTATATGCTCACATTGGTATGAAATGGACACTCAGTAAATATTTAATGAATTTGTTACAATTTATAATGAAAAGTTTCAAAATGGCATTTACTCCTCATGATATGGCAAGTAAAAATTTCACTTGCCATATCATGTAATAATGAATGTGCTGATTTTAAAACCCATTTCTTATGTTTTTAGGGTGAGAATCCTTTTGAAATTCAAGACCATTCTCAGGATCAGCAAATAGAAGGAGATGAGGAAGATGAAGAGAAGATTGATGAACCTATTGAAGAAGAGGAGGATGAAGAGGAGGAAGAAGAAGCAGAGGAAGTGGGGGAAGTAGAGGAGGTGGAAGAAGTAGAGGAAGTGAGAGAAGGAGGAATAGAGGGCAAGGGAAATATAGAGGGAGTGGGGGAAGGAGGGGAAGTAGGCACAGTGGGAGAATTAGAGGGAGTGGGGGAAGTAGAGGAAGTAGAGGAAGAAACAGCAAAGGAAGAACCGGCTGATTTCCCTGTTGAGCAACCTGAAGAAAATTAAATATAAGATATTAGATTTAAAAGGAGCTTTACATTTCGGTTCTAATGTAAAAAAGGGTAAGACATTTAATAGCTTAAAATATGAATTAACACCCATGTTGCATGCATTCCACATATTAAAATTTGTTTTATATAATTTCTAAATGTTTAACATTTGTTTAATAAAATGAAGGTAAAACTATTTAGTTTTTATAGCTACCAAACTTAGATCTGATCAATTGTTTGTATAATTTTTAAGCTTAATTTTTATTACTTTATTGGTGTTAAGGATAACAAATGTGTATTGTTAGTATAGCTATTCTAATAATTTTATCTTAAATGCTGCTCTTGGGAGTGAATATTCAAGTGTGCATCAATTTTTTGAATACTTACCCTAGAAGATATAAACTGGGCAAGTATTTTGTGCTCTGACTGTGTATTTTTTTACTGCATTGGACATTGAATAGTAATTTGCGTTAAGATACGCTTAAAGGCTCTTTGTGACCATGTTTCCCTTTGTAGCAATAAAATGTTTTTTACAAAAAAACGTTCTCCCTGGATTAGCAGTTTAAATGAAACAGAGTTCATCACTGAAATGAATATTTAAAATCAAAATTTGCCTTAATGTATCAGTTCAGCTCACAAGTATTTTAAGAGGATTGAGAAGACTTGAATTAAAGAAAAAAAAATTCTCAATCATATTTTTAAAAAGTAAAACTAAAAATTTTTTTAAAAACACATTTCAAATAGAACTGAGTCTGTAACTGACCTTATTTATACTCTTTTTAGTTTGTTCCTTTTCCCTGTGCCTGTGTCAAATCTTGAAGTCTTCCTGAAAATACATTTGATACAAAGTTTTCTGTAGTTGTGTTAGTTCTTTTGTCATGTCTATTTTTGGCTGAAGAACCAAGAAGCAGACTTTTCTTTTAAAAGAATTATTTCTCTTTCAAATACTTCTATCCTTTTTTAAAAATTACTTTTTATGGCTTATATACTACATATATAAAAAGAGAACTTGAGCTTGATAGAGGATCTATTCTTAAGTCATTTGTTTTCAAACAACCATCTATCTATGTCACTAATAAGTAGTGCTCTCGTTTTTTTCAGTCTTTACTGTGGCCTCTTTTGAGAGTAGGGTCCGTTTTTTTTTTTCTTTTTTGGGACAGGGTTTCACTCTGTCGCCCAGACTGGAGTGCAGTATAGCCTCAACCTCCTGGGCTCAAGTGATCCACCAACTTAGCCTCCCACGTAGCTGGTACTGTTAAGTGTGAGCCACCATACCCAGCTAAATTTTGTAGTTTTCGTGGAGACAGGGTTTTACCATGTTGTCCAGGCTGGTCTCGAACTCCTGGGCTCAAGTGACCTGCCTGTCTTGGCCTCCTAAAGTGCTGGGATTACAGGTGTGAGCCACCATGCCTGCATTTCAGTGAAATAAGATTCTTAAAGTTTTGAGGCATTGTATGGATAAATGTATTATATCAGATTGTAAGGCATTAAGTGGGTGAATATATGGACATTTGTAGAATCCCACAGATAATTTATCTTTTTGTATAAAACAAGACTTAAAACTAGACTTTCTGGACCAATACAGTTTTTTTTTTTGAGGTGAACTAAGTTTGCCTACCTTAAAGCTAGGAATATCCAGTAGATACTTGCATCTAATTTTAGGGATTTGGTGCCAAATAAGAGAAGGTTATTTGAAGACTAGAGAAATTTGGATACTCTCTAGGAGTCTGTATTTACTTAGCAGGCTTTTGAAAGCCTTTTTGCTTAGTTCAAATTTTAGGGATAATAGGACTTTTTACCCGCTTGTTTCTCCTTTATTTGAAAATATTTGTGGAAGGGCTAAGGTAAAATAGTAATAAATTCCTCTAGGTTATTAGTATTTGGTTCTTTTGATACTAAGCTGAGTGATTTTTTTAAAAACAATGTCTCTGGTAATCTGATTGAGATATGAAACTTTTGGAAAGAAGACTGTGTAACAAAAATTCTATGTAACAACTGGATAAAAGTTTTAGAATGAGAGATAGGAAAGAATATCTAAGTAGTGTTTTTTTGTGGGACACATGAGCCTTTATACAGACTAGCTAATTTGCAAGGTAATGATAAAAGTATATTTTGTTACTGTGCTTTATTCAGAAATTCAAATTCATGTATTTCCTATTGGGTAATTTGTAGATGGGCAGTTTATAGGCAGGTTAGTTTTTGTGATCCTTAGTGTTTATATTTTCATTGCTTTTGTAATAAGGATTTATATAAGATCTTAAACATCTTTCAACTTCTGTTTTCCAAGTATCACTTGTTTTCTCTATTACAAAGTGAGATACATAGTTCTAAATAACCAAAGAAATTTATTTATAACCTACACAGTTGTTTCAGCTACATGCCTAGGGACTATCCTGTATTCTTCCCTTTTTATCACTTCCTACCTCCAGTCTATCAAAAAGTCTGTCTGTTCTACTTCCAAAATTTATCTGCCCACTCTTCTACCTCCACGGCAACCAACCCAGTTTAAGTCATGATCGTTTCATATTAACTAATCTTGATTCCACCCTTACTGTGGTAGATTCAGTTTTCTACACAAGTATAAGCTTTTAAAAATGTAATTCAGATAATGTTAATCTCATGCTTTTTTTTTGTACCTATACAGTTAGAACTCCTTATCATGTTGATCAGACTGGCCTAGCTTTCCAACTTTATAGCATATACTATTCTTCTCACCAGCCATAATGGCCTTCTGTTACTTTTTTGATGAAGTTCTTTCCTACGAAGACCTTTGCATTTTCTGTTTCTATAGCCTATACCCATCAGCTTCCCTTGGCTGATTCTTCATCCTTCAGGTCATCTTAAATGTTAGAAAATGGGAGTAGTTCTAAAATGTTTGTAGAAGCGAGGATTTGGGGGTACCAACCTAGATTTTACTAGAGCATATTCTTTGGAGATGTTCTTTTTTCCCACTTTTTATTTTTATTTTTTTTAGATAGGATCTCTCTTTGTCATGCAGGCTGGAATTCAGTGGCATGATCATGGCTCACTGCACCCTTGACCTCCTGGGCTCAAGTGGTCGTCCCACCTTAGCCTCCCAAGTAGCTGGGACCACAGGTGTGCACCATCACACTCAGCTAATATTTGTTTTGTAGAGATGGTGTCTTGCTTTGTCGCCAGGCTAGTCTTGAACTCCTGGACACAGGCAGTCCTCCCACCTCAGCCTCCCAAAGTGCTAGGATTATAGGCATGAGCCACCACGCCTAGCCTGGAGGTGATATATTTTTAACAAATATCTCACATGATTTTGAAGGTGGTCAGTGATTGCACTTTGAGAACATTCATAGGGCCCTCAAACAAATTCCTGGTGCCTGTAACTCTCCCCTATCAAGACAGGAGTTTCTGCCCTTTTGAATATAAACATAGGTTTGGGGAATTCTTCATAATATTTTCTGAAAGCACTAGAATCTGTAATAGACCTGCGGGCGTCAGAAAATGGGGCCTTTCCCCCCCTCATTTAATACTTACAACTGTATTGTGAAGTTAGTAGGATTAGTACTTTTCCCATATAATAAGCTCATTCTTGTACATGTAGACACAGAGAAAAGAACTACAAAGGTAAATGTTAGTGCATGTTGAAATGTATTTAAGAACACTGTTTTTGTTGACAAGATTGTTCTTATGTAGAAGTGGATATTATCAGATTATTTTAGATGTTATTTAACATTTGATTTATTTACCAAATTGTCCTTACTTTGAATATAAGCAGACTTTTTTTTATTGTGGTAAAGTATGCATAGCATAAAATTACCGTTCTAGTCATTTTTTAATGTACCATTTAGTGGCATTAATTACAAGCAAACTTTTTTTTTTGAGACATAGATCACTCTGTGACCCAGGCTGGAGTTCAGTGGCACTATTTCAACTCACTGCAACCTCTGCTTCCTGGGTTTAAGCGATTCTCATGCCTCAGCCTCCCGAGTAACTGAGATTACAGGCACACACCACCATGCCTAGCTATTTTTTGTGTGTTTTTAATAGAGATGGGGTTTCATCATATTGGTTAGGTTGGTCTTGAACTCCTGACCTCAGGTGATCCGCCTGCTTTGGCCTCCCAAAGTTCTGGGATTATAGGCATGAGCCACTGTGTCTGGCATACAAACTTTTGATTACAGGTTGACACCTGTTGATGGACAGAAAATGGAGTAACCACACAGGCAGAAATGTTCTAGTCTGTGTGACAGTTACAGTTCATTTTATAAATAAACCATTTGACTTTATTTGGTAGTTATGGTTCCTATCCTGAGTGCTGGATCTCTATTTGGTATTTGAACAAATCCAGGGAATCTGCAAGGCTGAAAGGCAGATTCTTGGCAATGGTAAATTCAGTAGGTCCTGCCACCGTTTGAGGCCTCCTTGGAGACAGCCACACTAGTCTAATCTCTGCTTGACTTTCCCTTCTTTTTTCCCAGACCTCTAATTCTCAGAGGTCTGTTATGAATTCTAATGCTTTCAGAACATACTACGGAGAATCCCACAATGATAAATTTTCCCAGTTTTTGTTTTAAAACAAAGTTTAAAAATACTATATTAGGGGTTAGGGTGAGGTGATGTTGATGTTGACAGATGGCCCCCTTGGTGACAGGGAGGTATGAAATAGCATGGAATGTGTAAGGGTACTATGAGTAGCTTATTTATTAGATCAGTGTAAAGTATAGATTTAAAAGAGTTAGATTAAAATGGCATGCTTGATTCAAGTCATTATATTCTAAAGTTCTATTAAAATTATAGAGGAGGTACAGTAATATAAATTTCAGTAATAAGGACAGCTTTATAATCACACTAGAAAGACAAGTGTGCTGTGAAATATTTCTAGAAGATTTCTAGAAAACAAGGAATTGGATGTTGGTGAAACCAAGAGAGCCAAGGAACTGACAGCCACATACAGATGATAATTAAAGAATGACTCCAGTTGTAGAGACAGCTCTGAGATGGGGTGTCTGTAGTGTGCTAAGCCAGATTTTTAAAGGACTAGATAGTTATTCTGGTCTCTGACTCAGAGCTACTGGTCCACACAATTCCTCTAAGCTAAAGCTATAACACAACTTGATGTTTGCCAAATAAGGTGAGACTCACAGAGTATATATGCAGTGCATATAAATAGGGGCCATCAAAGTGTGGCAATGCCCTAGCTATATTGTGATTACAGCAAGGAGCTTTGTTCCTCATACTTACAAGCAAAGAAAGAAAAATCTGCCAGCTGTCTATTTCCCAGTTTTCCTTCTGACTGTTCCTTTCTCCTTTCTCACACAATTAAAATGCTAGGTTTCCTGTAGTCACAATCTTCAGGGAATTTTCCACTCAAGCCCAGAAAATAAACTCCAGATAATGATACTGAGAAATTTATTGGTTGGAAAACTACTATCTGTGGCCTCCCTATTTCTTAGTAGATTTTACATTTTTAAAGGGATGTAGAACACCAAAACAATATATGACAGATACTGTGTGTGGGCCTCAAAACCTAACCTTTATATAAAAAGTTTGTTGACTCCTAGGCTCTAATTTGCAAATAGACAAACAAATGAGAAACAGCAAAAACATAAGGAAAAGAGCAACATGAAATATGTACAGTAAACTTAACAAGCAGAAAGAATTCCTGGGAAAACAATTCAGGGGAAAAAAATGACCAAGTATAATTAGTATTATATGGAATAATAGCGCTACTTATAATAGTTTTATATGTAATCCTCATCATATTATATGTCATAATCTTCAAGTATTTTAGAGGTTATTGTACTAATTTAAAAAATGCAAGTTGCTATAAAGAAGTATCTTGGAAATAAAAAACAGTTGTGAAAATAAACTCTGTTTTAGGCTGATTAGTTGAATAAACATGGCTGAGAATCAAATTACTGAGCTAGAATTTTGAGCTGAAGATACTTCCAGAGGCTTACAAGAAAAGATGAAAAATATGGAAGTTACAGTAAAAGACATAGAAGATGTATCTCTTAAAGACATAGAAAACCCAGAACATCTGTTTAAAAATTAAGCTTCATGAGATTAAGAGCCATATGTATAGAGAATTCACCATTGAATACCCTGCATGTATCACAGGCCAGGTAAATACTATGCAATAAATATTTCTGAATGTATAAAAATATGTATGTAAGTATAAATATATAGAGGAGTTCCAGAAAGTGAAAAAAGAAGGATCAGAAAAAAAAAATCTTCTGATGAAAGATTCATATTAGAAGTCTCCAGTGCTGAGCAAAAACAATGAAAAAGTCATACTGGATGAATACTGACAAAATACGTGTAATCCCAAGCTTAAGAGAAAAATCTCAAAATGTCTTAAGAGAAACAGTGTACCTTTAAGGGGAAAATAATCACATTGGTCTCAGACTTGTCATCTGTACATTGGAGTACTACAAGATACTGCTATTTTTGAAGTTCTGAGGGAGAACTCTTTTGAATTTAGACTTCTGTCTTGAGTGAAACTATCAAGAGTAAGGGCACAGTAAAGACACTAGCAATTTTAGAACATGCAAGGATTTCAGAAATTAACTGTCATGAAACACACTATGCACACCATGATATCAAATTATGTAAAGAAAAACTTGGATAAACAAGAAATTGGCATAATCATAGCTACCTATTTGAACACAGCTCTTAGAAATTGTCAGATATACCCTACAACTTGAAGTTTAATAATAATAAATAAATTTAAAAATAAAAAAAAAGAAAAAAAAAAAAAGAAAAACCAAAAAAAAAAAAAAAAAAAAAAAAAAAGAAATTGTCAGATAAAGAGTTCAAAATAGAGGAAACATTTTGAATTATATAGTGCACAAATTTTAATAGCTGTAGAATATTTCTTTTCAAATGCCATGAAAAGATGACCATGAAGCAAACCACAATATTTTTTTGTTTGTTGATAGGTAGGAGTTCAGGGTCCATCCTGTCATCACAATGCAGTGAAACTAGAAATTAGCAAGTGGATAGCAATAAATCAATTTTAAACAATAAGACAAAAGAAAACACTCCTTATAATGCTTGCATTTAAAGGGAAATTAAAACTTATGAAAGAGAATCCCTATTTTATTTAAGCAGTTCTAGATTAAACAAAATGTTGAAACATCTCAATTTGGTCTCCGAGGCTAGCATAATCCTTATTCTAGAAAATTGTTCATCAAAGATAACTATGGACCAGTCTCACTTATGAACAAATGTAATCACTGAAAAAACAAGACCAATTAAATACCCCGAAATAATGTGTCATGGTAGAGTAGGGTTTATCTGAAAAGTGCAACATAACATATTATGTAACTCAATCCTTTAGGAAATTTATTACTTTAACTTAAAAAAAAACACGATAAACTTGATAGATGCTGGAAAAACATTTCCTAAGATTTAACACATTCCAGATTTAAATTCGTCAGGCTGAGAATAGAATAAACCTTTTAACTTGGCTAAGAAGTAGGGAGGTCTTCCAGAAAGCTTCAAACATCTGCATTCAAGTCAGGATTAAGACAATAATGACCGTTGCCTATGCAACAATCATTTAACCCTAAGAAATAGAAGTATTAGGAAGAGACAACATAGTCCTTATTTTGAGCAGTGTGATTGTAGAGACAAACATCCAAGAGAATCTACTGAGAAACTATTAGAAATGATAAAAGGTAGTTTTGTTTAATAGTCCATCATGAAAATCTGTACTACATAGAAAATCTGTATATAGAATATAGCATTGGCCGATTGGAAATGTAATTTGAAAATCCCATTTGCAACAAAACTTGGAACTGTATACTGTCTAAGAATAAACAATGGGAAAAATGCAAAATCCATATGAGGAAAATGATACATTTTAATGGAGGAAATAAAATACCTGAGTAGATAAGCACTGTGTTTCTGTCTGAAAAATATTGTCTATATGCCAGTTATCTTCAGATAATTCATTAATTAATTACCATTCCAGTTGTTACTTAGGGTTAGTGGTGGCGGTGAGAGAAAAGTTAAAAATACCAGCCTCGGGAACATTGAAGTGTCTTTCTCATATATGTAAGTTCAGGTAGACAAGGCAGGGCTGGTGTCACCCTTCAAGATATCAGAGACTGAGGCTCCCTCTATCTTGTTACTTTGCTGTCTTTAAAACCTTATCTTTGACAGGGCGTGGTGGCTCGAGCCTGTAATCCCAGCACTTTGGGAGGCCAAAGCTGGCAGATCATGAGGTCAGGAGATTGAGACCATCCTGGCTAACATGGTGAAACCCCGTATCTACTAAAAATACAAAAAATTATCTGCGCGTGGTGGCGGGCGCCTGTAGTCCCAGCTACTTGGGAGACTGAGACAGGAGAATCGTGTGAACCCGGAAGGCGCAGTTTGCAGTGAGCCGAGATCGCGCCACTGCACTCCAGCCTGGGTGACAGAGAGAGACTCCCTCTCAAAACCAACCAACCAACCAACCAACCAACCTTATGTTCAGTTGTCCTGTGTATATACCAGCCTGTGGAGAGGGAGAAAAGGACTGTTCCCAGAAATTGTACCTACTTTTCTACATGAATCTCATTGCTTAAAGCAGCCACATGAATACAGCTAGCTTCCAGGATGGGAATTGTGTTTATTCTATATGGCCATCTTCCTAGGTGAAAAGGAAGGGCTTCTGTTAAAGAAAAAGGGGAGAATGGATGTTAGCATATATTAGTGTATTACTAGCAGTGTGTACCACTTAAGTTTATTCAGAAACTCATATACAAAGTCAATAACCAAGAAATTTTTTTTACATGAGGAACATTTGACTTACATTTCTTGCTACAACCATACAACAAAACAATAAGTATATCAAAGATTAATACATCAATGAAACATTAAAGAAACAAACTCAAGTAATGTGTAGATATATAGTTACATGCTGAAATCATGGGTAAAAGTCCAGGCACAGTGGCTCACGCCTGTAATCCCAGCACTTTGGGAAGCCAAGGTAGGCGGATCGCTTGAGGTCAAGAGTTTGAGACCAGGCTCGCCAACATGGTGAAATGCCCTCTTTACTAAAGATACAAAAATTAGCCGGGCGTGGTGGTGCGAACCTGTAATCCCAGCTACTTGGGAGGCTGAGGCAGGAGAATCACTTGAACTCAAGAGGCGGAGGTTGCAGTGAGCTGAGATCAGGCCACTGCACTCCAGCCTGGGCGACAGTGAAAACCTGTCTTAAAAAAAAAAAAAAAGAAAAAGAAAAGAAATCATGGGTAAAAGAAAAGGAGCCTATGAATGATTAAAAAAAGAAAAATAAAAACAAAAAACATAACTACCTAAGTACAAAAGCAAAATGTAGGAAAAATCATTTCTAATTTCAGAGTGGAGGTCTTTCTACGCGAATTATAAACCCCAGAAGTCGAAAAGAAGTTTGACAGATTTGGTACAAGAAGAAAAAAACCGAAGGGTGAAACACACCATTACCAAAGTTGAAAGAAGAGTAATGGGGTGGGGGGAATATTTGCAATATGTATAAGAGTAAAAAGAGTAAATTAAGTCAACAGCTCCAATTTATCAACCATTACCTTGGTAAATATGAAAAGAATTATAATAGTCACTGCTGGTGAGGAAAACAAGCCCTTTCCAAGATGATCCTTGGCTGTATAAGTTGGAGGACAATCTGGAAGTATCTAGCAAAATCGAAAGTGTACATACCCCTTAATCTAGCAGTCCCACCTGTAAATAGCTATGTATTTGCCAGAAATCACAAATGTCTGAAATACACATGAATGAAAAGATACCTCTTTCATAAAATGTAAAATGCATTAAGGCTAATGCTTTTTTTATTCCTACAGGAAAACGTCAAAAAAACAAACAACAAAAGAGTTGACAAAACAAATACCACCTGGATGGCAGTGATGGTAACAAGCCATCAGTTGTAAGATGCATCCAAGCACCAAAAATGATAAAATGTGAACGCAAAAAGTCTTTTTTGTTTAAGAATTGATGAAACAGGATATAGCTGTAAGAATGGAGTTTGCAGCATTATTTGTAATAATGAGAAATAGGAAACATTTAACAATAAAGGGAATAATTAAATTATGGTATGGGCACTGCAACTAAATACTCTAGCCATTAGGAAGAATGAGAGAGCTATGTATGTTTTGACTTGGAAAAATCTCTAAGATATATTGTTAAGAGGAAAAAAGCAAGTTACAGTATAATATATAGTATATATTAGAGTTTCACTTAGGAAAAATGATATGTATGT